>NW_008355477.1:1239010-1316353 GCF_000622305.1 Nannospalax galili
GAAGAGTCTCTCTCTCTCTCTGTATATATATATATATATATATATCCCGTCTCTCAAAAAAAAAAAACCTCTGAAGTGCTGGTAAGGTGTAAGGTAGCTCAGTGCAGGCTACCAAACCTGACAACCTGAGTTCCAGCCCCAGGACCCACCCACCAGGTGGAAGGAGAGAACTGATGAACTGATTCCCACAAGCTGTCCTCTGACCTCTACATACACACCCTGGCATGGACACACCTGTCTGAACATGTGTGAGGCACAGTAAGAAATTTGAAAAAAATGCAATTCAAAATTTTTTTTTAAATGTTACTCTGAAGCAACTTATCTTCCTGAATGACATTTCAGCACCCCATGTTTGAAGTTTCCTGTTAAAAGTGCTTGTTCTGCAGCTCAAGTTTTTACTTTCATGGTCTCTGCCAGAAGACTCTCTCCACATTTTGGAATAGCCAGTTCCCACCCCCTTGCTCCTAAGCTAACCCATGCCTCACGTTCCAGGGCTTCTGTCAGCCAGCTCTTCCATTTGACTAAAGCACTGGCAACAGGAAATCAAGTTGCTCAAAAAGTTCAGGCTGCCTTGGATAGGAGCCAGATCACCGTGAGTAAAAAGTACTGAAGACAGGCAAACAAGTTTCCATTTATCTACTTAACAGAAACGGGCTCCTTATTCTCTCTCTCTCTCTCTCTCTCTCTCTCTCTCTCTCTCTCTCTCGTAGCATTTGTTTTAATTAATTATTTGAGGATTTCATACACATATATAATGTGTCTTAGTTAAATCTATCCCCACTTCTCCCTCCCAACTTCATGCAGTCTTTTCTAATCCACCCAGTTCACTTAGAGCTTCCAGCACGTGCAGGGAGTAGGGCCAGTCTGCTGGAGCATGGGCAGCCTATCAGGGGCTGTGTCCCTGAAGAAAAATAAATCTCCCTCAATAGATTAATTTATACTCTATTGATTATTAGATAAATTAAATACGTATTATATACGTATTAACTGCTTATATTCTTTTTTATTGATTGATTTTTTTTGTCTGTATTTCATACAGAACATCCCAAACAATCTTATTCATATTTATATCCGCATTCCAAATGGCACCCTCTCATAGCCCCCCCCACGCCCACTGGAGCCCATATACTCTGTCATCCCTGTTACTGTCCACTGTGTTATCAGTGTCCCCAGCCATTCACCAGTGCTAGTCCAGATGCTGAATCTAGTCAGCCTATCTAGAGATCCTTGTTTTAGGAAGATGAGCTCTTCCTCATCTAGCAGCAATCAGCTGCCAACATTCCTTTACATAAAATTGGGGTCTGCTGTTCATTTTCCCAGTTCTATGCTGGATTACTGTCTGGGAGTCTCTTGGGCTACCCTGGCCAATAACTCTAAGGAAGGCATCTCCTGTCTGGCATTGTGTCTTGTTATGTAGCCTTTAGCTATATACATGGACTCTTAAAGAACTATACTGATCATTTTAATCTTTGGTTATACTTTCCTTTTGGGTGTTTAAGACCCTACAGTTGGCCCAGATTAACCAATTTATTTTTACTGTTACAGTCGTTTGAGGATCTGTTACTTGGGGGTCACGTGGGCTTGGGAGGAGCCCTGGCTCCTTTCTTTTACCAGTTCCATCTATGTGAAGATAAGTCAAAGGTCCTGCTCCACTGTGGCTGGCTTCACTGGGAAGCATGGATAAAATGATTCCTCTGTATTGACCCTCCTCTTTGTAGACTGGATACTGGTTCAAGTCCATCTGGTGGGGTCTCTACAGCCTCTTTGATCAAGAGGACAGGTGACTCACCACAGTTACAGGACATTCTGAGAGATGCTCCATAGTCCCCTGGAACTTAGTCAACCTCGGAGGGCAAGAAGCAAAAACTGTCCTTTAAGTCCTTTTGACTAGATTAGTATAGGCCTCAAAGCATGTCTGTTAAACATCTAAGAAGGTTAGTTCCACCAGTCTGGTACTTTTAATTACCATGTGCTACACAGATAAAGCTTGGGCAAAAATAAAATGTTCTCCAATAAAACTTGACTAGATATGTGTTATGTTCCTTGAACTAGTTGTGTATATCATTTGTCAGTAGGTTGTTGGATTAATATGGTTCCCTCTGTTTTTTTTTTCAAACTAGCTTGGCATTATTTATCTCTCTCGTTGTCTAACCCTTCCACCATTGTTTCCCCATTTCTCCCCTTTCTCCCTTAATAATACCCTTCTCCTATGGTCCTACCTCTCTTGAGCTCCTTCTTTCCCTTTATCCCCAAGGTTCCTTGTATAACCCTCCCTCCCCCCACCCATTAAAATAACCCCATTTTAATCCATCTCTCCCTTATTAACACCTATATCCTACTTAATAAGGGAGATATGGATAAAAATAGGGTCTTATACTCTCTCTTAAACCTACCTCAGCTTAATTGTAAAAACATTACAGCCAAGAGGAAAGTGTCCAACATTTTTGGTTATGGATTTGTGGCTCTGTTTCATCAATTTTGGAGGAGGCATTTGGGCTTAGTGAAGTAAACTTTCAGTCTCTCCTTCACCAAACCCAATAAATGTGTGTTACACTTCCAGCCATAAACCAGCATAATATACAGAGCTTTAAGTATTTTGAGAGTATTATCCCAACGTAAAATTCTGCCTTGAATTTTTTTAGAATGGAGAGAGGAGAACAGTAGTTAACCTGTGGCCTTCTCTTCCAGGTGGACACAAAAGCTTAATAGATGTGGGGAGTGACGGGGATTTCCAGGGAAAGGATGATCTCATTCCTAAGTCCAGGCCATTCTTGGTAGCCTGTTTTTTCTTTCAAGTCATGTTGAAAGTGAATGATCATGGGGCCTTTAGGAGTTTGAGTAAACTTCACCAAAGTTTACATTCACTCCAATTTGTGGAAGCCAATCAGAATCTGATCTGCATCACTACATCTTGTGACGTCTCATCTGGCAGATAGCTCATGACCTTTTTTCTTTATCCCCAAATCCCATGTGCCACCTTGTAACATTCTAAAATACATCATTTGTTTTGATGGGTTTGTTGTCTGCCTCCTCTCATTAGACTATAAGTGCATGAGAGCTAGGATTTTTTTAAAAATATTGTGTTTATTATTTTTATTTTATGTGTATTAGTGTTTTGCCTACATGTATATAAGTACACCATGTGCATGCAATGCCCTGCAGAGGTCAGAAGAGCATGTCAGATCCCCTGGAACTGGAGTTACAAATGGTTGTTATCTGCCATGTGGGTGCTGGGAATCAAACCCAGGTCCACTGGAAGAACAGCAAGTGTTCTTAACTACTGAGCCATCTCTCTAGCCCTGAGAGCTGGGATTTTTATCTGTTTACAAGTATTCCCAGTGGCTAGAAAACTATGACCAGGCAAATGAATGAATGCTCACTAATAGAATCCTTTCAAGAGACTATTTTTTTAATTTTTTTAAAACTTTAATTATATATGTGTGTGTGTGTGTGTGTGTGTGTCTGTGTGGGGGTATACACATGTGAGATTGTAGGGGCTCAGAGACTAGAAGAGGGCTTCAGATTCTCTGGAGTTTTATGCAGCTGGGAAACAAACCACTGAGCCATCTCTGCAGCCCCTCAAGAGACTTTTTAAAAAGTTGTTTAGTATTTATTTATTGTGTGTGTGAGTATGCACCCATGTGGATGCACACCTATGTGTGGGCACACACATGCATGGTGCATGTGTAAAGGTCAGAGAACAAGTTACCAGAGTCAATTCTCTTCTTCCACCTTTATGTGAGGCTCAGGAATCAAATTCAAGTTGTCAGGCTTTATAGCAAGTGACTTTACCCACTGATCCATCTCACAGGCACAGAATATTTTGCAGAATATTTTTTGTTTGAGACAGGGTCTCTTATAACTGAGTGATGAACTTTTGATCTTCCTGCCTCTACTTCCCAAGTGCTGGGATTATAGGCATGAATCACCACAGTCTGTTTACGCAGTTCAGGGTATCAAACCCAGGGCCCCATGCATACTAGGCAAGCATTTTCCAAGTGAGCTACATCCCAAGCCCTTGTTTTGATTTTTAACACCAGGTTTCATGTATCCCAGGCTGGCCTGTAATTCCTTATACAGCCAAGGAAGGCTTTTGAACTTCTAATCCTGAGATTACAGGCCTATACCACTATGCCCTGTTTACATGGTGCTAGGAATTGAAACCAGGGTTTCATTCATGCTAGGCAAGCACTCTACCAACTGAACTACATCCTTAGCCCTTGTCATATTGTTTTATGTTTTTAATGAATCCTTTTTCAGTTTCCTCTGATCTTTTCTGTATTCTGGTCCTGTCTTCCAAATGCCTACTATCTGCCTCACATTCTTCCGATTCCCATCCTCTTTCCTCAGTAAGATAATCTTAAAATTTACTGAACAGATTTTTTTTTTCTTGGCAATATCTAAATCACTAATAAAACTATGCAGAACACCAGAACCAAGAAAGAAGATGGGTAAGAGTTTCTAGAACTCTTTACTAAGAAAGCAACCTCTGTCATTGGAATCCTGAAAGTTTGCCCCAAGGTGAGGTCTCGCTCTAAAAGAGTCAGTTCCCACTGATTTTCCTGCTGTTTTTGAACAACTGATAAGCTTAAGTCAGCACAGAGCCCAGGGATGTGTCATAAATAAGAATACCTGCTTAAAATGGGAAGAGACAGGAGATGTAGATGTGTGGTAGACATAAACTCAAATTGCCTTTCTCCTCTAATTCTTTGTGGGGGCTTTGCTTTTCCCAGAGGGTGTAGTTAATTGTGTGCATATCGTGTTTTACTGGTTCATCTTCATTCACACCCTCCATTCATGAGCTGACATGCCAATGTACTGTCTTCTTTTGTAGATACACTTGGGCCATGCTTTCAGCCTCAACACCATTCTTGAGTGCTAGGATTACAGGCTTGCACCACCAGCCATGGTTTTATGCGGTGCTAGGGCTCAAGGCTTTCTGTGTATTAAGCCAGGCACTCTACCAACTGAGCTACATCCCATCCTTACTTTTAAAACATTCTGTGTGAAATGATCTTTCCCCGGTGAGCCTATAAAAGGTATGACTAGTAAGAAGACAACATAATCTTTGCATACTAGGGGCCCAGGTATTAAGTATGAGTCCTGGTCTTGCCTTCTTCTAGACATCAAAATTGCTGATGACACTCTCAGAGCCTTGTTTTCTTTCTCTGTAAAATGGGTCTGATAATACCAACATACATTCATTAAAGCACAGGATTTTATCAATGGCAAATCCATATTTTATTAAAACATCACAAATGACTTGTGCTCAATCTTCAGTAATGGCAGATCCTTGGATCTACGTTGGTAATATGAGGTTAGACGTTTTCCTTTGGGAAGATGCTGGGTTTCCTTAATTTTTACTTTATTGTTTTATGTCCTCCTTCTTTTATTTTAGAAGATGAGCCTAGGGCTTTGTGCATGCTCTACCACCAAACTACATTTCCAGTTGATCCTAGGGTTGTTTTTTTTTTTTGTCTTTTTGAAACAGGGTCTTCCTGTAGCCCCACGCTGACCTGGAACTCACTATGTAGACCAGGCTGGCCTCGTTCTCAGAGAGATCTATGTGCCTCTGCCTCCTGAGTGCTAGGACTAAAGGCATGTGCCACCACATCCAGTTTGATCCTAGGTTCTTAGTTGAATCCGTAGTTTTGGTGGGGTTTGGAAGTTGGGTTTTGTTAGAGACTTTGAGTTCTATGACTTCCTTGTTTCCGATTGGATATGTTATTAAGCCTATGGGGTTTTGTTTGGAGAGAAATATACATTTGTGATGCTGTCCTGCTGATAATATCCCATACTATCATTCGTCTAATTACCCAACGTATCACTGGGCATGTTAGGCATTGTATTAATTATGTTTTACCAAGAGTAATGGGGAAGTCTGGTAGTTTACTTGGAAATACCCAAGTTCCCACATTCAGGTCATGGATTTTACAGCTTTCTTACACAGAAATAACCTTGTGTCCAAGTGATAAAAAGTGTTGTATTTAAGCCAGTTTTTGCATCCTTGTAGTCACTAAAAACCTAAATAGCAGTCCACAGCTGGTCATAGTTGCAGCCCACACTGAATTGACTTTGTAGAGAAAAAGGACTTTCTATATTTATTTCTACATCAGAATCAATTTTCAGCCTCTCTCTCTCTCTCTCTCTCTCTCTCTCTCTCTCTCTCTCTCCTTTTGGAAGAATGCTCTATAATCATGATCCAAAGAAAGGTGATTCTTATAATTTACTTCTGTACTAAACTTTTTATAGTTCACTATCTTTGCTTGTTTGTTTTTAAGAAAGGGTACACTGTATGTCAAGATAGCCTCAAACTCAACTATGCAGTGAGCACACCCATGTTATGTGGTGCTGGGGATTGAACCCAGGGCTTCAAATATGCTAGGTAAGCACTCTACCACCTGAGGTACATCCCCAATCTTTTCTTCATTGTTTCTACTCTTTCATTCTGAAAGAAAGTAAAGTGAGAGGATGGAACCAGTTGTTTCCTTCCAACCCAGGCACTCTCCTAAATGTGGCCAAGATGGAGGATGCCATATTTTCTCCTAGTTGCCAATGCCACTCTCAGAACCTGTGATGCCATGACAATCAAGTTTTCTTTGTACATATACACATGCACACACACACACACACACACATACACACACACACAGGAAACTATTTTCAAATTCCACTCAAATCTTCATAACTGACTGTTCACAAAGTCTTCTGCAATGGAAGGAAATCCATCAGACCAATTTATATTTCTGTAAGTACCCACTAGTGGATATGAGAGATGTTCTTAGGGATTCAAAAGGATAAAATATTTATTAGCTACCAATTTAATGCACAGAGAAATAGGAATTTCCCTCAGATGCATTTGCCTAGGAGAGGGCTTCCTTTTCATGTGTAACCATCAAGTCCGCATGCTCACTGTGGGACTAAGACAGACATGGAGTATCCACCCTTTGAATGGAGGAAATGTGAACAATTTGTATGAAATACGGAAAGGGAACAGAAAAAAAAAATGAGAACCCCCCCGCAACACAGTGTACTAGAGAGGGAAAGATGGGTCCCTCAGGATGATGTCCTTCACTGAAAATGTCCAGTGGTGCTATTTCCCTTCTTCTTGTTTTGGTTGTTTCTGCTGTCATTTCAGAGCTGGGGGCTAAATTCAGGGCTCAACCTTTAACCTCTGAAGATGTCCAATGGGAAGTAGGAAAAGTGCTGGCTTTGTAAAAGGCTGCCCAATGCCCTGAAATTGTGTACAATTTTAGGTTGTCTTTTGCATAGTGACTCATACGAACACAACAGGCATTGTAAACCACTTCCTATCATTGAGAATGCACACACTTTCTCTTATAACTGAGCCAATGGCCCATTTTGTTTAGCAACAAGACTCCCCTTTCCAAGTTGGTTGTGGCGGGTGCTTCAGGGAGGAAGATCAGCAGTAGGAGCCTACTGAGCAATCAGGAAGAATGAGGAGCAATCTCAAAATGCTAGGGAGCTATGTGTAAACTCAAGTTCCTAGAAAAGAGCCATGCCTACTTATGTTAAAGATTCTACAAGGCTGACTGTCTGGTTAGATCTTTTGTTGTGGTAGAGAGTTGGAATGTTGCATATCCAGAACCAAATTATCTTGGACTGTCTTTAGCTCCCTTAATAGTCATTCATTCCCCACCTCTGTGGTCCATCTAACATCAATCCTTGTCATTATTAAGTAAATCTTTTCGGAATGTATTAATAGAACACTAGCTTTCACCAACCCAAATGTTAACAATATCACCAGATATTATCTGAGGCCTATAGCAGAGATTTGTCTGCTTTGCCGTAACTCACCAAACTGATGTTACCACCAATATATTTGAAGAGTCTTGATTTATGACTTCTTTTTGTTCTTTAACTATAAAGAATGAAACATCACATGGGAACACTGTATTTGGGAAAAAATGGATCTGTGTTTGAGGGTCATGTTCACTCATATTTGGCCCCCAAATAAACTGTCTCTCTTTTATTTTTCCTTCTGCAGGGCCTTACGTATCCCTGGATGGTCTCAAATTTTCTGTTCTTGAGAATGATCTTGAACTTTTGATCCTCCTGCCTCCACTTCTGAGTGCTAGAATTACAGGCTTGGGATACCAGATTGGTTTTTATACAGTAGTAGGGATCTCAGTCAAGTATTGGGCATGTTAGGAAAGCACTCTACCAACTAAGTCACACACCCACCCCTAAGGCATCACCCTTTAAGGTGAGAGATATGTTTTCCAGTGGACAGCTACTTAAGGCTCTGTCTACACAGCAATACAACTGGCTGAGAAGAGAAAGGTATAGTCAATTAAGAGTCAAAGAGTTTGCTTACTTAACACCAAATTCTTGTTTTGCCTGACTTCTTTTCCTTCTATTGAGCAAGTAATTTGACTGAATTAACCCATCGTGTCTGCAGCAAAGACAGCTTCACACTAGAATTGGTGTAGACAGCTTCATACTAAAATTGGTGTAGGGAATAGGGTCAGGAACGTATGATGCACAGACTGCTGTAGTATCAAGAGCTGTTTTCAGTAGGTCTACAGTATTTACAGTAGGTTTACTCACAGGCATGTGCAACCTGGGGCCTGTGGGCTGCAGGTGCCTCAGGACAGTCAAGAATGTGGCCTAACACAAAATCATATATTTACTTAAAACTTTACTAGATTCTTTTTGTCAATTTTCCTTACTCTACTGTGGATTCCTGAACATGAACTTTACAGATGTCAGCTGTCTGTAACAATGTCAAAGGATTACAAATACCTGAAAGCAAACCTGAAAAAACTTGATGATGAAAATAATCTCAAGTCCAGGGCTAACATTCCCAGCTCAGTTTAGGCACTAGTGATCTTGTCCAGGTTGAAATGCAGATTGACCTCACCAGTTTAGAATCCCTGGGCAGTGGCCTGTCTCATTCCAAGGAATTTTCCATTTCAGGTAAACAAGCTGTTGTTCTCTCAGGGTGTTTCCTTTCAAATGACTCTTATCTTTTTCAGTGGCCAGAGGGCAGAGCAGAGGTGACCCTAGAGCAAAGTAAACAGGAGCACGAAAGCAGACTGGATTGCCAAGCTATAGCCCAGACCTGCTTTCAGCATCTTCCCTTTGTGCAGTATCCTGGCTCTTCCTCAGTCCCCATGGTAACAACAGATATTGGGATTGGGCGAGCTGGGATTCTCAGGTTTTTATGTTATGGAATAAGGAATTAGGGACAAAGTGGATAGCTGTAGAAGAAGAGAGAATTTATTAAGAAAGATTACATTTCTGAGTGGGTTGGGGTGTGTTGGGCCAGAGCTGGGAAGAAAAGTAGAAGCTCAATTTTGTCATCATCCACCCCACCCCCTCCCATGCACTGGCATAGCACGGCTTTCTTGAGCATGCTCTATCTGTTACTTGTCTGTTACGCCTTCAGTTAGGCTAGGAGGTTTCTGCCCTACTCTTCTGCTTCACCTGGCCTCCCTTGCTAATCCCTCAGCTCTTCCTGATCCTGAATCCTGTGCTCCTGACTATACCACCAGTCTAGGATCTCTTTTCTCATCCTGTCAGAAGAGCCATAGTTTACAATTGGCCATCTTCATTAAATTATTCCATTATTATTACAAATAATCAGATCACTTTAGTCCCCTGCTTCAACCTTTCATCAGCGGCCTGGGGCATAAGAGTTAAAGCCCAACAGTATCAACCTTATAGAATAATCAGATCACTTTAGTCCCCTGCTTCAACCTTTCATCAGCGGCCTGGGGCATAAGAGTTAAAGCCCAACAGTATCAACCTTATAGGACTTCTTTCCTGAAACACAGGAAGCAATCTCTCCACTCCCTAAGCCATTGTACTTACTGCTCCTTAGTCTGGAACACTGTTTTCGTCTTATGGCCTGCTCTCTCTTGTCATCCTTGTCCCAGCTGTACCTCCCCACCTCTGCAGTGAGGTTTTCCCAGACCACCCAAGATAAACATTCATTCTTCCAACCCAAAGGCATATCCCTAGGTTTCCTTCTCTCCACAGCACCTTATCGCAGTTGGCAAATGGATCATCTTCATTCCTTGGTTGACTTACTGATTTTTCTACGTTAGATTTCACTCACCAAAGAATAAGGATCTTGTCTAACTTCCTCAAGCTCTACGTATTGAATGAAACAACTTCAGTGTACTGAGGCCCACTAGCTCTGGCTGCCTCCCTGTCTTACCCAGGTTTCAGCTTAGAGGCCAATAAGTCTAGAAATTTCCAACTCATTCCCCACCCCCCAATCAATATTCTTCTCAGTCACTGCTTACTCCTTTCCACTGTTCCACTATCTAGGACTTCTAGATACACTTGATTTAGCAATTACCATATAATATTGTAGCTTATCTCCCAATCCTTTGAGTAATTTGAGGGTGGGGACTGCCTTACTCATAATGTTGATCCTTACCATATGCTCAGTCCACATGCTCTATAAATACTCATTGAATGTGTAAATAAATGAATTAAAGACATGAGCTTATTAGCACAGCTGCTAAACCATTTTTTGGCAGAAGAATGTTTGGGTTATTCATTTTTCTAAGTCAGTCTTATATGTAAATATGATAGAAACAACAATGCTAAACAATCATAAATGTCTGTATAAAATAATAAACATAAGGGAAGTTAAGCATAGCATTCAGGCAGAAAGCTGAATGGTCTTATAAAGGTTCATTCTGAAGCTTTTAGGATATTTCAAAAGCGTATTTTCAACGATGCATTTTTATAATGCATATCCTTACTACTGAATAATTTAGTGGCATAAAATAAATGCTTTCAGAATGATTTTTATCCAGCTTCTCTGCACATTTTTTTTCAGCAAAACAATACATAGTTCAGTGAAAAGACAAATTGGTGTTTTTTAGTTTATTTTAGAACATGTCAGACTGTTCGTAGATCATGATGGATAAATTGAAATTAGTCCCTTGGATAACTTCCTTCCAGTTGATTATAGCTTCTTGATTATGTTTGTTCAATTTTTTAAAATGTTTTTCAATCAGTGTCTGGTAGATATAAAATTATTAATTTTTTTAAAAGTTTTTTTTTTTTTTAATTGGGGCTGGAGGGTTGGCTCAGCAGTTAAGAACACTGGTTGTTGCAGAAGACCTGCATTTGAATCCCAGCACCCACATGGCAGCTAACAACTGTCCATAACTCCAGTCCCAGGGGATCTAGAAGTCTCTTCTGACCTCCTCAGGCATAGCATGACAAGGGTACACTTACCTACACGCAGGCAATACACAAATACACATAAAATAAATAAAAATTTTAAAATGTTTTTTATTTTTAATTATATGTGTTTTATTTTTAATTTAATACATGTGTGATTCTGAGTGTGGGTTTGTGCATGAGAGTGCAGCACCTGCTGAGTCCAGAACAAAGTGTTGGATCCCATAGAGCTGGAGTTACAGACAGTTGTGAGCCTCCTGATGTGGGTTCTGGGAATCAAACTTGGGTCTTCTGTGAGAGCAGTGCTCATTCTTAAGCACTGAGCCATTTCCCCAGTCCCTAAAATGATTAATTTTTTAGAACAACGAGTTCCATGCCTAGGAAGATCTTTTATAGAATGCCTTACATAGATATACATTTTACAGAAAAGCATTCACTGTAGCATGACAAATTCTTCATAATTTAAAATACTCCTCAGACTTATCAACTTAATAGATGCTTCTTATTTTCTTGTATCATCATTTATCTGATCAATGTCTTTCATTTGGGTGCTCTGTTTATTTCAAACTTTCTCTTACTATGATTGGAAACTATGAAAATTCTTGTGGGGAATCCTTATGTAAAATAGCTTATCTGAAGAAAGAAAAATGATGAGTTGTATATCTTACAGCAGAACACACACAACATCCGTGGAGAAAAAAAGACATGGCACAATTAGTGAGTTAATTAAAAAATCCACTGCACACTGCATGGTATCCTCAGATAACAGAAAGGGGCATTGAAAGCCACTCCTAACGAACAAAGGAATCATCCAAGGATTGGTTGGGAGTCACTCTAGTTGCTGATCTGTCGAAAACTGATTCTGTGATGATTTATGAAGAGAAAAATGTGTCCCCTTAGCTTTTATTTTTAAAATATCCCAGGGAGAAGCACATATGGAGTTTACTGTGTAGGAACCCTCATATAAAAAGAAAAATATGATGGGGGAAGGGGATCGGCTTGTGGCATCTTTCATACACATCCCAACTTGAACATTTGAATGAGGTGAATGGGACAGGAGATGAGACATCATAGTAAACCTCTGTTTCAGCAGACTTCTAAACATGTACACATTTCCCAGAATTAAATCCTTGTGCAGAATCTCATGAGAATGTATCTGGGCAGTTCACCTATGTAGTGAAATAAAGATAAACTCCATTTTAGCACAAGAGGGTCTATTGTAATCAGTGATGCTAAAGTGTGAGTTAGTTACAGGGGAAAACAGAAGTAAATGGGTCATTTTGTCCTATACTCTCTCACAATGCATAGAAACACGCCTGCCTGAAGTGTCACATTGCAGGAGAAGGAAGAGTATTGCTGAAAGACCAGGGCATATGGAAATAGTCAACCTTAATGGAACCTAGCTAAATCAAACTTATGAACTCAGTTTATTGATTCATGCATTGGATGGATTTGTTTTCGTTTTTAATTTCTTTTTACTTTTTCTCTTCTCTTGAGATAAAGACTCTTTTTTACAAAATATTTTATCTACTATTTTTTATTATTTTATGTATATAAGTGTATTGTCTGCATGTATGTATGTGTACCCATGTCATGTAATGCCTGTGAAGGTCAAATGAAGGTGTCAGATCCCCTGGGTCTGGAGGTACATATGGTTGTTAGCCACCATGTGGGTGCTGGGAAACAAATGCAGTCCTCCGCAAGAGCAGCCAGTGCTCTTAACCATTGAGCCATCTCCTCAGCCCTCAAGATGAGGATTTTTAATGTAACCCAGGCCAGAACTCACTCTATAGCCTAGGGTGGCTTTAAACTCAGAATCTTCTTGCCTCAGTTTCCCAAGTCCTAGGATTATAGGTGTGCACTGTCACACTCAGCATTTTTATGGATCATTTATACCAATATCTCTATACCAGTTTAGAGGGAAAATAGAATAGTAGAAAGAGTTTTTAAAACACAGGATCATTGTTTGTGTCTGTTATAAAAATAAAATTTGAAGCAGGATTTGTTTAGCAGAAAGGATTTACAGTGAGAGGGTGGCTTCAAGATAATGAATTTCTCCTTCCTTTTTTCCATTTGTTTGGTTGTCATGGGAGTCTGTGTTTATGGGGAAATTCTGAATATATTTGCTGCAAGGAGCTGTCTCTGATTTCTTAGAATAATGTTCTTTTGAAATAAAAATAGCTTAGAAGGAGTGGGCTTACTGAATGGCAATTAGATTCACCCCCCCCCCAAAAAAAAAGTCTATTGGAGATTCTAGGCATCAGGGGGATTATTTTAATTCCACTCATAATGTGGACGTCTACCTGAAACCTTATAATTTGGAAAGCATGCAAAGAATGGTTTCTTGACACACCCAGTGTACCTCGGGAGAGATGAAAATATGTGTGAAAATTGTCCCTGGCCTGAGGCATCCCATAGTGTCAGGCTCTTGCTTTCTGAGGCTAGGCAAAGGCAGGGCAAGCAAAGTGTAAGCCTAGCAGGAAGGCAGAAAAGCATGTACTTAGCATGTTAGAAATGGAAGATGCCTGCCAAGTGGTTCAAGCTCCTCCCTCTAAAGTTATGGGAGAAAATACTATCTCCAGAGTATGACAGAAAGTAGGATAGACACTGGAAATGAAAGCAAAGGCCCAATTTTCTTGATGGGACACAGTGTACAGAGAAGTACAAAAAGGCAAAAAGAGAACAAACCTGTTTTGTTCCCTTTAATCTCACATTTGGAGAGTTAAAGAGTTTGGAATGCACTTTGGGGGGTCAGTAAATCACACGATATTTCCTCCTTTCTAGTCCCCATGGAATACAGCTACTAAGTTCCTTTTACAGGGAAGTACTGGAAAATGCAAGGAAGGCAAGATCTTCCCTGTTGTGATAGTGGTCAGATCCCAGCCATCACATGATAGCAACTAGCGTGGTGTCTGTCTTCTTGGATATGCATTTCTTCTGCACGAAGTTCACGTTGAAGGTTTAAGAGATCCATTTGTTGGGGGGAAGACCACCTTATTGCCTCACTTAGTTGCATATTATCCTGATCTTTCATGATCTCAATTAAACTTACAGAGCCTCATCTTTGATGCAACCCCACGGCAGAATTAAATATCTCTCTTGTTAGATCATTCTTATGTTTTCAATATGGTCTAGGCATCCTTGAAACAATGGTCTTTGGCAACATTCCCAAGGGGAAAGAAAAAGCATGGGCAGACCTGTTTCCCATTGGTTATTCACCTATTTATGTCCACCTTATTCCTCTACCATAATCTGACATCCATTCTGTTTATTCAAACATTAATATGACATTTTTATTCTTTCTTTTTATTATTGAGCGTTTTAAATTTCATACATTTCCTAATCAAGTCCAGACCCCCTCCCCCATCCACGCCTCCCCCATCCAGTACGACATTTTACATCATCAGGTACAATTCTCTAGGCTTCATATATTGCTTTACTTAATTCTTATTACCACAATGTGGATCATTACTGCTCTCCCAATTTATGATAAGGAAACTGAAACATAGAGGCGTCAATTCACATAAAGTTATACAGTTGGGAAACAGCCCATTGTGAATGTGAAAATGAGGTATGATAAGAGAGCCCGCCATCTGCTCACCTGGAAGATCCCTTTCTCAAGGAAGTCTGCATTTTCAGCATTGCTTCAAAGAGACAGTCCAGAAATCTCTTCAGGCTGTCTTTGCGTTTTCCATGTCAATCTAGCTACCACATCATTCATTCTCAAGAGGCTACAGGCAGGTTATCATGCCTCCTGTCAAGCTCAGAATGTTCCTTTTAAATTTCCTGACTGACCTTCCAGGGAAATCTGGTACAAAAGCAGTTTTCATGGCATTTGAGGTAAAGTCCTATGAAAAGAAAGACATGAACCTAATGCGTTTTTTAAAGGATTACACTGGCTTTTCTAGCTCCTGGCTGTGTGGTGACAAATGTACATATGGGGAGGTCTAATAGCTGTGAGGAGGTCTCTGGTTAGTGCTTAGCCCTTTAAGCTGTTTTCATCTCCATGAAGGCAAAGGATAGGCATGGAAATGAAAGCTGTGCACCTAGTCAATAATTTGATATTTGGAAAAGATATCCTTGTAATTAAAAGCCAAGCTTTATCATTAGCTGCCAGAGTCAGGGTCCCATTCATCCGCCTACATCAATGCAGTCAAGGTTATTTGCTTGTGCAATATGGAGGAACCAAGAGCATGCTGCTTCCTCATTACTGCACACCACTCTGCAGCCTCCTCTAACCCCCTCCCCGCCAAGGCTGTTATGAAACAACCTTGAACTTCACAACAGGAAGCACAATCCGTGGCTGGCAAATAAAGCGTTTCCTTCCCTTTAGTAGGCCTCAGAACTTCCTTATCCTCAGTTCCAAATCCTTTTACAGATGTTTACTTAGGAATCGGGATTTTTTTTTTTTACTCCCTTCATGGCATGGCATTTGCTTCTAGTTTCATACTGCTGTTCTCAATAACGAAAACGACCCACTTGTCCTTCCCTTTTTTCTTCTCTAAATATTACGAGTTGGGAGCCATCAACACCATTTTGCCCTTGAATTGGAATTTCCCTTTTAATTTAGTCCTGGCACAACCTGTTCAGCACAGAACCAGGGAGCGTGAATCAGGCAACAGTGTTTTGCACATAAATCTCTGCAAATACAATAGAAAGTGTAAAAGGAGCTCTGTAAACATCTACCCTAGATGGGCACCCACAACCCATGCAAAACAAATCAGAGGAAATATGACTCCATCCATGATTATGCATATCTGGGAAGAGGAGCCAAGGAGGCTCCTGAGAAGCTGCAGCTTAGAAGCATTTCATTCCTCTACCCAAGAATGTGCCATTGTTGCAGAATTGCAATGGACATTTTCCATGGCTGAAGGAATAAATGACCACAAACCAGTTGGTTTAAAGTAACGTAATATTGTTTGGTTTGGTTTAGCGCATGCGAGAGAGAGAGAGAGAGAGAGAGAGAGAGAGAGAGAGAGAGAGAGAGAATGAGGGCACTGTACCAAGGTGCATGTGTAGAAGTCACAGAACAGCTTTCTCGGGAATAGGTTCTCCCCTTCCACTGTGAATTTTGGGACTGGAACTCAGGTCATCAGGCTCGTCTGGTAACTGCTTTTACCTACTGAGCCATCTTGGTGGATCGTAACGCACACTTTTTATCTTGCAGTTCTGTAGACTAGAAGTCAGACAAGAATCTGAGTGGGCTAAGAGCAAAGTATCCTCAGGAATGTATTCCTTTCAGCAGGCTTTTGGTGAGAATCTGTTCCCTTCCTTCTTCCAGCGTCCACCTTTTTTTCTTTCATAACCAACAGGTGATTCTCTCAAGCTACCATCCTTAGTCTCCCTCCCATAGTCATGACTTCCTTTTCTACTTTTAAGGACTCTTGTATTTTCATTGGACCTGCCCAAATACTATTGAATAATTGTTTTATTTTGAGATCAGTGGCTTTAAAATGTGTATTGCGGGGCTGGAGAGATGGCTCAGCAGTTAAGAGCACTGACTGATCTCTCAGAGGACCCAGATTTAATTCCCAGCACCCATAACTCCATAACAGTCATCCATAACTCCAGTTCCAGGAGATCCGACACCCACTTCTGACCTCCGTGGCCACTGCATGACATGGGTACGCTTATGCACATGCACGGAATACAGTCATACACATAAAATAAAAATAATAAATGAATTTTTAAAAAATCTGTATTCTATCTACAGCCTATCTACAAATCCCTGTTGCCATCTGAGGTGGTTAATCTTCACTGTCAACTTGACTGGATTTGGAATCGCCTAGGACACACAACTCTTGGCATATCTGTGAGGTTATTTCCACGTTGAACTTAATGTGGACATCTCTATCCTATGAGCTATGGTCCTGGACGGGATAAAAGTGCAGGAAACGGAGAAACTGAACTTAGCACCAGTACTTATTTTCCTTTGCTTCTTGACACAATGTGACCAGCCTCACATTCCTGCCACCATACCTTTCCTCCATGACACACTGTATCCCCTCAAACCATAAGCCAAAAGAAATCTGTCTTTAGTCATTTTGCATGCTATTTTGTCATAGCACTGAATGAGAAAGGTAACTTGTAGAGCATCTAAAAAAACTAAATCCATAGGTTCTGGGGTTTAGTATGTGAATATGTCCTAAATCGTGGAGACTTTATTTACTCTCTTTTAAAAAATATTTTATTATTTTTATTTTATGTGTATACATGTATTGCCTGCATGTAGGTAAGTGCACCCGTGTCGTGCAATGCCTGTGGAGGACAGAAGAGGCTGTCAGATCCCCTGGAACTGGAGTTATGGACAGTTGTTAGCTGCCATGTGGGTGCTGGGATTCGAACCCAGGTCTTCTGCGAGAACAGCCAGTGTTCTTAACCACTGAGCCATCTTGCCAGCCCCTATTCGGTCTATTTCAACAGGCAAGAGTTGCATGTAATCTGCAAGTTCCAGGCTACCCATGGTTACATGAGACTCTTCCTCAAGAAAAAAGTAAGAAAACGTGCAAATGTCTTAGCTATCCAAAGTGGTAGTAAGAAGAGACATTGAAATTAAAAATGAAAACCACCTTTCTTTCCTGAATTTCTTTTGAGAAACAGTGGTATTTTCCAGGCAAAGATCACAGGAATCTTGCACTAATGGGATGAGCCTGGCACTGCCCAATGGTTCTCAATCATGCTGAAGACACACCCAAGTCACCCAGCCCCACTAGATTCACAGGAAGTTCTTCCCATTGACACACCCAAGTCACCCAGCAGCACTAGATTCACAGGAAGTTCTTCCCCTTGACACACTACAGTTGAATGTTGGGATTTGGTAGAAAAAGGAATGCCTGCCTTCTCTCTTCCCCTCCTCAAGATGGAGAGGCTATTATTGAGCTGGAGCTGATAGTAACAGAGCGAACTCAGCTTTGTTTCCCACTCATGGCTTATTTGGGTTGTGGAAAATGCTTCTAGTAACTGATTTAAAGAGTTCCACCTCAGGTTGACATCTCGAGGGTTCAATTTTGAGCAAAGGAACGCAGCCGAAATTCCCAGAGGGAAGAATAACTTTCTGGGCCCTTGATGGGTGGTTCAGAACATTCCATTTGTCGTTCCCAAGAACATAAGAGGATAATCCAACTGTCCAAGATGATGAGCATTTTGTCCCATGATGAAAAGCCTTAACTATAGAAAGAGTTCGGCAAATGCCATGAAAGCCAAAGTCATATTTTTCTACCTAATCCTCCAATCCCCCACTTGGTCTCACTGAACCCCAGCCACACAACCCAGTCTCAAATCACAACGAAGCTCCTTATAGTTCCAGACCTTGGGCCTGACAGCACTGGTTTGGCCTCCATAGGAGTTATGAGAACTGTTACAACCTTTGTCCACTTAGAGGTGAGGATTTTCATTTTCCCGTTATTGTTACCACTTTACTCTGAGAAAATAACTAACCTTGCTAAAAGACCTGGGGAGTCCGGTAACACCAAGCTCAGCCAGATCACTTTATCAAGACATTACTTTTCCTTCCTGAGCTGTCCTCTGAGTCCCCAGAACACGCATCCACCAAGCTCCCACCAGCAAGAACTTGTGGCAAGCTACCCAGTGTGCAGAATGAATAGAGCATTAGAAAGGAGGGTTTGCAAGGAGCAGCTAAGCAGGGGTGCTCTCTACAAATGTCTCCTGCAACCTCTCATTCATAGCCACTCCCTCCCTTAGGGAGGCTCTAGGGGCAGCGGCTGTCCCTGGCCTAGAAAAAAAAAATCCTGACACACACAGACTTTGCTATTTTTATTTCACAGCTAAGGGTAAAACCTTTCGTTTGTAGATACGAACTGAGTCACCCCTGCAGCCAAGATTAGCACGCATGTGTCTCAGTTTGCAATCTGTTGGGGAAGGAGAAGCTTTCAAAATTATTTGTGCGGCAGTAAGTAACCCTTGCTCACTTCTCACCTCCTCAAGTTTCACACACTAGTACCCCTTTTCGCTCTAGCATAGTGCATGCAAGTTTCAATCTAGGAACTTTATCATTCCAGCAGTGAACTTGGCTGAACTACCCGCCCCACGCACACCCCCATCTGACACATCTGCTCTGACCCAGATAATTATGTGCCTAACATTGTAATTCAGGGTTGGTGTTTCATAACGTTTTCTCTTTTTTAAGATGAATTCTTCCAAGGGAGGGGAATAAGGCAATGGGGAAATGAAGAAAGAAAATTGCAAGTATTAACATTGAGATTTCCTTCATGGTTGTACTAAGCACACTGGGGCAGAAGCTCTTAGAGCCTCTATATTCCAAGGGTGGTCTGTAGTCCAGAAAACTCAGCCTTACCTGAGAGCTCAGAAGGGCAGAGTCCCTGCTCCTGCCCAAACATCCTGGGTGAGAACCTGCATTTTAACAGGATTTCCAGGTGTCTCATGTTGCATGTTCCTATGGAAGACGGAGCGTTTTCTTCCTGAATTTGTCATGACCCAGCAGAGCACTAAGGCCAGTGTGAATGCTCACGGATGCATACTGACTGCATAGTTGGCTGAATCAAGTCAAGACAACTCCCACATCATCAGCTGATAAATCGAGCATTTCTAAAAATTAAGTTAACATTACTGCTTCCAGAAGCTGGTAAGCACTGGTACTGGACACTTCATGGTATATTTATTACAGAATCATAAAACATGAGTACAAAGAAAAGAAATGATAGGCTTCAGAAATCCAGCTGCTACAACTGATTCCCCATATGGGTATGCCCAGAGCCAAGACAAGAAGAAAGAGCACTCATCTTGAGTCAAGAGGGTTAGGTTTTATTCTTGGAGGACTACTAGCTAGCTGGGTGATGTGAGGTCAGTCAGTTCATTCCTCAGTCCCTTGTTTACTCCATTTGTAAAAGGGAAAAATAAAGACTAGACAGGATGATGTTTAAAAGCCAGGCATGGCAGTTTATAAGTATACTCAGGAACCAAAGGCAGGAAGATCACTGTAAGTTTGAGGCCAGCCCGGGCTACACAGTAAGACTATGTCTCAAAAAGATTCATAACATAAAATCACACAACCCTCCACTCACTCATGCTTTCTCTGTCCACTTTGCCCTTGTTTTGTTTTTCCACAAACTGCTTATCAACATGCTTAGCATATTACGTATTTTTTTCGTCTGTGTACACTCTCAGAATACAAGCTCCTTGGGGACAGGGACTCTGGATTTTAGTCACTGTGTATCTCTAAGACCTGCAACAGTCTGGTCTGTCATAAAGGAATAAGACTTTACCATCTCTAATATTCCATGGAAGAATCATGTTTTTAAAAATGATTCCTAAGATGGTCTAAAGACCAAGAGAAAAGCCCATATCACTTTTCAGTTATTATTGATTTTATGATTCTCTGGATGGATCCCATTCATTTTCACCCAGTGTCACTTTATGTTACTTCCCTCAACTGCTTCCGTACACATCTGCATGCCACATTTTCTTTAGGTTCTTTCTCACTACTGATAATGTTTTCAGTTTGTCTACATGCTTAATATCCCCTTTCCTTAAGCATCACTCTCTGAGAAATAAACAGTCTTCAGGGAGGTCCAATATTTAAACGGGAAAATAATTTTTCTTCCACCTAAAAAATTCTAAGGAAAGTGTGCAAAGACAGTCATGGCAGATAATAAGAATTTCTTTCCAAAAAGTCAGATACAAAAATGGTAGCAAGATGTTGACTCTTTTAGGCTCTTCATTTTTTTAATAAAATGTAAGACCAAAAAAAAAAAAAAAAGAATCAGAATAACAAGTCAAATGGTTGCAACTGTGGAAATTCAGGAATGGCCAAAAAAGGAAAAATTCCACAGTAATAGTGTCATATGTTTTTCCTCATCAGTCAGTTCCTCCTCCTGGTTAAGTCCTTGGCACTTCCCTCGAGCTTCTCTTTACACCCACGAGCTACATTTCAGTCTTCTCAGATTCCCTGATGAGTTTTTGTTTTTCATTTAAAGAAATAACCTCATGAAAAATCATACAGATGACCGTTTGCCTGGAATGCATTTGCTAGTCTGGACTCATGAATGTGACAGTTGCAAGCATATGGTATGTAGGCTGTATGCTCAGACTCCTTGGACCTTGTGGAGCAGTGGTGTTGTACCATTGTTGGATATTCTCGACCCCATGCATTCTAATCCACCCAGTGAGACTGCTTCCTAGATGCTCTTGCTACTGCAAATAAACACCAATGGACTTCTCTGTCAGCACTGAGCTACATCCTTAGCCCTGTTTTGAAACTCTTTAAGACTGAGAGCCAATCTCTCTCTTCTTCCAAGGTCTCAGTAATAATCTCTAGCCCATAAATTAAACCGATATATGCAGATATGGCAACATTAGAGCTAGGGGAGTTAGCAAAGGGTCTGCATGCACTCACATGTTAATACTTTTGTGTTCTCTCTCTCTCTTTAACAGCAGCGTCTCATGCAGCCCTGAATGGCTTCAACCTGCTATGTAGCTAATGGGGACTTTGAACTTCCGATCTGCCTGCCTCAGCCTCCTGAGTGTTCCCATTACAGGCATACACCACCATATGGGCTCTATGACAGCTAGGCCAGCTCTCTACCAACCAAGCTATATCTCCAATCACTGTCCTCCAACCCCTCTCACTCATCCTTATTCTATTCTATTTATTTATTTATTCATTGATTGATTGATTGATTGATTGATTGACTGATTGACTGATTGATTGATTGACTGATTGACTGATTGACTGATTGATTGGTGGTTGAGCTTTGAGCAGTGCTATGTCTCTTTCTGAATGAGGATTGACAGCAGAAAGCGACTGCTCATCCAGCCTCAGGGCTCTGTTTTTGTAGTCTTCTTTCCACTCACTACTTCATTGAGAAGGCGTTGAAATTCAAAACCTTATGAAGTCAGAACAGAAACAAATGCATTTTACTTCTCCTTATTCATTTGTCCTTTTTTAAAAAAATGGGAGTGGACGGCTATGTGGACAAAACGGCATGGCAAGAGAGGCTGTAAGGTGCTGGGCTCAAAGCCACAATGACACAGCTTGCCTTTTCATTAGCGATCTTTAGACAGGACCTAGAGAGGCCTGGAAAGACTCTAACACAATTATGTCACTTTATGAATGAGAAAATCAAAGGCAGAGAGAGCGACCTGCTCAAAATCACATGGATAATGAGAAGCCAACAGTAGCTCCATCTATCTTGGGCATACTTGGGCACAGTTATGATTGCATTACTGAACTTGGATCCAGACCACTTCAGAAAAGTCAGAGAACCATGTTAATGAAAATGCCAGGAGCTGGTGGGTGGCAAGCCCCGACAACCCCACTAATCTTTTATTTAGACAAGTTTTATGTCTCCCAGACTGGCCTTGAACTTTCTATGTAACCAAGGATAACCTTGAACCTCTGATCCTCCTGCCTCCATGATTAAAAAAAAATAACTAATTTTTAACATCATATTACTTCAGGGTGATGATGTGAGGATCAAAGCTAGGGGAACCATAGTGTTCTGTCAACTGACTGGCCCATGAGAGGAAGCTTGGCTCTCTTAGCCCTGTTCCACCTCTCAAGTACTAGAATTACAAGCATGCACCACCAACCCTGGTTTACATAGTACAGGGATTGAACCTTGAACCTTCTTTCATGCTTGGCAAACATTCTATCAACCGAACTACATCTTTAGCACAACTCCACTAATTTTTGAAAAGGGCAAGATCTAGACTCAAAGTAGAATTATTTTTTTAAAATATCTTATTCATTATTTTTATGTGTATGAGTATATTGGCTACATGTGTGTGAGTGCACCTGTGTCATACAATGCCCATGGAAGTCAGAAGAGAGCATTGAATTCCCATGGAACTGGAGTTGTTAGTTGCCATGTGGGTACTGGGACTCAAACCCAGGTGCTCTGCAAGTGTAGCCAGTGCTCTTAACTGCAGAGCCATCTCTCCAGCCCCAAATTAGAGTTCTTGATAGTCCTTTCATGAAAGGACTGATATGATTCCCAATGGAGGATGTGCAACTGCACTTAAGGGGACCTGCATTCAACATCTGACAATCTACAGAGTCAAATTTGTAATGAGATTTTGTAGTTGAGTTACCTGAGAAACTTTCAATGTAGAGGTAAGGTTCTAGAGTCATCACCAAATAGACAAAGTCCTTTCTAAGAAGCCAGAAAGAAAGCCTCAGTGATGTCACTGGATGAAGGTGTGTTGCAATGTCAGGATAATCAAAGCAAGTTCATGCTTTCTACATATGACAGCCAAAGAATAATTTGCACAGAAAGAATAGAGCCTTTGTACCAGTGTTTAAAGTAACCTCTTGACAAGATGATTATAAAAACTAAAATGAAAAGACATTAAAAAAATTGGCAAGAAAGATGGAAGTTCTGGTATTAAAGGTGGTTACCAGGGTCATCTTTCTCTCTAACACACACCATTCTGATATGGGAAAATTGAGATGTCTTTGAGAAAGACAGTGTTTCCCAGGGAGCTAGGGTCCTGGAAACTCAATGGCCACTTAGCCACTCCAAGTCAGTGGCTTTGGGGTTCTCGTCTGGAGAATTTGAAGAAGAAAATTCATGGACAAAAGAGGGTGAGTGTTAGAGAGAAGTTTACTATCATTGATCCATAGGTGGGAGCTTAAGATGTTGAGAGAGCAAGCTAAGCTCTTTGAATTCAGATTTAAGACTAGCCTCATGGTAGACAAACAGTTGCATTTCAAAAAGGTGGAGGGAGGAGCTTCAGAAAAAGAGTAAGGAGCCCCAGAGTACCAGAAATCATATACTTAGACTCTAGCCAGCATCTGAAAGAAAGAGACAGGAAAAGGAAAAGTTATGTATTTCTAGAGCCAAGAGAATCTCTTAGAAGTTTATAGTGACTGCAATAAGTGGTGAACACTCTGGGAAGGAAAAGTACATTACCTCATTAAAGGGGGAATTAGTCCTCCTATCTCTTTAACATGGTTTCGTTTCTATTCAACTTCCTAGGGAATAGTCCTGCCTTCTTGAGGGATGGTCCCTTAGCCAGGTGATTGACCTGTCCAGCTGTATTAACTATTTAATGTTTTGGGCAACTTGGAATGCTGGGCCTCCCACCCAGGACAGACAAATAGCTTTCCCTAATGGACCTCCACAAAGCCCTGATCAAGGCTACTGTAACATTTCCAGCAGCCAGTGGGTCATCTGTGATACCTTATCCATCCATCCAAGTGAGTTCAATTCCCAGTACTGAATAAACCAGGCATGCTGGTGCATACCTGTAATTCCAGTACTTGGGAGGCAGAGGCAGGAGAATTTGAAGTTCCTTGGCTACATAGAAAGTTCAAGGCTAGCCTAGGCTATATGAAGCCTTGTCTCAAAACAAAACAAAACAAAACAAAAATGGTGGTGGGATAGGGGCTTGTCACCCACCAGCTCCTGGCATTTTTACTGTAGTTACTCCTTTGAAGAGAATGAATCTTTGGAAATTTTATACTTATCAGAAAATTGAAGCCAGGCACGGTGGCACAGGCCTATAATCCAAGCAGGTGGAGGAGGGAGGATTCAAGCATATTCTGGGTTACACATTGAGTTTGAGGGCAACCTGGGCTACATGAGACCCTGTCAAAAGAAAAAATGAACTGAACTGAAGGATTCTGCAAAGTTGAGAGAAGAGAAAGCAAAATGGGCTTTCAAAGAACAAAGTCCACAAAGACACAAACTTGTTCACCCTATAAATATTTGATCCGAATTTTACTAGATGGAAGCTACTTTCTACTAAAACATAAAACAAGTTGTAATAGCTATGTAATTGTTTGAAAGATCAGTGCAGAGCCAGTGTGATGGCTCAGTGGGTAAAGGCACTTTTCACCAATCCTGTGACCAGAGTTCTATCCCAGAGAAGGAGAGAATCAACTATTCCAAGCTGTCTTCCAACCTTCATACTATGGCACATGTTTGGACCCTCCCACCAATAAATAAGTAAAATGTGATTTTAAAAAATGAAAGCACAATATGTCTTCCCAGGCAGAAAAAGACGCCAACAGAATAGAGCAATCAATGAAAAATGACTTTCTGAAGAATTGCTGTGCGGTCAGTCTATGAGAGAGAAAAGACGGCCTAATTCCCGTCATCTAAATGAGGAGACACAATTAGAAAACAATACAAAAAGCATTCAAATTGTTGTGTGAACTCAGTCTGAGGAGAGATGAGAGATTTTTCACCTGAGTATCTCAGACTCTTCTAGGCTTCCAGAGCTCTAGGAGGCACTGAGAGATTCAGTATCAAAAAGGTATTTCCGTCTGGACATGGTGGTACACACCTTTAATCCCAGCACTCGGGAGGCAGAGGCAGGAGGATCTCTGAGTGCAAGGTCAGCCTGATCTACACAGCAAGATCAGGCCAGCTGGGGCTACAGGGAGACCCTATGTCAAAAAGATTTAAAAAATGTATTTTCCCAATCACATGAATGTAGTTCCTTAGCTACAAGATGCTTCTCTTTCTAATAAAAGGTCTAATGTCTTGTGTGTATGTGTGTGTGTGTGTGTGTGTGATGTGTGTCTGTTTTTGTGTGGGTAAAGGCATGCATGTGCTATGGTGCACATGTGGAGGTCAAAGGACACACTCCAGTATTGGTCTTTGCCTGCTTTAAGATGAGGTCTACATATGCTGGCCCTCGGGCATCTAGGGATTGTACTGCCTAAGCCTCCCATACTGTCATAGTTGGTATGGGATAACACACACTATTGTATCCAGCTTTATGTAGATGAGGGAGTACATCCCTCCTTCTAGCACTTTATCCACTGTACCATCTATCTCCCTAGCCTGCCTAAAATTTCTAATTTAAAAAAAAAGTAGCTATAGTGTCTTGTGGGAAGGGACAAAAAGTTCACAGTACCAAAAAAGAAATCACTTTTTAAAAGTTAAGAGCCACAGATACGAGCGATATAGTGGGAAATTCATACAAGGATACATGCAAGGATTTCTGCAGAGGGTAAAGACTATAAAAATCTCAGTGTTTGTAAAGCAGGATTTTAATGCTTTAGCTAGTAAGATCTTCACTAATCACAAGGGCTCAGCTGGTTTTATAATGGAGGTTTAATTAGCAGAGCAATTTAATAAAGCCACAGTTGGAAGGAAGCAAGAATCATCAAAATCTATACAGAGGGTATCTTGTCAGTTCAAATGAGAAGAAAATCTGATATTTTTCCATTGTACTATATGAAGAATTGAGAAAGAGAAATATCATTCTAGCTTTGGGGCCTCAATTTTCCAGTCCTGAAATGAGCAAAACAATGTCATATTCATCCATGAGAGCAGGACAATTTAATTAAATTAATTCTCATGTTCTGTGAGGTTCTTTGACACGCCTAGCTACAAAAGAGCACAGAAATGCACATGACTAACAAGAAGGAAGAAGAGAGCTATGGCTGCCGGGCCATCACGTCAGGTGAAGGAAGCTTTTCTCAAACACATCATCAGACTCACAGGAAAAAACAATGTAAGGCCTTAGAGATATGTAGTCCTCAGAACTTCTACCTTGATCCCAATAGAATCAGAAGTCCCACTGAACCACATCAGACTTTACCCTAAACAGAATATTCATGGTCGCAGGGCACTAACATTACCATCTGTGGTAATCTGGACACAAAGGGGAATGAAATGTGCTTTCAATGTCCCTCAGTCCCCAAACCTGGCTTAAATTTAAACAACTTTAAAGTAGTGAAGGGAAGGGGGGGAGAGGCCCTTTAGAATTGGAGAAACGAAGACTAAAAGCACATACTATTTTTGCTTTTTTTTTTTTTTTTTTGAGCCAGAGTTTTCTATATCCCAGGATGGTCTGGAATTTACTCTGAAATCAAGAATGACCTTGAATTTCTGATTGCCCTGCCTCCACCTTCTAAGTGCTGAAAGTACAGGTATGTACCACCAGAGCAGGTTTAACGTAGTACTGGGATCCAGGACTTTGTGTACGCTAGGCAAGCACTCGACCAACTGGTCTACGTCCCCAACCCCTATGTGTTTTTTCAATCATTCTATTTTTTTTAAGTTACATGTATTAGTACAGAAAGACTGAAAACAACAGTGTGTATATTCTTTTACAAAACTAGAGCAAACGAATTTAAATGAGTGGCATTTGAACTAAAACCCTGAAATTCACTGTTAGTCTGGATATGATTTTCTTGCTGTCTGGAGGTCTTGGTTTTTACTTGCATGTACCTCTGCCTAGCTTGTCATTCCCACAGCAGCCACTGCTGCTGCTACTGCTGCTGCTGCTACTGCTGCTCAGGTCAGAAAGAGGAAACACAACCCCATAGCCCCAGTTCCCTCAATACTTGAGAAATGGCTGAGTTGGTTCCCAAGGCAGGCTCATGCTTCAAGACTACAGTGGGTTAGCAAAGCCTGTGACCACAGAAGCAACAGTGCGAATGTTTCAAATGCCAAATTCAATGATTCTCTTCTGTTTTTCACTTTACAGCCAAAGAAGTAGGGTATACTTCTTGACTGCTATTTTGAACCTTTGGTTAGTCAATCTTTAGGGGATGTACGAGCAGGCACTTTTGCTTTGCTTGGGGGCAAAACAAGAAAATTCCACCACAGCACTATATAAGATTACAAAAGCTTTCACTTCCTTTTTAACCTTTATTGAGCAGAAAAGAGCAATTTGAAAATGCTGTCTACGTGGAGTAGATTCACTTCCTGACTGCTTTTGTCAAGAGAGTCCCTGCTGCCTGACATGTCCTCAAATAGAATCAAGAAACTCAATTTATTACGCCTTTCATGGGAACCTATAAATAATGTGGGGCTTTGATTTTAACATCCTTTCTCCAACATTCCAGGGACTCTCAGAGCTAAAAAAAAAATAAATAAAATAAATAAATAAATAAACGATGTAGCCTTAGTTAAAACGTAGCTCTCTCTGTGTAAGGTATTCATAGGGGTCTTAAGGACTCCACGCATGGACAAGCTGCTTGAGTGGCCACAACATTCAGAAATCAAAAATCAAGTTGAGAGTAGTGATGCCTGTCATCCCAGCCCTTGGGAGATAGAGGCAAGATCAGGAGTTCAAGTCCATTCTTGGCTACGCACTTAGTTTGAGGCTAGTCTGGGCTACATAGTAGGCTGTCTCAAAAAAAAAAAAAGAAGAAATAGAAAACTAAACTTACATCAGGGCCTACATGGAATATTCCTCTTAGTAATAGTGCCACAGTTGCTACAAATAATATATTACATTGGTTGTTCCCTCAAGGACAAATTGGAGAGAGCCTTTGGAGCTGCTCTTTGGGCTGCTGGCTCCAGCATGCTCAGTGATAATGTCTGAGGCCAAGTGGGCAAACAACTACAGATTCACTTCCTTGTAGTTTTCCTGGCAAGAACTAAGTGAACCTTTGGTGTTCTACTTGGAGGTTTGGCATTACCCCCGAATGAAACATAATCCCAGGAATGGAATGGATGAGCCAGGTTTTGCTGAGGCTGGACACAATGGACTCAAGGAACCTGGACAAAATCACCATTTTTAGACAGCCCAATGTATAGAATCCAGTACAGTGCATTCTCTCGAACCTGGTACCATGACGTAAATAAAAGCATGACCAATGAGCTGAGAATTTGAAACAATTTAAGAAGTTCTTGAAGTTCTGGGCCTCATGGCCAGATTCTCCACAGTATCCTGTTTAAGACAGAATAATTGTCAAGACATTATAAAGACAGCACTGCTTCTCCTACTAAAGATGAAGAGAAACAAGTAGCTTTGCATTTCTCCATTAGTATTTCCTGTGCCTTCAGGGACAGAAATTTTATTTTTGCAAATAACAGTTTGGAGAACTATTCGAACAGGGGAATGATTTTTTTTTGGGGGGGTCTGATGACATACATATTTTTGCTCACATAAAATAAATTTAAAAAGAAAAATGATACAAATGGGGATAGTAAGATAGTTCTGTTGTTAGAAGTGCTTGCCTTGCAAATCCTAGGCTGACGTTTGAGCCCCATTTTTTTTTTTTAAAGCCCTATGTCATGGTGATGTGTTTATAATCCCAGAGTTCGGAAGGGGAAGACACACAGGCTTACTGGCCAGCCAGTCTAGCCTAGTTGGCAAGTTTGAGGCTACTAAGAGTCTGTCTCAAAAAATGTTGGGGAGGAATGAATGGTGAGATGGCTCAGCTGGTAAAGGCAACTGTCATCATGCCTGACAACCTGAGTTCAATCCCCAGAACCCACATATTGGAAGGAGAGATCCAAATCCTACAAGTTGTCCTCTGATTTCCATACATTCGGTATGGCATTGATGTACACACAGTCACATACACATACACACAAACAAATAAGTAAATAAATGTAAATTTTAGAAAATGTGGGTGGTACCTGAGGAATGATACCCAACTTTGTTCTCTGGACTACATGCACTCACACACACACACACACACACACACACACACAGAGGCATGCAGTCACTCATATATACACACAATGCATATGCACACATGAACATGCACACACATATAGTATACACATAAAAATTACAAAAGTCCAGAAGGAAGGAAGAGGAGCGCATAAAATAGTAGTCATCAAATGCAAGAGAACTTGAGAATGTAAGTTATTGGTTCTCAGATTTTCTGTACAGAATTTGTGACATCCATTGACATAATGAACTCCCAATTGTGTCTATTACCTCTCTCTTTTTATTGTATTTTATTTTTATGTAGGTGAGTGTTTTACCTGCATGTGTATACATGCACCCATGAATGCAATGCTCACAGACACTAGAAGGCAGTGTCAGATGCCCTGGAACTGGAGTTACAGATGTTTGTTAGCTACCATGTGGGTGCTGAGAACCAAGCCTGGGTCCTCTGCAAGAGCTGCCAATGCTCTTAACCTCAGAGCCATCTCTCCAGCCCCCACCTCTCTCCTTTTGATTAATCTAATGATCTCCTAATTGTTTCTCCTATTTTTTAAACTGCCTCTTGGCTTTACTGCTGAGCCTTAGGTGATAAGAAGGCACTTTATTCTGTTTTGTTATTGATGTTTAGGAGCAAAGTGAGATGAATCAAAGGGAGAAAAATAAAGCAATCAAATGTTAAATGAGCTGAGCATCATGCAGGAAGTGTGTAGGTGAAACCAAACATTTAGTTCAGAGGTGAAAACTGCATCTGGATGGCTGGTTGCAATGTTGCCCTCCTGAGAACACTTGGACCATTTGTTTTCTCCTCCAACAGACACAGAAATGAGTAGTGTAGATCAAGGGGTTGTCTTACTCCTCTTGGTTTGACTCTTAGTGAACTGGAAATTGACTTAACCACATTTGTGGATTTACCAAGCAATTGCATTGTACTCTTGTTCTTTTCTGGAATTAATAAACCCATTCGATATTTTAGACTAAATTTTCTGGAACATGAGAGAGGTCATTACAGTTCTGCGTGATCCTGACTCCAAGATTTATGGTCCCTGGGATAGAACTGTTAGGCTCTTAGTAAGGCCCCAGCGCCTTTGTGGTTCATTTGTGTTTTTCACAGAGTCATACATATAGTCCCTCCTTCAGCAATATGTTTTGAGTGACTGAAGGCAGCTTGTGGCCTGCCCCTCTTTCCTTGAATAAATACAAATAAATGAATGACTAAGCAAATAAAAACAGGGGTAGATAATGAGTCCATATAAAACATTCATACACTGCGTCTATATTTCTATAATGCCAAATGTCTAGATGTTTAGAAATTTTTGGATAGTTAGTTGCCTCCATTATGCTACTTTCTATTATTAATATAAAGAATGGAAATAAGGAAATATTATTTATAGTAATTCCAAGGTAAGGTGAGAGACGGTCTACCACCCTAGAAACTCTTGTCTCTCGCTGCCCACTAAGAATTTTGAGAATTTCTAGATGTCACTGTGGATAATTTGCTAATGTTGTATGTAATAGTAAGACTCAGAATGCTGCCGTCTGTTGATGCAATTACTTCTCTCTCTCTCTCTCTCTTTCTCTCTCTCTCTCTCCTCTTCCTCTTCCTTTTCTTCTTTTCTTCATCTTTGTCCATCCCTATAAAGCCTCGGAATAGTCGATTTTCAATTCACTATGATAGAAACTCCTTATTTTAAAGGAATTCTGGGGAGTCGTAGTCACCAGAGCTATAGTGCAGCCCCTGCTCCCAGGAATTTTCCCTTCCCAGCCTTCCCAGACACCACCCACAACCACAGCCACACCAGTCACTCTGAACAGGCTTTCTCAGCAGTCAGGCTCTCTGCCCATCACCAGGCAAGAAGCCGTTCTGGGGGAATAAGATGACAATAGACAGAAGACAAATCCTGCTCTGTACCAGCATTTCTGTCAGTCCCATTGTTTTGAGAAAGAGGCAACTCAGGGCCGTGCATTCTCTGCATAATGGGAAGTCTGCAGTCAGGGTTCTGGGATTGTTTCTTTCCATTCCCAAGGACATGATGAAATTTAGAGTGATAGGGTTTTTTTTTTTTGGTTTATTTTCATGGAGAGGAGAATGGGGTTTGGGGTTTTTCCTTTTTTCTTCCTTTCATAGAAGAAGAGTTAAGGCAAGTTTTCACCTTGAAACTACATGGATAGGAATGATTTTTTCAGTGCAGAAACTACTGGATTTGATATTTGTATTTCTCCATTTAACACTTCATCAAGATCTTTGGCAGGTGTTCTTACACGTCAGCTTTCTCTACAAGTTTCATATTAACAGAACTTATCTGAGAATGGCGGACAAGGGAAGGGCCACTTGGGCAAATTAAATGTTTGTCGTTTTAAAATAGTTTCATGGGTAACATTAGAAAGAAAGATAATTCAGTTAAGGACCTGGTTTACTTTTAAGAAAAAAACGATAAAGGCAGCGAATTCACTAACAATAATTCAAGGGCTTCTGTCCAGATCTAAATTCAACTAATGTTTATTGAAGGAACTTTCACATGCATTATCTCATCTTGTATTAGAGCACTGTTTGGTGAACTAATTTGTTTTTAATCATCAGCAGAGTGACTAAAAACACTAAAGTTCTTTACATTCTAATTTCCAACTCTGTTCTGTTTTTTTTTTTTGGCATTCATTCCTGCATATTTCACTGATGTTTTATATTATTTTTCTATGATATGGGTAATATGTTTGTACACATACAACTAAAAATCTACTAAATATTTCTGAACCTATTGACCACTTGCCATTTGCCAGTCACTATACTATACTTTTATAAATATAATGTTGTTTAAGGTGCCAGCCCAAATTGGCAGGTGGTAGACTGCTAGTATGATTTTTAATTTGCAGTTGGAATCACAGGGGTACACAGACGTGAAGTCACTTATACCAGTAGAAAGTGGGAGAGCTAAGATCTAACATTAGCCTCCTCTAATTGTTTTCTTGCAAACAGCATTGTAGTCAAAATCCCAAATGGTGCCTTTGATGGATAATCTTCATTGTCAACTTGACCTGATTTGGAATCACTTAGGAGGCACACCTCTGGGGTGTGTCTGGGTGTTAAACCAGAGAGGTTTAACTGAGGTGAGAAGACCCAACTTGAATATGGACAGTACCATCCCATTGGTTGTGGTGCTGGACTGAATAAGAAAGAGAAAGCAAGCTGAGCACCATCATTCATCTTTCTATGCATCCTACTAAGGATGCAATGTGACCATAAAGCCACCTCAAGCTCTCACTACCACACTTTCCCTGCTGTGATGGACTGTACTTTCAAACCATGAACCGCCCCCCAAATCCTTCCACCTTTAAGTTGCTTCTTGTGAGGAATTTGGTTACAATAATGAGAAAGTAACTAACACAAGGCCAAAGATGTCAATAGCCTGGCATTATATCATGATTAGGTCATGTTTTTATTATGTCACATCTTATAGCAAGGTAGAAGGAAATTTATGATTGTAATTAAGGACCTAAATTAGCTGAATTTAAGTAATTAAATAAGAGAGTATCTTCTGTGTATATGACTTACTTGGCTGAAGTCTTTAAAAGAGGACTTAGGTTTGCTAACTGGGCATGTGGCATATACATTTCATTTTATCACTTGGAAGACTCAAGCAGGGCTACATAGTGAGACCTTGATTAAAAAATAAAAAACAAAAAAGTCAAAACAACAGTAAAAAAAGGCTCGAGCCTACTCAGACTCATAGAGTCCCTCTCCTGCTGACCTTCAGAAAACAACTATAAGTTCTACAGATTCAAGAAAATGAATTCATTCGACATTCACCGAGCTTGGAAGAGGAATGACCCCAAGCTTCCAAATTAGAATGTGGCCTCAGACAGCTTTGAAAACATTTTTACTTTAATTTGCATGAGTATTTTGCCTGCATATATGTAAGTGTGATATGGTGTGTTCTTGACCATAGCTACACTATGTTAAAGTTTAGGCTGACTCTAGTCTCTGAAATTATCAGGCAGTTGGCCCAGGGTACGGAAACCCATGTCAGCTGGACCCTGGTTGTCTTGGGAACAGGCTGGACTGTCCAAGAGTGCACCTGCTAACTGCAGATTTATGGCTTCTGTAGGTTATGCTGGGCTTGCTTCTGCAAAATAGTAATTGTTACTTAATAGAACAGAAATTGTTAAGGGGGCTCTCCACCTGTAAGCTTGGGAACTTAAGCTTTTCACCCCTGATTATGGTTTCTCTGTATAAAAGCTTACCCTAGAGATGGCTCAGTGCTACACCCTTGTGTAATAGCCCTAGCCAGTAACAAGTTTCATTCACCAAAACTTTGTCTGAGTGGTCTTCTCTGGTGAAGCACCCCACAAACATAAGTGCATGACATGCATACCATGGGGCAGTTAAGTACGGTTGTTAGCCACCATGTGGGTGCTGGGAAGTGAACCCAGGTCCTCTGCAGGAACAACGAGTACTCTTTTCCACTGAGCCATCTCTCCAGTCGTGTCAGATGATCTTTTAATTGCAGTTTCGTGGACCCCTGACCCAAGGATACAGATAAGACATTTCTAGACCCATAATGAATGAAAACTCTGAGATAATAGTTACCACTGTTTTAAGTCTCTTAGTCAGTGATCATCTGTTATGCAGCAATATAAAATTTGGCCAGGAAGTATACAAATCAATAACCTTTTATATCTACAAAAGGAATAGTTAGGTTTCTTAAGAGCTTAATCGTATCTTCTTCTTGTTAATTTGAGACAGGGTCTTACTCTGTAGCCCAGGTGGCCTCAAACTCACTGAAACCCTCCTGTGTCATTCTTCTGCATGCTAGGATTATTGGTGTGAGCCACCACACCCAGCACTGACCATAGCATTTCTAAAGGGCCATTAAGAGGAGGACGTGGGCTGGTGAGGTGACTCAGTGGGTAATGATGCTTGCTACCACACCTGCAGACCTGAGTTCTATCCCTGGGACCCTCAAGGTAAAAAGAGAGAACCAACTCTTGTCTAGTCAGTTAAAAATTTAAATATAATTCTTACCTATAAAAAGCAGGTACCTGGTGATATACAGTACTCAAATCAGAATGGCTCACTCCCAGTTTATAGAGAGAAGTTATCTGAGTCAGTGAATATAAAATAGCTTTCTCTTTTGAAGTGTGAGTAAAAAGTAGCAGCCAGGTGGGGTGGTACATGGCTTTAATCCCAGCACTTGGGAGGCAGAAGCAGGCGGATCTCTGGGAGACAGAGGCCAACTTGATCCTACATTGTGAGTTCCACTCCATTTGGCACTATAGGAAGACCCTGTCTCAAAAAACAAAACAACAACAAAAAAGGAACAGCAAAAATTGCCCTTACAGCAGTCAGATTCATAAATCAGGCCACATCGTCAATGAGAAGATCAACCTGAAGTTGGTGAAACTGTATTTTTCATTGAACATAATAAATCCAATGCCCTAAGATGCACCTTGTAGTTCTTACAAATGCAGAACTAGGTAGCACATTAATATTACTATATAGTCCTTTCAATATTTGATATACATATCAGCATTATTTTAGAAATATTTCATTTATTATTTTTATTTTAAATGTATGAGTGTATTACCTGCATATATGTAAGTGCACCCATGTTGTGCAATGCCTGCAGAGGTACGAAGAGGGTGTTGGATCCCCTAGAACTAGAGTTACAGATGGTTGTTAGTCACAATGTGGGTGCTGGGAACTGAACCCAGGTCCTCTGCAAGAGCAGCCAGTGCTCTTAACTGCTGAGCCATCTCTCTAACCCCCATATCAACATTTTGCAAAATGGCAGAATCCTTAGTTGTAATTGGTGATGATCAGCCAATATTACTAAACCACAACATTGTTTAGTAATATGTTGTCCCAGCAACATTCAGATCACCATGAACTTAAGATAATCATGGGAAAACCCAAATGACTGTTTTTTCTGTGTTTTCAGTCATTGACTTGTAGCCTTACCCTTTGATGTAGGTGACCATCGAATCATACTGACGTTCTGTTGTCAGTCAATGAAACTATCTTTAAAGGACATTAAGCAACAATAACAAAAAATCTACTTGGCCAATGGGAAACATAGCAAGTGGCAACCTCATTTCTTGGAATTCCAGCAACTGGGCCCTAAATATAGGAACTGAATGTACTAATATGGTAATAATGTATGATTTTTTATGTTTTCCATTTGTAAAAGCAAACATCAAAAGGCAGAGGTAAAAGAAGGATGGAGATACAGAACAGTGTTCTAGAAACCAGATAGAAAAATGTACTCCGTTTTGTGTGTTGTCCTAACAGGCTGTCAAGGGATTAATTGGTGCTTGGCTCTACCATTTTTATGCCATTGTATTTATCATGGTGAAATATGTTGATGACTAACGAGGAATTAGGGGTATCCACTTGGGCGGTCTGGCAAGAGTTCAGTTTAAAATAAATGCAAGTTCTCAAGCTATCTGCTATGAGGAATGTTCTTTATAAAGCTCATTGTTTGTTTTAATTTAATAGGGGCAGAGATAAAAACTGGGGAGTCAGGTCTATAAAGGGAAAGTACAAATATTAAGACTGGCAAATGGAAAAAGAAAGACAGGAAATGGACTGAAAGGCCAAGTTTGCCCTTCCAAGTATGCTGGCAAAACTCTCATTAAGAAGAATTAATGCTCACCTGACCACAGTACCTTTGTTTAATCAAGATTCAACAAGAAATCAATTGGTATACATACTTACCATGCTTTCAAATAGTTTCTAATTTTAATGCTTTTCTGTTCTTCATAGTAACGTGCTTTATGATGATGCATGTGTATATATGCATAATTTGTACATGTGTATATGGATTATATATACACATATTTGGAAATGTAAAGTGATGAAAAGAGTATATAAATAGGGTTGGAGAGATGCATCATTCAGTAAAGCACTTAGTGTACAAGCATGAGGAAATGGGTGATCTCCAGCTCCAATGAAAAATTAAAAGCTGGGTACAGTGGTGTGTGACTATAATCCCACCACTGGGGAGGTGGGCACAGGAGAATTCCTGGGGCTTTATGGCCACCAGTCTTGCCTACTGGCAAGTTCCAAGTTCATGGAGAGGTCTTATCTCAAAAAATAAGGAGGAGAACAATGAAAGAAGACACCCAACATTTGCCTATGTTCTCTATATATATACCTATACACGCAAGAACATGTATACACACACACAATTTAAAAAATAAATGCACCACAAAAGGCAGTGATGACTTCTATTTTAAAGGAGAAGTCATATTAAGGAGTGTTGTTTTCATTACTAAAACCAAAACTCAAACCTTTTTAAATGGAGTACTCAAACAAATATAAAAACCCAATATCTAACGTGCATGTTTTGGAAATTCTAGGTGAGCAAGGTCGTGGCAGGATCTAGACCCCTCAAAGTCTCACATTTCCAGTCAGTAGAAGAGCTCAGACTTATAACTCACAGTGCAGTTGAGCAAAAGTACAGGTGGCAAGAAACAAAATTTGTCATGGGTCCTAGAAGAGCAGTGATTTTCAAAATACCAGCAACCTTGCAAAATGATACCTCGCCAATGAAGAGATTTAATACATATTAAGTTTTGGAGCTCTCTAATTACAGAGGGGAATTTCAGACCTACCCCCAGAGGTTCTGACATTGTTACCTTAATTTATAGCAGTTCTTTACTTTTGAGACTCAAATGAAAGTTTTAATTACAATGAAGCAGCTCTTCACACAGAAAGACAATACTGCAGGTTCACCTTCAACCGAACATGTGATTTCAGTTATTTTCTGGGGCACACTGTATTTACTCACATTAATTCAAATACTATATATATATAAATGCAAAGTTTTTCCATATAAAGATAGGGTTGAATGTATGATTACAGGATCCAACAGAATCCACAATCTTATGTCACATGTACAGTCTTGATTGTAGCTGCATTATGCTGCTGTTTACTCTATTTAAATAAACTTTATTTTAGAATACGTCTATATTTAGAGAAATGCTGGAAAAATAGGACGGTGCTTCATTCATCCTTAACTAGTCTTTCTTCGATTGTTCTTTACATTATTTTTTGAATCAAGTTCTCTCACTGAACCTGGAGCTCATTGATTTGGCTAGAATGGCTGGCCAATGAATCCCAGGCATCTTCCTGTCTCTACCAATCTAGCACTGGAATTACAGGCATGTGCCCCTGTGCCTGGCTTCTTACATAGGTGCTAGAGATCCAGATTCGGGTCCTTATGCTGCATGTCAAACACTTTATCAATTTTGGCTGGGGATATGGATGTTTGGAAGAAGTGACATAGCTTCCTTTTCAAAATATAGCAAAGATACCTAATGCCTCCATGATATCCCTGGTAATGGTACCCTTCATCATTTACTTAGGAGGTGTATGCTCTTTCTCCACCATAATCTTGTTATTTTCCCCTTCAATTTCCATAGCCAATTCTTTAGAGGGAGACAGTAAATCCAGTTCACCCTGGAGTATGTGTCAAGGGAATGAATCTATCCCTCTTAGAGAGTATTTAAAACATCATTAGTCTGCTGAGGGAGACTTTTCAGGATGAGTATTGCCTGCTTGGGCATTTCAATAAAAAAGAAAGACATTTTCATATTCATGAGCATTTGTTAATTTTTTTCCTAAGCAATGCCATTTATTGGAATGTGTGTTTTCACTACATTGAGAAATAATTGTGTTTGAATTTTGGTTGCATCTCTATCTATTTGCATTTTGAGGGTGATATTATATATTCTGTGTCAAAAGAAATACGAAGTCGTCAAAAGGAGTTGGAAAAAGATGCTCAGCGGTTACCATTTTATTGCCTTTTCATCACAGAGATAAAATGGATGTGATCAACCCCATGAGAATAGACAACAGTAAAATGTAGTGAAGTAATTAGTTAGTGATGAGTTTTGAATATTTATTAGCTTCACTTTTTGTATCTTATATAATGTATTTCCGGTGGGTTTTTTTTTTTTTTTTTTTGAGACAAAGTCTTACATAGACAAGGTTGGCCCTAACTCTATTTCATCTGGAAATGACCTTGAACTTCTTATCTTGTTGGCTGCACCTGTTGAGTGCTGGGATTACAGGCACGTACCACTATGCCCTGCTTATTGTGGTGCTAGGGATAGAATCCAAGGTTTTGTACGTGCTAGGCAATCATACTATCAAATGAGCTGGGAAGCCAATATATAATGCCATTAATTATAAGCTTATATAGTTTAATTTTTAACATTGACTTATCATGAACAATTAGCTCTTAAACTTCCAAAAATTTTACAATGTTCTTGCCACTAATACAATTATGAGAAAACATCTTGATTTCTATAAAAGAGTTAATAGTAGCTAGCTCTAGAGACTGTTTTGAAAGTTAGAAGACCTTTCTCTTTTTCCTGTAGTCTATTATATATTGGTTGCTTTACTTGAAATAGACAAATATGAATTATTCTTATGATAATTTTAAATTTTAAAGATGCTGAATGTCAGAAAGATGACTTATGATATAAATTGCATAAATAGAAGGGATATTAAAATAGGTATTTGTTTTTGCATTTATTAGAGGTTAAACAAGTAAATAATAAAAAGCATTACCCAAGGAAAGCAAAGTATGTCAACAAAATAAGAATTTCATAGGGTTTTGCTATTTGAACTGTTATCAAATGACGAACATTCTGCCTACCTCTTAGTATGTCAATCATTGAAACAATAAGTCTTGCAAAAGAGAGTTGATTCATAGAGTTTAGTTATAAGAGATTATCCAGAGGTAGGGTTTAGATGTGCTAATGGGATAAAGAAATAGGGGAGTCTGAGATGTAGCAAAACAGGCAAAAGTGAAATAATGTGTGATCTACACATATGTAGTCAGTCCTCGTTGCTCTTCATAAGGTGGATGTGTAAAAAATGCGTCCTAAGTATGATTTAAGGTGTGATTTTTCAGCCCTCTGCCCTCAAAAGGTCTCTCAGTAGACATTTGCCATGTGCAGTGAAGTGTTGGTGTTTCAACTGCTTTGAGATGCAGAAAAATGGGCTCCCAGTTTCTGAAAAATAACTCAAACAATTGCTACTATAGTTTCCAATGCAAAGCTAATGGGCGTGTACTGCTTAGCTGCCTTACATCTAGACTTGGAGGGGAAAAAAAGCAAGTAAAGCTGGAACATTCACACAGGTTTCCACTTGGTTTCAGAACCATATACATGTATTGGGTGGGTGGGTCAATGTTTTTTCCTATTTAAAAAGACTTTGAAAACATTGTGGGGGGGAGTGTAGCTTAATGGTAGAGCACATGAACCAATTCTGAAGCTTCAGTTTCAACCCCCAGGATTGCAAGGGGTAGAAAAGTGACTATTCCTTGGGCAGGCTGCAGAGAAGTCTTCTGCTCTGCCTGCAAAAATCAATTATGCCTTATATTGTCTACATTATTTCTAATTACATATTGGAGACTTAGAGAATGAGGCTCACTGAATAGCACGCTTTTTCTTGGTTTCCATAATAAATTCCTGTTCAAGACTTCTTTACTGAGACTTGGAAGGGGGTGAGTCATTGTTCAGATACGTGGCTGTGTTAAGCACTGGCTCCAAGATGTAGATAATATAAGACCCAATTGTTATAAGCAGTCTTCCTTGGATGAAGACATTTTTTCCAGGTAGAAAAATGGAAGAGAGCCAGACATCCTTGAAGCTCTCTACCTTATTATTCCTCTCCTGGGCTACGCTTAGGAAGGTGTGCTTACGCAGAAGAACATGTAATGTTTGCTTACGGCTTACTGAAATGATTGCACTAGATAAAGTCAGGCTTGAAATTCTGAAGGAATTTCTTGATTCTCAGAAGTAGCTTTCTTCCTGTGTTACAGCGGCAGAAATGGCCTCACTTAAGGTCACACCCAACTATTCCACTGATGTTTACATTTTCTTCATAATGCAAATATCCCTTATCTAGCAGGAACCTTAAAAGGATCTGCTTATGCCAACCCATATCGCCTCAGGCCCTTGCTGCAGCCAGGACAGCAATTTCTATGCCAGGTCATGGAAGCCCATTGGTGTTTGTGGTTGATGAAAATGAATGTTAAAGATCTAGTTTGAACTGAATGTGACTGTGATTTACACATATGCATCTGTAGTTTGTTTTTCTTTTTTTTCTGTTTCATTTTGGTTTTAGGGTATTTTTGTTTATTCTTTTCTTTTTTCTTTTCTTTTACTTTCTCTCTTGTTATGGAGGGAAAGCCTAAATAACTGGCCTAGGTTAATCCTGAACTCACTATTTTAGCCCAACCTAGCCAACAACTTTGAGGAATCTTCTTGCCTCAGCCTTCCTAAATGCTGGGATTAAAAAGAAAGGGGCCACAGAGATGGCTTTTTGGTTAAGAACACTGGCTGTTCTTGCAGAAGACTTGAGTTCGATTCCCAGCACCCACATGGCAGCTAACACTCATCTGTAACTCCAGTTCCAGGGGATTCAATGCCCTCTCCTGGCCTCTGTGGGCTTCGAAGAACAAGTTTACACTTACATACATGTAGGAAAAACACTCATATACATAAAATAAAAATACATACATACATACATAAATAAACCTTATGCCATGCTTCAAACAAAACCATCATCTTAATGTGAAATGCCAGCATATACCTGCATCTTCTGTGTCTTGAAAAAGTCTGTAAAAGTCATTTTATAACATAGTACCTCTAATATGTTGAGTCTAGTCAAGGAGGTTTAGGCCATAAGACCTACATACACATATAAGCTACATGTGTGTATACGTTTATGTGAAGGCTAGAGGTCAATATTTGCTATAATGTCTGCTGTCTTCTTCAGTTGCCTTCCATCTTCTTTTTTGAGCCAGGATCTGTCATTGCATGTGGAACTCACTGATTTGGCTAGACTAGCTAGCCTAGGGAACCTCCTGTCTGTACTTCGCTGGTACTAGGATTATAAACATGTGCCTCCATATCTGGCTTTCTATGTGGGTGCTGGGAATCTGTACTCAGTTCCTTATGCTTTCATGGCAAGAAATCTACTAACCAAGCCATCTGCCAAGTCCCTACAAACTACTTTTATTACTGTTTTTATATAATTATTGTGAGTTTTTTGTTTTTTAATGCTTAGATTGAGTTCAGGGACACACACGCGCTAAACATATACCCTGCCACCGAGTTACAACACCATCTCCAGCATATAGATTTTGAAATTGTATTTCCATGGGTTTATACAAATAAAGTGGAACATGTTATGTCATATTAGAAGAAATGCTAAAAATCCACTTCTCTATGCTACATCACAGAAATACTTGATTCCCACAAGAACCATCAACAAATGCAAAAGTATTTGGTAAAGTTTAGAAGAAGAACAGGGTTAAGTCTCAAATATCCCCATAGGTTATTAATTAGAAAGAAGGAAATGATAAACTTATAATGCAGAGATCTTGTGGCAACCACTTAAACAAGTTGTCAAAGTTACCATCAATGAATGAGCTCAAGCCTCCTAATGTGAAACATCCTTACTGTGTTTTCTACCCACAATTACCTGACTCTAATTATGAAGAAAAAGTGCAAATCCAAACTGAGAGAAATCCCACAAGCTGTCTGGTCCATATTCTTCAAAATCATGAATGTCTTCAAAGACAAAAAACAGCTAAGGGATTATTTTAGATTAAGGAGATATAACAACTAAATGCAGAGCATGATCCTGGACTGCATCCCAGGTGAGGAGGAAAAAAGTGCCTTGAAAGACAAAAGAAGTATATAAACTTAAATGTGGACTTTGTATGAGATAGTAATATCATTGGTACTGATGTTAAAAATTCCTGCAACTGGGCTGGAGAGAAAGCTCAGTGATTAAGAACGCTGAGTGTTCTTGCAGAAGACCCGGGTTCGAATCCGAGCACCCACATGGCAGCTAACAACTGTCTGTAACTCCAGTTCCAGGAGATCCAACAGCCCCTTCTGTTCTCCACAGGCATTGCATGATATGGGTGCACTTACTTACATGCAGGCATAATACTCATACACATAAAATAAAAATAGTAAATAAAATATTTTTTTAATTCCTGTATCTGATCATCTCGCTATATGTAAGAGAATGTCATTAGGACATGTAAAGTGTGATATTTTAAAAGAATTTAGGTAAAAAAGAGGAGAGACAAAAGGTACTAAAATGTTAATAATCAGTGAAGGGTGTAGTACATTCTTTTGATTATTCTTTCAAATTCAAAATTATTTTTGTAAGTTAATAAAATGAGTAGTTGAGGAACACGGGAAGAGTTGGTGGGGGACTGAGAGGGATGAAAACAATGTAAAGACACTATTCATGTATGAAATTCTCAAAAGTAAAAAATTAAAAAGAATTTTAATGAAAAAAATAATAAGAAAATAAAATGAGTAAAAAGGGGTAGCCTCAGGTTCTAAATTTACATTGAGGCACTAAACTGTATAAAGGAAAGCTGCATGCTGTGGGAAGTGAGCTCTGGGGTTCCTGCATTGCTCAAGAGGAACAAGATGGCGTGAAGCTCAGAAGTCAGAAAAGTATTCTGAAATGAAAGGAGTGTCCTCCTGTTTATAGGGTCACGTCCAGCACCAAAGGAGGGCAGCAATAATCCTCAGCGTGAGAGAAAAAAGGCAATTAGAGAAATTGATGGAAGAAAAACTGTCAAGGAAATTAGGGGCTAAAATGTGTTTTGAGAGGAAAGGGATTCAAAAAGTAGGGTGTGGTCAGAATTGTCCAAAGCTACAAAAAGGGGCTGGAGAGATGGCTCAGTGATTAAGAGCAGTAGCTGCTCTTGTAGGGGCCCTGGGTATGATTCTCAGCACCCACATGGTGGCTGATGACTGTCTGTAACTCCAGTTCCAGGGAAGTCAGATGCCTTCTTCTGACCTCTTCGGGCACTGCACAACATGGGTGCACTTACACACATGCAGGCAATACACTCATACACATAAAATTAAAATAAAATAAAATATATATTTTTAAAAAGCTACCCAAAAGACAAGTAAAATGGAAATCAAGCACATTTATTTGAGAATGAAGAAAATTATGATTAAAGACCATACACTGAACATCTACAATGTACTTATTTCTTTCAGCCCTCCCAGCAACCCCTTGTGCTATAGCCACCCGTCCTCCACGTCATGGATAAGAAAACCAAAGCACTGGGAAGTGATGAAGCTGATCAGGAACAAGCGACAAGTTTAGAGGTGGCAGTATAGAAAAGCATATCATTTTATATGGAGTAGTTGGGAGTACGGATGAATGGATGGAAAACAGGCCATTGGAGTAGATTCAGGAATAGGGGCTGAAGTCTGGCTTCAATAGTGTGCATAGAGAGAGTTCAAAGTCAATGTGAAGTGACTGATTAGGAATCTAAGCTCCATGGAAAATGAAAACGAGGCTCTGAGGGGGCTAGAGGGTGGGAAATGGGAGTCGTGACAAATGTGGTTCTGACTCACATTGAGAAACATTTTACATCACAAATCAGTGTATACACACACACACACCTCTACTCTCATACATAAATAACTCATAGGAGTTTGATTCAATAATTCTTACCGTTCCCATGCATGAAGTCTGGTAATTCCTGTTCTATTTCTTTGTGGTGATTTGTTTTGTCTTGTTCATTTTTTAATTCTCTTGTTAATGCTGCTAAAAATCAACTCAAGTTGATTTCCTGTGACCAAGCCTGGGGTTTGAAAATGATGCTGTAGAGTGTACCCTGAAGACTGTAGAACTGGGGTCGAGGAGCAGAGTTAAAATGACAGTCAGCTGGCTCATTCCAACTTCCCTTAGCTAAGCATTGGCCTCTCACAGTTTTGCTTTACCTGGTCCTGTGACTTGAAGCCCTAATTCGATTTCACACCCTAGTGGACCTTACTTGGAAACACCTGCAATTTAAGGAGTGGCTACAAGTCACAACTGGCCTTAGCCAAGTCAAATACCTGAGAATTTCTAGATATAGATGGATGTCAGTTTCTAGGAGTTGAATGAGAAGATAATTTCCAGATGTTTCAATTAATAGGGGCAAAAATGCAGTGCTACTGACACTAAGGCAGATGGTTGTTTGGTGCACTTTTAAAAGAGATTTATTTTTATTGATGTGCATGTGGGTGTCTGTGTGAGTAAATGTATGCAAGTGTATGCAAGTGCTGTAGGAGGCCAGGAGAGGGTATTGGATCTCTTGGAGCTGGAGTTACAGGTGATTGTCAGTTGCCCAAACTGGATGCTGGAAACCAAACTCTGGTCCTCTGCAAGAGCAGTGAATGCTTTTATCTGTTGAGCCGTTTTCAGGGTATTTTGTTGTTGTTTGTTTTGTTGTTTTTGAGACAGGTTCTCACTTTGGAACTCAGGCTGGCCTTAAACTGTCCACCCTTGTGTGGGGCATATAGCTCCTAATGTTTATGCTAGATTCCTTTGATACAGCAAATTTCTAATCTGAAGAATTCATTCTTTGAAACATTAACTGCAGACTTAAATGAGTTTCCTTTTTGGTGTCCATCTCTTCTCCTGGGAAATTTCATGACCAGTTTCAAAGAGGAAGTCACACAATGAAGGTTCAAAACAGTACTTGCCAATATGTTGATTCTATGGTTTCACTTTGTTTTGTTTTGTCTTTTTTTTTTCATATAGGATCTCTGTATAGCCCAGGTGGGCTTCAAGTTTGAAATACTCCTGCCTCCTCATCCCAAAAGCTGGGATTTCAGGTGTGCTCCACCACACCCAGTTTATGCAGTGCGTGGGCTTTGAATCCAGAGATTTGTGTATGCAAGGCAAGCACTCTACTAACTCTATTACATCCGTAGTCCCATTTCTGTTGTTTTAAGCTCTGAAGATTGTGACCATTTGCTGGAGCAGACTTTAAAACCTAATATGTGATTGCAGACCAGGTTTTGATGTGAACGCCCCCATATACTGCAAATCTCAGAGATTCCCCACAAAATTAATCATTTCACAACTGTTAATTTTCTGTTCACATCAGTCTAGAAATTGGTAGCAAATGGACATGGGGCATGTTTAGGATTTAGAGCTGCTAAAAGCCCATCTCACTAACACAACTACTAAGAAATCATAAAGTAAGATTTATTACCTTCTGGTGTCAGCTTACTGTAACACAGGTGATATTAATCGGCTTTTTAGACGAGAAGTGTGGACTGTTTGTTCTTGCCAAACCTTCCTTATGGCTGACTACATTGCAGAACAGAGAGCTACAAGCTGCTTCATGAGGGTTCTGATTTCACCTCTGATATCCCCCACTTGGCCTACGGGTAATTGTTAAACTCCTTAACCAGATGTTGTAGCTGTTCCGAATCCAGTTCCAGTTCATCTCCTGGCCTAGTATCTTCACACTCAAAGATAGAAGCCAAGGGAATAGTTGGTGGGGAATGTAGGAACACACACACTACACTTAGGCTCATGCTGTGTAGAGCTATTCACTCACCCGGAGTCAACCTTTCACATCAGCCCAATATTTGGCCCAGATTGTGTTTGTATATCCAGCAACTAGGAAAGAGTCGAGCACACGGTGACTGCTCAACAAATGTTTGTGGAGAAGAGAATGCCTCTTTCCACACGCCAAGCAAGCCACCGTTTTAAATAGGAACACTCACATGGCATCAGGCATGTAAATATATATATATATATATATATATAAATTATTGTGAAATTTCAGCAGGTTTAGTAAGAATGATATATTGAAAGTGCTTAGAGTTAGGAAAATAAGTTTAGGAAGCAGATCAGAAGTATTCTTGAGTACAGGATCTGGATTTCCCCCTTTATATATTAATCTTGTGAAATATTTTTGTTTCTAAATTGAGAAAATGACTATCAGAAAGTGTCAGTGTAGGCAAAGATATCAGCCACTTATATAGCTGAATGTGGTAATGAGGAAAAGCATAATTTCCTGTGGTTTGACAATAATGTGACAGGAATAGTTCCCACTGCTGTGAGTAGATTATGAGCATAGCTTGTCCCTCTCTACTGATACTTAAAGTTGTGGAATACTACTAAACACATGTGACCCAGACCTCGGCCAGCCAGCACCTGGCTGTCTCTGTCTCCCAGCCCTAGGGTTTCCGGCATGTGGTACCATGCCAAGCTATTTCCATGGGTACTGGGGATCTGAACTCATGTCCTAATGTTTGCATGGCAGGCACTTTATCCATGCAGCCATCTCTCTCCGGCCCTAGAAATCCAACTTCTTTTAAACATGAATTTTTTATACTTATTTATGTATCTAGTGTATGTGTGCACTACACAGCTTGTAGAAGCTCTCTCCTTCCACTATGTGGGCTCATGGGTTCAAAGTCAGCCACCTAACAAAGCTTGGAGGTAAGTACCCTTACTCACTGAGCCATCTTGCCAGCCTATTTATTTATTTATGACAGGGTCTCATATATCCTAGGTTGGTCTCAAATTCACTATATAGCCAAGACTGACCTTGAACCTCTGATCCTGAAGACTTTATATCCTGAATGTTGACATCTGGAAATCAAAGAGAATAGTGTCTTAGTGTTTTCCACTCAAAGTTAGATGAAAGGGGCGTCTTTTAACAAACAATCGGAAGATACACAAGGACAGTGACTATAGCTTCTTATTTATGATTGTTTGTCTGTGGGAAATAAAACACCACTCATGTACTACACAATCAATAGATACTAGTAGAGCAAACTAATGATCCAGTGCTCTGGCTTAATGCTGAGACTATATCGTTGGCTCTAAGTAGTGATTCAAATCAGTGGCAAGTTAGTATTCAAAATTCTAATTCAAGATACTGAGGCAGAGAGATTGTGAATGCTAGACCCGCTGAAGATGTATAGTGAGACCCCACCTCCAAATAAAAAAACAAAAAAATCATGGCAGACATCAATCATCAACAAGCTGCTAATACTGTAAGAGGAGCCCCTGGATGTCATTAGCTTGGTCTGGATAATCAAATGTATGAAAAGATTAGAAAAGACCAAGAGCTTCAAGGCAAATGAAATGCTTATGGCCAATACTTAAATATCATATTGGGACATAGTGACGAAATTGTGACCGCTAGAGAAATCGATGAAGAGATATATAAATCAACAAAATGGAATATTCTAATGCCCTTGGTCAGGTGCGTTGGTGGTGTCTTAATTGTCCCTTCATTGAGAGTTATCTGAAATAAAGAATTGATTCTGTGTAGATAATCAGAAATTTTGTACAATTGACTCTTTGAAAAATATTTTATTATTTTTATTTTATGTGAGTGTGTTGCCATGCCATGCAATGTCCAAAGAGGTCAGAAGAGGATGCTGGATCCCTGGAACTGGAGTTACGGATGGTTGTTAGCCACCATGTAAGTGCCTGCATTTGAATGTGGGTCCTCTGCAAGAGCAGCCAATGTTCTAGCCCACAATCGACTTTTTAAATGTTTGAGATATTCAAAGACAGGAGCCTATATATTTTTTAACATTAAAAATGACCAGAGGCTTATTTTATACTGAAGTGAGTTGATATGCAAGAAACTTACAACTCCTTTTTTGTTGTTGTTGGGTTTGTTTTTTTTTTTTTTTGAGACAGAGTCTCCCTGTAACCCCAGCTCACCTGGAACTCACTATGCAGACCAGCCTTCCAGCAAACACGATCACCATGGTTTCTTTAAATTAAATGTTTCCTTTTTTATTTAAAATATTTAATTTATTTTTATTTTATGTGTATGAGCGTATTGCCTGCATGTATATAAGCGCGCCCATGTCATCCTATGCTCGAGGAAGTCAGAAGAGGGTGTCAGATTCCCCTGGAACTGGAGTTACGGATGGTTGTTAGCCACAATGTGGGTGCTAGTAATCGAACCTGGGTCCTCTGCAAGAACAGCCAGTGCTCTTAACTGCTGAGCCATCTCTCCAGCCCTCCTTTTTTATTAAAAGAAAATAGCCACCGGCACATATAATTGTACTATCTAGAATGCTATTCACTTGTTCAAAGGTACTCCCAAGCAAACATGTTAAATGAAGCCTCCATCAATTAAAGACGAAAGATCTAACTAGATATTAAAGTTCTAATATGGTTCCATTACTATGCAAGGTATGTGAGGCATGGAAGAGTACACAATATATACCCAATGAATGTACAATGCAAAGCTCTGTCTACAAAAGTCAGTACGGCAGAAGCTAGATAATGTGCTTAGAGAGATAGAGGGCTGTTCAGGTGTCCAAGGAAAATATAAACCAATATATGCAGGCCTTAGAAGGAATTTCTTCTTACCTTAGTTTTTTCTACATCCAAATATTAAGCTTGTAATTTTGACTTTTTTCATTACATGCAAATAAAATAGACCTGAATTCCAAAATGGTGAGTTTAATAGTCTTAGATTACAGTGTAAGCCAGTATTGAAAATGTAAGATAAAAATAAAAGAGCTCGTAGATAGGGGAGGGAAGCAAAATTTGATAAAAAATATATTGTATGGGATTTGCAAAAATTCAATTAAAAATGGGGCAAAAATAAAAATGGGAAGTTTAATATAAAAAAGTGAAGATTTTGTAGCATGAAGGTAAGGAAGGTACTTTTCTTACTTGCACGCTAGGCCAGTGATAGTTGCTTTGGCAAATGAAGCATTTGGTGCTGTCTCCATTATTGAACAATATTTTAAATGTGCGTTGTTGAGCTAAGAAAGACTCAAGATTTTTTTTAAATCTATTTTTCATTGTGATATGGTTTCCAAAATGTAGTATTCTTTCTAGTAAGCACACACACATTTAGAAATAAAATAACTTTTTTGTGTGTCTTGAGGAATTGTGCTTCTTTGAGTAAAACAAACAGATCCTCCATGTGCACATACAGACAACAAAACCTAGCTAGGATTATAAGGGCTGTGAGAGGTCTGGTAGAGCTGAGAAGCCTGTGCAGGTAAGACTGAGGGCCTGCCTTCCACCCCCACAGTTGCTTAATCCTTTCACACACAGCCCCAAACTGCATTGTTCTCCTGAAAACTAATTTTAAAATTCCATCTATTGGAAGACTGGAATAGGTATCTGAAATAGTTGAAAAATGAGTAAGGTTTGAAAATGGCTACATTCCAAGATTCTTTTAGTGAGTCTCTTATTTTCTCTAGTTCTGTTTTATTTACAAAGTTCCACACAAATCTACAAAGCCGTGTAACTTTTTTTACTGACATCTTTGCAACCTTAAAAAAATTATTTGTGATTTTTATTTATTTTGTTATTTCTTTATTTTAGACAGGGTCCTGCTATGTAGCTCAGGCTGGCCTGGAATTTATGGTGATCCTTTTACGTCAGCCTCCCAAGTCCTGGGATTACAAGCATGTACCACAAGGCCTGGTTTATCTGTAGTTTACTTGAACTCCTTTGGCCTACTTCCTTCTAAGAGGAGGAGACAGGGTCAAAGATGTGGTGGTAAGGGTCCCTAGTTGCAATATTCTCTCATGCTAATGATAAACATACTGTCTCCTTCTTATCTGTGAAAAATACTGGCAATCCCCAGGGCTCAAATAGTAGAAGTATAAATTCCCACACCAATTCATAAATGTCTTCAGCCCTTCTAGAAAATTCTATCTTGGAAAGAATAAAGAAATCAAAGAAATACTTTAAAAATAATGGTATAAATTAATGATATAAATAATAAACAGCAAATAAAAATCCTAGTAATTTTTCTGATCTCTGTATGGCATTTAATGCCAGTTCCAATATGAGAAGCCTCTTCTGACTTTCGCCCCTCTCTCATACTAAGGAGCCCATATTCAGTCATTCTTAGATTTCTTTCCTTTTTATAATGTTGAGACAGGGTCTTTCATTGCATTGTTCTGGCCTCAAACTCCCTTAGAAGCTGAAGGTGACCTTGAATGGCTGATCCTCCTTGCTTCCACCACCATTCCATTTATGTGCTGCTGGGAATCAAATCTAGGGCTTCATGCTTGATAGGCAAGCACTTTAACCACTCAGCCATACCCCCTGCCCTAGCATCCCACTTCTGTCTAGCCCCCACCCCAGGATTCATCTTTATCTTCTACAGACAGAGTATTCCTTCCATCACTTGACTTCTTGAATCATTCCTTTCCCTTTCCTTTTTAAACTGAGGAACCCTGGGATTGTGTGAATTTCTTAAAAATCTTTGTCTTTGCATTGTGTAGAAAATGCCCAAAGCAAAGAATTTTGTTGATCTGACTTCTCTTTGTGGGTTGGGCACTTTCATTCAGCCTATACTTTGCCTTGTAGGTCAGAAAAGAAATGTCAAGGCTAGAGAGGCTCTCGCTCTTGAGATGGCCCCCAGAACCTTTGTGCTTGCTTATTTCTGTCTCCTCTGTGGGTTCAGCAAGCTATGGCCGGATACACCCTGCCCCTGCTAGGCAGATAAAGGCTGCTTGCTGATGGTCTCCTTGATCGTCTAAACCGCAGGTCCCTGGTTTCCTCTGTGCGTTTCTTAAAGGAAGTGTTGAGCAAAGGAAATCAACTGGGTTGAGTAATGATCAACATGTTCCCTTCCCCCTCCTCTTCTAAACGGGTATTTTTCATAAGCTAGTTTTTAGGGAAAAAAAGTTCAATGTGAACATTTGCCTTCTACATTTTAGCCTTGCTTAGATTTGGGGGAACTACCGTTCTTAAGTAATATGTTTCGTTTAAAAATTAGTGCTTTAACAAAATATCTGTGAGCGCGTATTTTACCTTTGTAAAATTGATAGCTCCTTCTCTTTTGCTGGGCACTGTGGCCTGGCTTTGGCCAGGCCATTATTTGCGTCCACCAGTTAAAGTACGTAGCTCAGATGGCTGAGGATTATGGATGATACAAGACTTGTGGATCAGTTGATTTCAACAGGTCTTAAACTTGGCCCAAATTTCACCTGGCCTGCATTTGTCCTTTGAATTCTAATATTCTTTACTGGGATTAAGTAAGTCACTAAATTCAAATCACTCCTTAATAGTAAGTCCACCTGATTTTATAAAGCTAATTTTAAATATTGAACTTGAATTGGAAAACTAGCCAGTAGATGGGCAAATCATAGATTGATTTCTAAATCCATTAAAATGTATTCTTTATTTGAACCCGACCGGATTGTCCTAAATTCTTTGTCCAATGCTAGCAATTGGTTAACCAAGTTTTTTGATACCTGAAGTAATGTGTTGTAAATCACCTTTTATTTTCTTGAGTGAGAAGCAATAAATTCAGTGTTGGCTTAACAAACCCATAAAAGGTTCAAACTGCAAATAAATTGTCCAGACTGGCCAGGCTCCTGCCTCATTCCCCAACTTCTCCCTCCAATAATGCAGATTACAGGCGTGGCGCTGTGCTCAGCTTGCAAACACATTTTCATTAAATCTTTTTTATATAACTCCTATTAGGAACTGGTAACCGGCCTAAGATGATCTCCTAATTACTTCCTATAGAGGAGGTATTTCACATACGTGGTAATACCCGGTGCTACGTTGTCAACGCAGTTTACATTTGTCACTTCTGTGTCCCCATGAGACCAAGAGAAAGGCCCTCTGGCAAAGGTTTTATCATCCATTAAACTACTCCTACCTAACACAAACAGACATACCAGTCAGGTTTTAAAACTTTATTTGCATATTAAAAAAATTGTGCATTCCAATAATTAAAATCATTTGAACAAAAAAAATGGCACTCTGATTAAACTGCATTTTACAGCCTGCAGGTGATACCTTGGACCATCTTGAATTTTACTCTAATTTCACCACCTCCCACCCAGTTTTTTCCTTCACTAACATGCAAGTTCTTTTCCTTCCCCTTCAGCCAAACCCGGCAGATGGGCGAGGCAGGCGTGGCCTTCGTTGTCAGTAGTTCTGGATTCTTTGATGTGAAAGGGGCAGCACAGTCATTTAAACTTGATCCAACCTCTTTGCATCTTACAAAGTTAAACAGCTAAAAGTAAAATAAGAAGGCAATGCTTGTGGAATGTACAGTGCGTGTGGGCGGCGCTCGCCTCATTACGATTCGCCTGCTTGCTTCTCCTGTTCGATTGCTGTGAAGAAAAAAAAAAAAAAGAAAAAAAGTGGCGCTGAGTACAGGACAAGATAATTATGTTTTCACTTAAAATCTTTTTTCATCGCATAAAAATTCTACAAGTGTGTATATGTATCCACAACGAAATAAAAGTCATATTTAATAAGTTAATACATGTATTTGCATATTAATATGGCATACTAAATATTCCATTATTAAATCACTAAAGCCCAGTGTGTTTGTTGGCTGCAAAACACTTTTTAATTAACCTTTGCAAGCCACATTCATCATCATCAAACTGTCGGCTCCTCCCCCGCACTCTCCCCGCCTCCCCTCCCTTCCTCCCACCCACCAGCAGCTCCCGCTCCCGCCCAGCCCATTTTGAAAATGGGTGGTGGGGCAGAAAGCTTACTTTCTTTGGAAGGCAGAGGATTTTTCTCTTGCGTTTCTGTCTTCTTCAATTTCGACTTATCGAATTTCTCGATCTCAGCCATATCGGGTTTGTCAGACATGGTTGCAGAAGGAGCTGTGGGTACAAAGCCAAGACAAGGCTAAGAAAGAGCCACCCGCCCTCGCCCCCCCCCCAGCTCCGAAATGCGTATCTCCCCTCCAGACTCCAGCCTGAAATCCCACCTCCTTCCCCCCTTTCTCTTCCATTCTGGGCTTTTTCTGGGGGGGGGGGGAACTCCTTCCCCTAAATAATTCTAGTGTGGGGCTCAACGTGGCCCTTAAAATGTTAATATTTCCTTGTAATGAAATTAATCTTTGCGGGATGCTAATTGCAGTGTTTAAAAATTAAAATCTGCAAAGAAGGAGAACGAAGCCGCTTCCAGGTTAAGGGGAGGAAATGGAATAAATCTCTTAAAACCGAGCCAAGGTCGCAAAACTCATCTGCATTTTCTAGACGTGCTCATTCCCCAAAAGATGCCAGGCAGTCCAGCTTTCTCCTCCTCACAAAGGCGGGAGCCAAAGCCCGCAGCCTCCGACCACCGCCCTACCCGCTTCCTCTCTCTAGCCCAACAATGCAGCCCGATCGTACACAAAGCTGCCTCCCCACGCCTCACAAATCGATCTTGATGTGCATGCAGGGGCCATTCGGCAGTCCTCTGCAAGGACTTCAGAATTTTCACGGTAGAGCCCAGCCACATTAAGCCTACCAAAGATAAAGCCCTCGAATTCATCAGACGCTAGGGGAAACACAGAGCGGCTGCAGCTCCTGGATCGGGTGGGTATGCGTTAGAACAAAGGATCCGAGATAGAAGGATCCGAGGTTGAAGGCCTGGTGGGGGGTTGGGGGAAGGGTGGATTCACCTCGAAGCCTTACGGCAAACGCCAGTTGTTTTTTTTTTTTTTTTAATTAACTTCCCCTTCCCATTACCAGCACCTGGAAGAGTTTAGCATCCTCAAATTCCCCCAAACAACCTTGCCTTGGAGGACCACTTGAGCTGGGCCTTAGGGATGCCTAGTAGGGATGCAGGTGCTGAGGAGCGAGCGCCTTCGCTCCGCAGGGGCGCAAAGGATAGAAGGAAGGGGCCCCTGGGGCTCACCGGAGCGAGGTGCCTGAAGGAGAAGAGTCCGATCAGCTCAGTAGCCGCCGCCGAGTGTCGGGAGGGGCGCGGCGGTTGTCGTTATATAGGCGCTCCTATGTAAATGAGGTGATGTCATCCACAGGCACGCTTAACTCCTTCGCGCCGCGTCTGCGGAAAGGCGTACAGAGGCCAGATGGGCTTGGGCCCTCCCCACCCCAGCCCTCTAACCACATAGATGGCGGAAATAGAAAATGCCTTCAAAATGGTTTTTTCCTTTTGACGTTTATTTTATTATAATGAACTTTTGCAACAGACACCCAAATATGCTCTTGAGGTTCAAAGCATAAATAAGGGACTGTGTGGTACCTCAGGGGACAGGCATTCTTTAACTTCAAAACTGGTTTTGTCTATCGTAGTCGTCCCCAAGGTGAAGTGCGGTGTGGTGCGGTGCGGTGCGGTGCGGCATGGAGTCCCACACACCAGGGCTGCAGGGGTCTGAATCCAGTGACTCAGCTTCAGACCAGTGGCCGGCACCAGCCCCACCCGGTCCTCTTTGTCTTCCTCGCTTGTCTTCCCTCTTGACTTGCGAGGGAAATAAAGGATCCTTAAGTGATTTTTTAAAGAAAAGTTCCATCACTGTAGCATCTATATTTTCTTGCTATAATTTTTGTGAGCATTCAAGACAAATAACTCACATTTTCTAGGTGGGGAGTTTAGAAGTTTATAGAGTACATAGCTTCTCCCGTAAAAAAAAAAAAAAAAAAAAAAAAGTCGAGTTCAAGTTCTGCTATTGACTGCCTGATAATGAGGAGGTTCTTTACTTTCCTGTTTCTTATTTTTCTTATTATAAGTGATTGGTTAATAAGGCCCAGGTTGATTTCAGACGATGACAATTCCAATAGTTTTTATATCTAAAGGTTAAAAACTTGAACTCTGTTTGGAAGGGAACATTTTCAGCAGTACATCTGGAAATGAAGATTCAGGTAAAGAGGAGTGGTTTTCAAAATGGCACTGGTGTCAGTAGTACCAAGAACCTACTTGCTTCTGAAAAGCAGACAAAGATAACAGGCCTGTGCCTGCAAGTGAGGTATAAAAGGAGAATGATTACGTTGGTGATTAAAAGGCCTCATTGTGATTATTTCTGAGACTCAAAGCACTACAAAATATTCCTTCTCCTTTTCGATGTCCTGGGGAAATGTTTCCAGTAACCCCTTGTTAATCATTTTTTATGACAGAGGCTTTGCCTCTCTGGGGATGAGTCAAGTGTTATAAGGACCCTTAAATGCCTCTGCTGGAGCGGCTAAGACTTCTTCATTTTTTCATCCGTTTCCCTTTTCCTGGGGAGGAAGGAGGTGGGGGGTAAGCAGGGGCAGATGACTCGTCTGGTTCCCCAGTTAATGCTCTGCCTTCCTGCCCTCTAAATTGGGCCCTGGACCTGTTTGAGCATGCATCTGATATCACCTCTCTGTTAACATCCCCTCCCTCCCCAGGCAGTCCACTCGAAGGCAGTCCACTGCATTGTTGAAATAGAGGAAAGATCTTGCAGTGTGCGTTTCTGGCCTCATCTGCTGGCAGCTGCAGTTACACCAACACCATCTCTGTGGGTTCTTCTATTCCATTTTCCCCCACTCAACTTGTCAAAAATCCCCCCCCCCCGTTTCTTCTGATGACAAAGGAATGCCACTACCTGCTCTGTACTGCCTCTTTGCCTTAGGAAAGTTAGCCCTTACCGAAGCCATGGAGAAGAAGATGGAGGCGTGGAGAACTGTAAACATCTGGAGTTTCCTGCTTTTGTATCAGGAAGCCTTTATAGCTGGAAAGAGCAGGTGGGTTGTTAAAGAGGCAGGCAACTTGCCGAAGGAAAGAAGTCTGCTGTAAATGGCTTGATTTGCTGCCTGGACAGGAAAAATGGAGAGGGACAGGTGATGCTGATAAAGTGAAAAGCAAATAAAAGGAATAGTCTTAAAAGCTGTGGGCTCCTCATGTTAATCTTTCTGTTCTTAACGCTTCTCCTCTGTAAAGTGGGCGAATGGCAGTACCTAGCCACAGAGTTTGGGAGGATTAAGGTCTTGAAACTGTGTGTTACAATAGCAGGCTCTCCTCTGTTCTGTTCATATTTAAAATGGAAAGTTGAGAAGGAAAAAATAATAAATGTTTTAGTGGTTGTTGTTAATGAAAAACTTTAAATGCTTTGGTATTCTCTTATAAAGGGAAATTTGTATGTTTATTGTACCTTATTTTTATTGAATTGATATATATATAGATATATACTGTGTTATTTCCAATTTACCAATAAAAATGTGATCTTTTGTTGTCTTACAGCAAATAAAAATAGCTCTAGTTCTAGGGATGGAGATGCAGCTCAGTTGGTAGAGCACTTGCCTAGCATGCAGAAACCCTATATTTGATCACCAGCATCACAGAAACCAGGGATGGCAGTACATGCTTGTAATCCCAGTACTCAGGGGAGTGGAGGCTGGTGGATCAGGAATTCAAGGTCATTCTTGGCTACATAGCGAATTTGAGGCCAGCTATAAGACTGTCTCAAAAAACAAAAACAAAAACCCCATAGTGTCTTTGGTTGACACTTTCTAAAACGTCAGGCTGTATGATAGAAGCTTTAGATTCAATTTCTTCTTTCATGCTTCCAACCTCTCTGTGAGGAGGTTTGTACTTGGGGAACTGAGGGTAAGGGACCCTTTGGTAGCCATTCTCTATTATTGATGCTAAGGACCACATAAAAGTCTTCTCCTTTGCCCTTTAAGCTTATGCCCAAGAATCACCAGAAAGAATGTAAGGGTAATACACTGCTTTGTTTTCCATAATGCCTAGTAGGTAGTATTTGCTCAATAAATCATGATTATGGTGCATTCAGTTAATTCCTTTAAATGAAACCTGTCCCTGAACCTGTGACTCCAGTCACCATGTTTAGATCTCCAGACAATTGAATCCACACAGTATTAATGTCACAGATGTTAGGGATAACTGCTGCTTCAGAGAAGCTAGCATTTATAAGTAGATTAACATATGCTAGGCAGAACAACCATTGAGGTGGGAATTTTCAGTGCCAATTAAAAAGACAGAGACACAGAGGCAGAGATTCCTTTCAAAAGGCCCTGGTCACTTTGGCTTCAGGGTGCACTCTGAGCTCAGAGCTCTGCAATGAAAAGAAAGCAAAAAGCCCACGTGGCAACTGCTTTGCTTCTCTCAGCTCCCAGGCCATGGTACCCTGTGAGACATGTGCCAACAAGGTGGCCCCTGTCCAAGCCTGTGCCCCACAGAACCAGGAAGAGGTGTCAGTGAACATTGTTTTCTTTTGCTTAGAAATGTGGCTATTTCTAATGGTGGGGAAATAGCCATCGAAGAAGTCTGCGTTGATGAAAATGAGTTCTATGATTTCTAACCTATTTAATTTGGGGTAGAACAGTAATCAGAAGAGAAGGAAGAGGAGGCGGGGCCTATACCAAGGATAGCAAGCTGCAAGACTGTCAGCTCTTTGCTTGCTCAAGCTCCACTCCCCTTTCTGGGTTCACTGCCTCCTACTGCCTGCCCTGCCTGCCCCACCCACCTGCAGCCCATGGTCCCCTGGGGTTCCTACAATTTCCACCTGTTCTTTGTATTTTCCCTTACAGCTGAGCCCCCTTCTACCCATGAGAATCTAAATCCCATTAAAGGACAGCCCCCAGGCCCCTGGTGACAGGAAGAGGAAAGGAGAAAGGAGGGAAGGGATCTTCAGTGTCCTAGCAAGATTTTGTGCCCTGCCTGATACCCGTTGATATGGGATGGGGTTCAATTTTCACCCTACACAGTGGGTAATGACTTCCTCATTTCTCACAAAAGAAAACTGAGGCTCATAGAATGGAAGAGACTTTCCCTAGATCAAACATCCAGTTGGAAGTCTATGGCTTTCCCTTGAGGCCTACCTTTGCCTCTGGGTTCACTGAAAAAATATCTTTCTCCTTGGCAGGCAGCTCTGTGTTGTTGATCAGTATGTAGGAACAAAGGGCTCCCCCTTCCAGTGTGAGAAAAATGAGCCAAGGAAATGAGCCAGCACAGGGGAGACCATGAAGACTCTGGTGAACGTGGAATGCCCTGCTTCTGATTGTCCTGTTGTTTTATTATCTGCTGGAATCTGAGCGCCGGCTTCATTCTATGGTTTGCCTTTGCCTCGGCAACATCCCCTCCAAGTGGTTACTTGGCCTCCAAACAGCCAGGGGAACCATTTCAAAGGCAGAGAATATTCAAGGCTTGCAGAGGGAAGTGAGTAGTTCAGTTTGGCAGGGGCTTGCATAGGAGGAAAGTGACAGGAAATGCTCTTGAGAGGCAGACAGGGGCCAGGTTGTAGAATAATAATGCTTTTGAGCATGACCATAATAAGAAGATTAATAAATGCCAGAATTTTCTGAGTGCTTTCTATATACTGGGGAGCTCTCCCTACATGATCTCACACAGCCTCTGAAGGAGGACTACTAGTTCCCTCACTTTGCAAATGAAGGAGTCCTAGATAGATTAACTAACCTACTAGGTCAAGGTAACACAGTGAAAGCCAGTGACAGGGCTGGGACCCAAACCTCCTGTCTTAGAAATGACCTCATATAAATACTGTATTTTTCTAGCATCGTAAGGTCTTCAGACTTTATTCTGTCATCTAGCTAGGAATGAAACTATATTCCATCTCTATAAACCCTCCATCTAGAAACAGTTAAGGCTTTTTGATAGGGCTGAGATGTGGCTCATTGGTAGAACATGCATGTGGTTTGCATGTGCTTATCATGTACAAGGCCCTGGCAAATAAAAACAAAAGACATTTTAAAACAAACTCTTCCCTTCCTGCAAAGCTTCAGTCTGAGTCTACTTACCCTTGGAACTGCTAGCCTACAGCATTCAACCCTTTTCCTTAGGGCTTGTATGAGGTATGCTTGTATGAGCTAATATGATACTATTAGCTGAAAGTGGTGGCATACGTCTATGACTAGAGGCCAGAAGATCAAGCATTCAAGGTCATGTTTAGCTATGACTATCAAAGCTTTGTTTGGTTTAGTTTCATTTTTTTCCCATGGTGTTGTGAATCCAACCCATAGCCTCACACATGCCAAGGAAGCATGTACTCTATTACTGAAGTATACCCCCAGCCCTGTCAAAGCTTTTCTATGAACTACAATCCCCAGAGCTGGTGAGATGGCTCATTCAGTAAATGCTTGCTTGCCTTGCAAGGATGAAGGCCTGAATTCAGTCCCCAAAGCCCATGAGAAAAGCCAGGTGTAGTGGTGGTGTTTACATGTAATCCCAGCACTGGGAAAATGAAGTTAGGCAGATGACTGGGTCACTCTGCCCAATGAGCCTGGCCTACTTTGCAAGTTCCAGGCCTGTGAGAGACCCTGTCTCAAATAAAAAATCATCACCATCAACAACAACAACAAAACGCAAGGTGGACAGCATCTAAAAAAATGACAACCACTGTTGTCCTCTGCATCAACAAACATACATGTACCTGCACACACATGAACACACACACACACACACACATACACACACACACACACACAAGAAGAAACATAATATCAGATTACTAGCAGGAGGTGGTTAATGGCTTTATGGTGAGGAAAGTGAAATGCAAATGGTAGATAGCTGCTTCAGATTTGAGGGGAAGGACTGACTATTTAGAAGCTGGTTTTCTGGGTCTGTGGCCTGTGCAAGCATTGAACTAGACTCTGTATCCAGGAAGGCCTGCTGCATGCATTGAACTGGACTCTGGACTCAGGAAGGCCTGATGCTTAATGCTGTGCTGCTGCCATCTTGAAATTCTTCATGATCATCAATAAAGGTCCCAGATGTTGCTCATGCACAGTGTCCCCCACAGTATGAAACCATTTGTACCATCCCAGGTTCCCATTTCCTGTGTGCACCCAGCACCGCTGGCTTCTTTTAGACCCAGGATGGGCCCCTGTGCTCATTCCCCCCTACTTCTGCCTGTAGTGACCTGAGTGACCATGCCATCAGTACCTCCCAGCTGAAAACCTGGTGGTGACTTTTTAAAAAAATGATTTAAGACAACACATTTGGAAGCTCAAGAACTAATGGGCTTCTTAGTCATTATCGAGCCCAAACACTCATTGGTCTGACTGCCACAGCTTAGACCTTACATGGTGTTGGTTTCTTTAGTCTACTTGGGAAGAGGTGTAGGACCAAAGTTCTTTCTAAATTGGTAAAATTCTTCATCCTTCCCTTCTTTTCTTCTCTCCAGTTGAGGTCCAACCTTGCTAACTGAAGGCTAAGTCACACTTGTTCATATCATACAACACGTATGCATGCACATGTACACACACACCACCACTACCACCATCAACAACAACCTCCAGGAAATCCTGGTCTTTTTGTCTCCATGAGAAAGGAACACATAACTTTGAGTGTTTCTTTTGGGAGTTTTCTCAGCTGTCTCATCCTGACTTTGTACTTCAGACTGTCAGCCTTCTTGGAAGTTTTCTGTGCGCCTCACCTTTCACACTTTCTTTGCGCCGGTAAAACAACCTAGTTGTGTAAACAGGATGGCTCAGACTCTTCCCTTCCTTCAAAGCTTCAGTCTGAGTCTACTTACCATTGGAACTGCTAGCCTAGAGCAGTCAACTCTTTTCCTTAGGGCTTGTATGAGACATGCATAATAGCTCTCTTCCTTTCTATTGCAGTATTTTTTTCCTGTCCAAGGTTGACCAGCTGTCAACTTACCTGCATGTGGGAGTTGACTGGCATGTATCAAGGTCATTGAAAGAACAAGCCTTTCCTAGCATCTGCACCCATTTTTCTGATTCTCTCTGACACATGCACTCACTTTCTATGGGAGGTATCCTACCCTGCAGTCCATGGTGGCATTGATATTGTATCCAAGAACTAGTAGATACGTTTCTCACCCATGGCAAAGGAAAGTGCCAGGAAGTGGTCACTTGGGTTTCTATATCCCAGTGTATAATTTATAGCTAGGACAATATGCCCTGAATTGGTAAAGATGGTATGAAAAATGGAAACCAACAGACACAATAATCCCTGAATCTCTCCTTAAGTAATAGACTCAACTAAATTTTGAAGACTAATTATAGTCTTCAACTGTTAAACATTGAATTATCATATGATGCTGGGCACAGTGGCACATGTCTGTAATGCCACAACTGGGAAGATAGAGACAGGAGGGGCCTCAAGTTTGAGGTCAGCCTCTATTACATACCAAGTTCATGGCCAGTCTTAGCTATATAATGAAACTCTGTCTAAAAAAAATAAATAAGGGCTGATGAGTGATCAGCAAGGCCCTGGGTGTAATTGTAATTTCTGGTGTCACACATACACAAAAAGATTCAATGCAATACAGAACCATGTTATGACAGTACTGAACCATGCTACAACTTAGAAGAACCTTGAAAACGTAATGTGAAAAGAAAGTTAGGTTCAAATATCACATGCTGTGTGATTCTATTTATATAAAACATCTAGTCTAGATAAATCCATACAGGGCAAAAGAACATTGGTGGTTTCCAGGGAGCTGAGGGTTGGAAGAAATGAGGAGTGACGTTGTAAAGGATACAGGGCATACTTTTGGAGCACTAAAAATGTTTTAGAACTAGATAGAGGTAGTGATTGTACAACACTAAGTATAGTTAATGACAGTCATCATCATTATATGTTCATTATATGTTACATACATTTTCCACAGTAAAAAGGCACAAAAAAGGAAGTGATCCAGGAAGGACCCTCAAGGATACAGCTTTCTCTGGCTTCCACTTCCAGAGAGAGCAAGAACCATTGGGAATTGACCTGGCATTGTTGGGTAGTGGATGTAAATCAATTGGATGAAAAAGCTTGAATTTGAAACTGAGGGGAGTTGGAAGAAAACAAACTGAATTATCACTCTGTGCATAAGAATGCTAAAACTGTCAGGAAATGGAGAGAGGACATGAAAGTGGGTGAGAAGGACTGGAAGGACAAAAGTCTTGTGAGTCAGGGCTGGAGAGACGGTTCAGCAATTAAAAGCACTAGTTGCTCATGCGAAGGACCTGGGTTTGGTTTCCAGCAACCACATGGCAGCTAAGGCTTATGACCTGACTGTCCCATGACTCTAGCTCAAGAGGATCCAATGTCCTCTTCTGGCCTCTATGGGCATTGTACTCATGGGCACTTACACACATGTAGGCAAAACACTCACACATAAAATGAAAATAAATTTAAAAAAACATTTAAAGTGCTTTGTGTCAAGAAAGAACCACTGCTTGGTTTTTTAAAAAGTCTTAAATGATATTTATTTGTTTTGTATGTGTATGTGTATGAGTGTGCACGTAGAGGTCAGAGGACAACTTTCAGGAGTCAGTTCTCTCCTTCCACCAGAGAGGTCCTGGGGATCGAACTTAGGTCATCAGGATGGGTGGTAAGTGCCTTTACCTGCTAAGCCATCTTGCCAGCCCTGTTGCTGACTACTTGCCTTCAGTTTCTGAAAGTTCAATGTTTTTGCTTCCATTACTATTTATGCCTGCTTTATAATTATGCTTATGACATGCACCATGATTGAAATCATCAGAATCCATAAAAATCATTTTTGAATAACTTCAAACTTACATAAAAGCTTCAGAAACTATTAATGCCTGTATGCTCTTCACCTGGGTTCTCCAATTTTTAACATTTTACATTTTCTTTATTAGTCATTGCGCCTACCTATGTATGCATTTTTAAATTTTTATTTATTTATTTGTATCTTATGTCGGTGTTTTGGTGCATGTATGTAAGTGCACCCTTGTTGTACAGTGCAAGAGAACAACAAAAGAGACTGTCGGATTCCCTGGAGCTGGAGTTACGGATGGTTGTTACCTACCATGCGGGTATTGGGATTTGAACTCAGGTCTTCTGCAAGAGCAGCCAGTGCTCTTAACCACTGAGCCATCTCTCTGGCACCTATGTATGCATTTTAAAAAGCCATTTGAGAATAAGTTTTGAATATGAAATCTTTTACTTCCTAACAAACACTACTGTGTATTTACTAACAACAAAGACAAAATATTGTAGCTTTGTGGTGGAAGAACTTGGCAGAACTTAGCCGCTAGGTACAATTATCAGTACAGGAAACGTCTCTATGTTATAATGTTGCTTTCTAATCTGGACTTTATTCAAAATTTGATTATTAGCCTAATAACATCCTTCTTACATTTTTTTCTGCTCCAGATTTTAATCCAGGATCATACATTATATTTAGTGGCTATATCCTATTGGTGTCTTTTAATTTAGAACTTCCTTGGCCTCTCTTGGCCATCCATGACACTAATATATTGTCAACATAATATGTTGACAATGGGTTAGCTGTAGAATTTCTTTTGATGTAGGTTTGTTGAAGTTAGTCATTCAGTTACTGGGAATGGTAACGCTGGTCACTTGATGAAGGTGTTATGTGCCAGGTTCTTACACCACAAAGCTACAATATTTTGAGACAGGCTCTTTTAATATTTCTATGTTTCCCATGTGATGCTTGCCAAGTATGGGGGACTCATGGACATAAAATACCCTCTCCACCATGCACAAATACCAGTGAGTTTCTGAGTAGTACTGAAAGACCCAGATTTTCCACAGTAGCAGTGCCCCTCCTTGCAAAGAACAGTGATGTAGTGTGACAGCACCCCAGTATTTCTTCTAAAGGGAAAAAATATACAAAAGTGAAACCTGGCAAAAATAATTCAGGAAATGGTACTTGTTCCCAAAGTAGAGCCATAATAACTAATTCAAGGAAGGTTTAAAAAACAGCATTAGAGTGAGTCATAGGGCTGTTGAGGAACTCCTCAAGAGATTAAAAACAAGAGCTTGAAAAGCTGGGCGTGGTGGCGCATACCTTTAATCCTAGCACTCCAGAGGCAGAGGCAGTTGGATCGATCTTTGTAAGTTTGAGACCAGCCTGGTCTACATAGTGAGTTCCAGGACAGCTGGGGCTACAGGGAGACCCTGTCTCAAAAAAAAAACAAAAACAAAAACAAAAAAAACCCCACAAGAGCTTGATCACTAGCTTATTTGTTGAGCACAGAGGGATCTAATTGTATCTTACTTAAAAGTAGTTAAAAGTAGATCAGAAAGTCTGGGGATGTAGCTCAGTGGTAGACTGCTTCCCAGCATAGCATGGCAAGGCCCTGGGTTTAACCCCATGCATCCCCAGCACTGGGAAGAAGAAAAAGGGAAAGAAGAGGAAGAAAAGAAAATGAGGAGGAGGAGGAGGAGGAGGAGGAGGAGGAGGAGGGGGAGGAAGAGGAGGAAAAAGGGGAAGTAGATGCATTCAAAAGCTTTTCCTGTAACCTGTCGCTTAGCAAGGGGCTGTAACCATCTCTTTAAGCTGTAGAGACTCAACTTTCCAATTTTCCCTTTACCTAGCTAGTGAGGTGGAGTGTTTGGGAGACCATGGCTTAGAACAAGGACCATCTACAATGAAAACTGACCTTAGCCAGGGCTTTTGAATTCTCCTAACAGCTTTGTTGGACAGGGGATCCCTGGGGCTTGCTGACTAGCTAGCCAATCAGCAAACTCCATGTTCAGTGAGAGACCCCATTTCTACAAAAAATGTGGAAAGGAATTGAGGAAGACCCCAGCTTCCTCTGTTCCTCCCATGCACATGCACACTCATGTGTGCACACCTGTGCGTGCACACACACACACACACACACACACTCAAAAATAGAAGCATATTTTCAGTTTAATCCAGCAGTACTGTCATTTGGATTGTTTTTCTGCAGCCAGATTGAGACACTGGAACACTTACACAAACATATATATACATGTACAGTCACAGTTATAAACATTTATAGCTTTTTCTCATGGTATTGTAATAAGAGCAAAATGTAGAATCAAGCCAAGTGTATGTTAACTAGATTGGGTCAATGTATGGGAGGATAGCTAGACAGTGGAATACTATGCAGCCCTGAAAAGAAGGCACACACATTTATTTATGATGCCATGAAAAATGTTCGAGATGTATGCTTAAGTGGAAAAAAGAGAGTCTCATCAATAGTGTATGACTCCCTCTGCATAATAACAGAAACAAGATGAGGTGTATAGAGACAATTTCCACAAGGGAATTGAAATTTTTTATTTTATTTTATTTATTTATTTCTGCACACATGTACCACATATGAAGTCCAGAGGAGAACTTGTGGGAGTCAGTTCTCCCCTTCTACTATGGGGGTCCTGGGGATCAAACTCAGGTCCCCAGGCTTAGCAGGAAGCTCTTTGTCCAATCAACCATCTCACTGACCCTCCCCAAGGGAAGTTAAGGAACTATTAACAGTTTGCCTATGGGAAAAGGCAGTAGTTACAAAACTTGCACTTGTACCAGAAACACATACTACTTTTATGCTGATCTTAAATATTATTTTTACATTTTATCTTCACCTTTTATGCATTTAAAATATTGTTTGTATATTTTTGCTGGTCAAGAACTTTCCACAAAACCAACCCAAAAGTAGTTGGGTAGGTCTACAAAAGAAACAGAATGTGATCCAAGGCTTGGGGTTTCTTTAGTAAGAAAACACCTTTGAAAGGAAGTGAAAGGCACCACCCAGCAGACCAACCCAAGGAGGGGGGACTTCCTGCTTATTTGCAAGTAAAGAAGTTTGAGTTCTTAAAGGGGCAGGAGGACAATTATTGTCGAAGCTATTGACTCTAAGCAATCTTAAAGCAGACAAACCATCTGGCCACTGTACATCGGACTTTATTCTAGAATGCATCTTTGGCAGCCAGACCCCATTAAGACCATCGTAATTTCAGCAGCTACTGCTTAGGGGGTTTCCTGTGAAATGGGAGCAGGGCCTTACATTTTGATGAACTGTTTCTTATTTTCAGTGAGGTGGGGAAATTGCTCGTGGGCTCATAAAGTGATGAGTGTATGTATGCTTCCGAAGACACATGCATGCTTAAAACAGAAGCACCAGTGGCCAAGCTGAACTAGTGTAAAAGTGCACATTTGTCCAGGTGCTCAGTTTGTTCATTTCGCTTAGTTTGTTTCTAGCTCACTCCTGCTCTATTCCCTGGAGAACCATGTAAGAGTGTCACTAGGTAGCCAGCATCTCACACCTATGAGTGAAGAAGTAAGGCACACGGTAAGTGATTTGTCCAAGGTCTCTGGGTACACAGTGGGGCCAGAAATAGGTCCCAAGCTCAGTAGGGTGGTTTCTGGGCTGGTGCCCCCGCAGGGGAGGAGCTGCGGTTTCCTAGGGTTTCATCATCTCTCAGCCAACCATTTATGTAGAAGTAACTTTCCACAAACTCCTTCTATGCCTTTCTCAAGTGAAGACTCAGTGGGGTGCTGAAGTAGGGTGCTGCAAGGAAGGGGCTCACATGGCTTCTGGAAGTGGGGAGGGAGGCTGAAAGAACACGTGAGGCCCTTCACCTCACAGCCTCTGATTCAAGTTCTCTAGTTACTCCTGCTTCCTTGCTTTGTACAGGTGGATGGCATAAAGGATGAAAAGGAGGTTCAAGAGGTTACAAGAGTGGAGCATATTCTTAGCTCCATGAACTTCCCATGTTTGCCAACTGCTTGTTTCCCACACGAATAATGGGATACTCCACAGAAACAGAGGGGAGAAGGCTCACACATCAATCAAAAATTGTCATTGTCCCTGCATCCATTCTGATGCCCCTGGGGAAAGAATAGTGTAGGCTTGGTTCTAGTTGTTGCTTTGGGTCTCCTCCAGTGGTGGACCAGGTCTTAAACCCCTGCCTCCAGCACACACAACATGATTGGTTCTCTGAAAGTGCCAGGTGGGGCTGAAAAGAATTTTGGGTTCTCTCCCCTTTCCCATCATTTGTCGTCCCCCAGAGAACGATGGCCAGACTTACCCAATAAGAATTCAGGATGCCCAGTTACAGCAGAATTTCAGATAAAGACCTAATCACTTATTGTATATCAAATGCAATATATGAGCATACTTTTATTGAAAAGAATATTTTATTTATCTGAAATCATATTTCAATGGACCATTCTAGATTGTATATGGTAACTGTACCCTGAAAGAAAAGCATAGGCCCTTTTGCAGATTTCATTGTTATGTCAGCAGTCTATACATACAAATCTATGAAAACGTCTCTCTCTCTCTCTCTCTCTCTCTCTCTCTCTCTCTCTCTCTCTCTCTCTCTCTCTCTCTCTCTCATTGCTATGTGAGCCCTGGGAACTCTCTCTCTCTCTCTCTCTCAAACCCTTGGGAAAACCCAACCTCAGGCCTCTAAGCTTTCCTTTGAGGGGTTGGTTCCTATCAGCCTTAGCACAGCTGAAAAGTTAAAAAGAAGGAGAGGGAGAGTGGTAGAGGGAATAGAGTGGAGAGAGAGAGAGAGAGAGAGAGAGAGAGAGAGAGAGAGAGAGAGAGAGAGAAGGAGCAGTAGAAATGGCCTCTACAAGGTACAACAAATGGAAGCTATCAACATGCTAAAGGGGCCTGCAAGACTCAGAGCAGGAAAGCTCATCAGCAGCCTCTGTTCAGACAAAGTAAACCTGTGGTGCTCTTTTGTAGTGGTTGCTGTGTAGCCCAGGCTGGCCTCGAGTAGCCAAGAATAAAATTGAACTCCTGATCCTCTTGCCTCCACTTCCTAAGTGCTAGGCTTATAAAATACTGTGCATCTCCATTGGTCAGTGATTATGTGGGTACCACCACCTCTGATTTATTTGGTGCAGGGGAGTGAACCCAAGGCTTTGTGCATGCTATCATCTGAGAGGTACATCCTTTCCCAAGCCTTGTGTTGTTCTTATGGTTACCCAAAGACAGGGTTTAGAGCCAGGATAAATGCCTAGTGGCTCCCAGGATGAAGCTTCAGCACTCCAATCCTTGAAGTCTTCATGCTTCCATTTGGTGGAGAATTTCTGAGTCCACTATATAGCAGGCAGTGTAGTTAAAGGACAACATGGTTCCTTTCCTTATGACCTTTTACAATCAGATTGAGGTTTAGTTACATGAAATGAAACGCATTCATTTTGTGTGTACTGGATGAGTGTTGAAAACCATGTGTCCCTACATAATCCCTGTCCCAATGGAGATTAAACAATTTTTATGTCACCCCAGAAAGTTCTCCAGCTCTCAGCCATTTTAGAGACTTGTGTTTTTCGTGTTGGCCATGTCAGCTGTAAGAAGCTGTGCTACCTAGGGGCAGGATGCTGTCTTCACACTCCCACACCTTGGAAAGTCTTCTGTGGTGATAGTCGTCCAGTTGTTATCATTTACCGCTGTGTTTCCTCTCCGTCCCCATTGCCCTCGGTTTCCTCAGTGGTAGGCCAGATCTTACATCTGTTTGTGCCTCTAGCACATAAAAAACATCAGCCTACAATAAATGATTCAATGAGTAGCAAGTGAACTGGGGAAGCAGGACTTGAACCCAGAATTATGAAAGGTGGGAAGAGTTGATAATCTGGAGCGCTCCTCTTCAAACACATACAGATCTGGGTCTGCTTATTTCTTCTTGTCGCCTCAGCTTTTCATGTTCTGCCAGCGATCCTGTCTGTTAGTAACCTCTGCGGCACGGACAGTTCGTGAACCCTTCTGTTTTAGACTTCTAGGATAGTCAGTCATAAGTCTTGAACCCAACCTGATGTTCCATGATATATTCAATCCACCTTGGGAACAGGGAAATAGAGAGGTAGATGATAGACGATAGATAGATAGATAGATAGATAGATAGATAGATAAATAGATATACATATAGATATAGATATAGATGATAATAATATGATGATTTCAGATCGATAACTCTGATCTTAATTATCATTCAAGATCAATATAGAAAACCTGAAGAATAAAGAATAGCATAACAACTGACATACTCTGCTTATCGAATGCTGGATGCTAGCTAGTCAAAACATTTCTTTTTCCTCTTATCCTCAGAAGTGGGTAACACAGTGATTGAGGCTGACCACACTTTATGGAAGGAAACTTTGTTACCTCCATGCCCAAAGTCATGGGCATACTAGTAAGTGTAAACTGGGATGTAAATCCTGGCAGCTGGGTTTGTGATGTCCTACTCTCCTATTTCTTACCTAGTTTGAAAGAAATATCTTGGCGCTGTTTGGAAAATCAATTTTCTTTCTGGTTATGTTTTGCTTAATTGCACTGTTTGTTTCCACCAGAGTTTCCAATTGTTATTATTATCATGTGACATAATTATATTCAAGGAACACAAGCAGAGAACTGATTATGCCTCTGAAAATCAAAAGGGAATATTTTTGGGCAAAACCAAATTAAGAAATGGCTGAGTTTATGGCCAGTAACATCTGTTCTTTTCAGGAAGTTCGATTGATTTATTGTTTTACTTCCTGAAGAGATTTTACTTCCTGAAGATTTGGAGTCTCGTTGCTGTCTACTAAAAGGCATAGCTATGTCCTCTCAAACAAAAAGACAGGCCAGTAGTCTGCATGATGATCTTTCCTTCCCCATCCACTATATCCAGAGTAGAGGCTAAACTCATTGTCACTTGCCTCCAGTGTTCCCTTCTGCTAATTTCTCTGCCCCTACTCCACGAGCCTCTGTTTTTGGCTCCTGGGAGGCTGTTGCAACAACTGACTACAAGAGGCCCTCGCGGTAGCCAGCTCTGCTCTACACTGCCCCCTAGGGCTACCTTCCAGACATGTGTCCAGGTCACACTCTGGTTCTGAACTTACTAGCAAATCTTGCCCCCAGCAGTATGAAATACAAGGGCCTTGGCCACAGTTCTCTAGGCCATGAATGACTTAGCCTCCAATTCAACTTCTCAACCTCTTACAAGACAGGTATGCAGCATTGTTATTAAGAGAGACGGCTCTGGATCCACACTGCTAGGATTTGTAGACTCATTCTGCTCAGGGACAGCTTCATGAATGTGCCACCTACAGAGTCACATAGGGCCCAAACTTAGGAGGGCCTCAGGTTTGGCTTGATATTCACCTATCACCATCTTGAAATTCTTTTTTTTTTTTTTTGGTAAAATGATATTATGTATTATGTCAATATTATTTTTCCAGGAAAGCTACATACATCAAAATCCATAAATTAAATCTATAACCGTTACCATATAAAAAGAATAAACCCAAGTGGGAGCATCCTGGAAGAGGAGACAGAAAGAATGTAAGAGCTGGAGGATGGGGAGGAATGCTGTAAAAACTTCCTTCTGGACACGACATGGCTAGTGTACTCAGGAGCTCACAGAAGCTGTCATTATCCGCATGAGACCTGTAAAAAATTGAGAGAGCCAGAATTCTAACACAGATGAAGGAGATGATTTCCAGGCTCCACTCTTTACAGAGGAGCTATTAGCAGTGAATAGTTGCTATGGAAGGGAGAAACATTCTTTCTTCAGGATGTCGCCACTGGTAGGCTTCCCATGCTCCAGTGGATAGTCCCACACCCATGCACATATGGGCAGCAGTAACTGGACCTAGTGGGTTATGAAAAATAAGAGGGACAAAGTTGGGAGGGAGACATGTTGAGGGAAAATTGGAGGGGAGAAATGGGGGTAAATACGATATGTTATATATGTTATACATGTATGAAATTCTCAAGAATAAAGAAAATGCTTGTAAAAGTCCCCACATACATTACAGACATAAAATAATAAAAAGTGTAGAAGTAAACATAGGAGAAAAACTTTGTGACTGTATATGAGAAAAAGTTCTCTCTTGGGGAGGATCATTTGTTCGTTTTTGAGACAGGGTCTCTCTGCGTAGCCCAGACTAGCATGGAACTTGTGATTCCCCTTCTCAGCCTCTCAAGTCCTGGGACTGCAAGCATACACCACCACAACCAGCTAGCAAATATTTTTAAAATATGTCACCCAAATCATAACATGTAAAAGAAAACACTGACTACTTCTGCTCCTTAAAAAAAAAAAGACATTGTTTAGAAAGTGTAAAGAGCCAGGCCTGGTGGCACAATCCTTTAATTCCAGCACTTGGGAGTCAGAGGCAGATGGATCTCTATGAGTTTGTGCCCAGCCTGGTCTACTGGTCAACATAGTGAGTCATAGTCAGCCAGGGCTACATAGTGAGACCTTTTCTCAAAAAAAAAAAAAATGGAAAAGAAAGTGTATCGCTAAGCAATTGATAGGGACATAGGGACTAAGGAAAATTCACAAAACATATATCAACAGATAATTTACCCAAAATATGTTTGAAAGAATAAAAATAAACTCACTGGATGTAGTGGTACATGCCTATAATCTTAGCACTTGGGAGGCTGAGGCAGTATTATGAAATTATGAATTCAAGAATACACTGGGCTACATAAGGAGACACTGTCAGAAAAAAAAAATAACCAAACATTCAAGTTCAGAAATAAGAAAACAAATCAATAAAATTTCGAAAGGACACTTCATTGAACAACAATAGCAACAAAACTGTATATGTACATAAGTACAACAAAGATGTTCAACAGGATTATCACTTGGAAAACACAAATCAAGATGCTCCTGCCATCTTGAAATTATTATTACTTGATACTGTTGGGGATCGAGCCCAGTACTTTGAGCATGCCAGACGAGCATTCTGCCCCTGATCTATACCTCCAGCTCCTATCTTACCCATTTTTGAATAAAGGCTCTGGGCTCAAACTATGCAGGTAGCTGTGATTCTGGCACTCACAAGCTATATAAATGTAAACATAACAGAAAAGGGTTGAGTCACATTGGAAGTAATCACTAAATAAAACCCTCATCACTTGCTTTTTGTTAGTGTGTGTGTGTGTGTGTGTGTGTGTGTGTGTGTTATGTTGTGTTGTGTTGTTTGACAGGGTCTTACTCTCTAGCCCTGGCAGGCCTCATCCTCCCAATCGGTGGGATTATAGGTGTGAGCCACCAGGCCTGGCCTATCATTCTATCAACAGGAAGCAGACGCTCAGTGACTTGATTCTGTCCCACAGCTGTCACATGACAGAAACAGTGATGTGACTCACTTTCACTTCCCATGAGAATGTGAACTTTATTATTTGCCCTGCCCCTTCCCAGCACGTGCTCACATCTGTTCTCTGTGTATTGTGTGGCAGGATTCAAAAGCCTGCGCTCACACCTATTGTTTCTTCCACATAAGTCTTAGAAGTAAGCCAATCACAGGGCTAGTATTTCTCAGATTTGATAAATAAGAAAAGTAAGAAGCTGGTCTAATGACCCAAACCCAGCTGGAAGCTTTGCAGAAACAAAGATGCCTGCAACAGAGTCTGACTCAATACATCATGCCTGTCTCCCTCCAGTCTGCACAAGAATCCTCCCTCTTCTGCAGAAGATGCTAACAGCACACTTGTCTCTAGAGGGGAAGGCTGCTTTAGCCAGCTAGTCTTGGTCTTATGTGTAGACCCCAAGATGCACTGAAGAAGGTGTTGGGTAGCCCCTCGACACTGCCAAGAAGAGATGCTTTGAATTGTTTTGCAGTATTAGCAGCATAGCACCCAGATTCTTGGCGGTGAGGCAGTGCATTAGTATTGCTAATGTCAGCCTCCATTCACCCCTTAATTTATTCTCACATGCATACGTTCCAAATTGAGTTATTTTGGTCTGATCTTGGGAAGAAGGAACTGAGGGGGTGGAGAGAGATGCAAAAATGACAAGCATATTCATCGTGTCCTCAGGGATTAGGGAAAAGACTGAAAGGTGTGCCAAAAGTCACAATCACACGGTAAGTGCTGAAAGCCAGGTATGAGGGTGGGCTGTTGGGGGGAGGGCAAAAGCCTAGAGAAGGCAAGAAAGAGAAAGTTTCTCCTGGTGGGGACATGTGAGCTGAGACTTGAGGGGCTAGGAGGCCTTGTCTGCTGATCCTATTGGTTGTTTCTTATGGCTGCGGTGATGGATGAGACAAGTCTAGCAGCTTAAACAACATGATTACCGTCTTGCTGTTCTGAAGTTCACAAGGCTCACTGCGCTAAAATGAAGGTGCTGGAGGACTGTGCTTTTTCTAGAGGCCCCCAGGAGTAAAGCCCCCTTTCCTCTTCTGCCAACTCCCTGAGGCTATTCACATTCCCAGAGGACAAAGGCCAAGTCATTTGGTAACTGGGCACCTTTCTGATAGGCTCCTATGAAGCCACATTTCTCTCTGATTCTCTTCTTGTGCCTCTCTCTTCTGCTTAAAATAGGTTTTATTAATTGTATTTGATAGGTATGAGTGTTTTGCCTGCATGTTTGTAAGTGCAGCATATGCATGCAATGCTCAGAGGTCTGAAGAGGGTATCAGATCCCCTGAAACCAGAGTTACAGATGGTTGTTAGCTGCCATGTTGGTGCTAGGAACTGACCCCAAGTCCCCTGAAAGAGCAGTCAGTGCTCTTAACCATTGAGCCATCTCTCCGGTCCACCTCTTCCACTTTTACGGACCCTTCCTATTACACTGGTCTCACCTGGATAATCAGGAACAATTTAATGGTTTGTTTGCTTACTTTTGTTTGAAGACAGAAGGTCACTCTTTATGTACCCCAGGCTGGCCTCAAATTCACAATCCTTCTGCCTTCAGTTTCTGAGTGCTGGGATTACAGGTCAGGATCACCATGCCTGGCCACAACCTCCACAGTTCAGTGTTAGCCAACTAGCAGCCTTAATTGTCTTTTGTGTTGTACCAAACACACAGCTTTTAGAGATTTGGATGTCACATCTTCAGGAGGCTATCCTTCAGTATGCCATGCACACAGTGGAAATTGGCAAGCACCACCAAACAGAGCTTCTCCTCACCTGCCAATCAGTTTCTGAACATTTCTCAGCATACCACAGGTTTTGCCCCCTTTAAGAAAAAGCTTCCCAGAATGGTTTTTTGTATTTATTTATTTATATTCAAAGTCAAGCAAAGTCAAGTTCCGAGGCAGTGACAGTGACAAGCTTTGTGAGATGACCCAGCCAGCAAGTGAGTGACCACTCTGCATACCTGAAACTAGATCTGATCTTTCCACCATATCTTGCAATGATCGCCCACTCTTCCAACATCCACTAATGTCTAAATGTCCACCACTAGTCTAAATGTACAGGAAAACTGTGGAACTGAGCAGCATGTTCCAGTGCAACCAGCATATCACTGGTGGTAGGATCATTTAGGCCCAGTGGAAATGGCATTTCACAGGCTCACCTGGGTCACTGTTGACCTGTCGTATAGCGTGGTTGAAGCCTTCCACTGCACAGTTTGGGCAGCACATGAGAACAATGCATTTCCTATTGTCAGCTGTGGAGGTTTACAGAGATTTGATGCAAACAATTGCCAGGTCGTGCAAAAGTCAAAGTGCCACCGGATTTCCTTGTAGACAACCTGCAAGTGTTTGAAGACAATCGGGTACAAGTGCTTCTTTCAGAAAGGGATAAAGCAAATATCAGACTGACCTTTGAGAACAGTGTTAACAGTGGCAGCTTGAGGGTGAGGAAAAAAAGACTTTCCTTTATACTGGATGTTAATCGGGTTCCCATTCTTTTGAACCTAGTCTATCACTGGCTGGATCAATTTTGCATTTTATTTTAAATGTGCCCAAGTTGTAAGGAATCTAAAATGATTAGTGGGTGAGGGGATTTAATGAACCCAGGAGTCAATACTGTACCTGGAAACCACTTGGGGGGCTGGGTTGTTAGTACTCTAGCTGCCCAAGGGGCATCCAGCCCAGGTAATCCAGGACCTGGAGGAAAAGGGACATCAATTGAACGCTTAAAGCTCCCAGGACATTGATTCCCACGCTGGCAAGGTGAGACTCACTCACTGCTTGCTTCACAGTGAGTTTGACTCACTCCACTTTGCACTTCTATTTCTTAGGCTCTAGAGTGTGCTTCTGCAAAGCACAGCGCGGTATTCAGTTACTAGTGGAAGTCCTGTTTCTGAAGAGGCCTCAGGATTCTGAGTGAGTGTTACAGAGAACAAAGGTTCCCCACACCTAGAAAACCAGTTCTCCTAGCCTCCCAGCCACCGGGAGTGACATCATCAGGAGCCAATAGAAAATCTGTACTTAGGTTTACTAGTTAAGCTGTGAAGTGATTCCAAGTAGACATTGCAGATCAGACCATATACGGCGAAGTTCCCAAACGGTGCTGTTTAGCAGTGCTCTCTGATTCAGTGTAAATTTGGCGTTTTACCAGATGTCAGTTTCCCCACACCTGTTGTGTGGGCTGAAGGAGGAGGAGGATTTGAGTCCACAGGCAGGTGAGGGCCAGATTTCAGAGTAAACAAAGCTCTAGGTAGACTGTTACTGCCATCTACTGGCATTACTTGGTATCGACTCCTGAGAGTGGCAAGGGCCTGGCTGGACCCCACCCAATGCTGTTGCTCCATCCACATGGTACCATGGATTGTGTAGGCAAAAAAAAGTTCCCTCACTATCAAACAGGATAGTGAGAATTCAGGGAGCTATTGTTGTCTGACAGTGTGCCTTGTATTTGACCCATATTCTTGTGAATCTTTTTGTTTGGAGATAGGGTCTTATGTAACTCGGGCTGGCTTTGAACTCACTCTCATGGTGACCTCGAACTTCTGACTCTCCTACTGCCACATCCCAAGGGGTAGGATTATAGGTCTGTGCCATCATATCTGGTATATGTAGTGTTGGGACGGAACCCAGGACTCCATACATGCTAGGCAGGCCTCTACTGACAGCTATATCCCCAGCCCGTACTTTATTTTGGTAAATAAAAAGTTCATAAGTAGTTTTTCCTATTGCCCATAGGAAAACACAGGTATATGGTGAACTTAAGACTGCTCCTTGAATTCTTCTGGGTCCTGAGTTGGAGTGGTTTCTTCCCCCATACTTTTCACTGCTCACGTGGCCTTTACAAAGGCCTTCATGCTGCTGATAGAGTTGAGAGTAGCTGTGATAGTACCGTGCCTGTGACTATAACAGGCTCTACTGATTGAATGTGAAACTGGCTGCCACCAAAGCAGATCCAGACCAGCAGAAAGTGCATGTGTAGAAGTATCCCTAAGACTGAGTCTCTCTGTTGCTCTCTGTCTGTCTCTGTCTCTCTGTCTCTGTCTGTCTGTCTGTCTCTCTCTAAAAAAAAACATACACACACACACACACACACACACACACACACACACACACACCAGTGACTTACTCATTCTTTCCACTAGTTAAAGAGTTAAACTACCCACTTTGGGTAAAGTTTCAAGGCAAAAGTGGGCAATTTTTCTAACCTGTAGCCATCAGATACAGACTTCAACTCCAAGAATATTGGCTCTTTGTTTCCTTTGTTTACCACATACAAGATGCAAAGGGCAGGGCACTACTGGCAGGCAGGGGAGCAAAGCCTGGATAATATAGATCATCCTAAAATACATAGGACAGTCCCCTCCAATCCCCAACATAGAAGAATGCCATCCAAAAATGTCAACAGTGCCGAGGTGACAAAGTCACACCTAAAGTTTCTCATCATTACCTCAAAAGTCAACATGTCAAAGCTCTTGACCAGTTCTCCCTGGATTTGTCTGTTCTACAACAGAGACTGTCCTGCTCATTCATGAACACACACACACACACACACACACACACACACACAAAAATGCACATAGACAGAAAATATTGCTACATCATGTTCTTATTAAAATTTTTTTGTTTTCCTTTCTTTAAAGATATTTTTCAGTGTAGGTCTACCCAATGGAGCCTGGTTAACCTTAAAGGAGACTGTCTCATTGCGGGCATGGTGGCGCATGCCTTTAATCCCAGCACTCAGGAGGCAGAGGCAGGAGGATCTCTGTGAGTTCAAGGCCAGCCTGGTCCACATAGTGAGTTACAGGAGAGCTGGGGCTACAGGGAGACCCTGTCTCGAAAAGACCAAAAAAAAAAAGAGAGAGAGAGAGAGAGTCTCTCTCTATCCTTCTCCCCAGACATTTGCTGGCACATTTTCCTTAGGTGGGGTTGGAGCGTCTTACCCACTTCCTCATGTCTATGCTGGGATTTTTTCTGGTTTGATCTTCCATGGGACTTGTCCATGCTGTCACCGTTGCTGTGAGTTCATATGGGTAACTGTCCAGCTGTCTAGAAAACTCTGTTATCTACCACCTCTGGCTCTTCAATCTTTCTGCCGCCTCTTCTGCAATGATTCCTGAGCCTTGGGGGGCAGAAGTTTGATATGGATAAAGGCTCTGCAGCCTCTTGTTCTCTGCACATTGGCCAGTTGTGGGTTTCTCTGTTAATCACCATCTGTTGTATAAGCAAACTTCTTTGGTGAGAGTTGAAAGATGCTTTAATCCATGAGTATACTAGACTCCAGTGGACACATTTACACTGAAGGAACAGGACTCAGCATGTGTGGCAGAGTGCATAGGTTTCCGTGGGGGTATAGGGGGAGGCATGGATGGAGGAGGGGGTCTGGATTTAAGTGGGAAATGTATGAAAATTTTAAAGCTCAATTTTTATTTATTTATTTATTCATTCATTTATTTATTTTGGTGTTTTTGAGACAGGGTCTCCCTGTAGTCCTAGGTGGTCTGGA
>NW_008355477.1:1316412-1333657 GCF_000622305.1 Nannospalax galili
CAATAAGAGGAGGTAGGGATAGGGTACAAGATCTAAACACCATCAAATTATACTATATGAACATTGTAAAAATTCAATAAAAAAGAAAAATATAGAAGAAAAATTTCAGGCTTCTCCATCTGTTGTATAAGCAAACTTCTTTGGTGAGAGTTGAAAGATGCTTTAATCCATGAGTATACTAGACTCCAGTGGACACATTTACACTGAAGGAACAGGACTCAGCATGTGTGGCAGAGTGCATAGGTTTCCGTGGGGGTATAGGGGGAGGCATGGATGGAGGAGGGGGTCTGGATTTAAGTGGGAAATGTATGAAAATTTTAAAGCTCAATTTTTATTTATTTATTTATTCATTCATTTATTTATTTTGGTGTTTTTGAGACAGGGTCTCCCTGTAGTCCTAGGTGGCCTGGAACTCTCTATGTAGACCAGGCTGGCCTCGAACTCACAGAGATCCTCCTGCCTCTGCCTCCTGAGTGCTGGGATTAAAGGCGTGCGCCACCAATTTAAAAAAGGGGAAAAAAGATGTTATTAGGAGTCAGTTTTTACATGATAATTATTTAGTAGAAAACTAGTATTGGGTTCTCCCCTATGTCCTGTGACCTGTTTAACCTCAGGCTCCTAAGCCTGTTATCAAGGTCACGTATGGGCGTCATCCTAGGAAGTGGACCTTAAATCCCCTTAAAGAGAGGTTGGTTACTTCCATATTTGTACTACTATTTCACTGGTGGGTATATATTTCCAGACCAGGCTCTAGTGGATGGACTCACACTAGAGGACACTTGGGAACACAAATTAGACTCTATTGGTCCCAATATATGTATATGTATATATATATATATATATCATATATCATATATATGATGTTCTCCAGATGATTCAAATTGTCCCACTAAGAAGCACAATTCTACACAGTGCAGTGACCTCACAGGACCTCACAAAGCAAGCAGCCCCTTACGAAGGACCTAGGGGATGATGTGAGGAAAGAGTTAAAAAAAAGCATTGATTGATTTTATCGATATAGCCTGTTTCTTAAAAAACTGAAAACTAAACCAATACGGTCTAAGTTTTCATCTAATTAAGATTAAAGCAATTTCTGGCTAAAGATAAACTAATTAGTCATAACCCTATTTTTCCCTCATCGTTTCCAAATGATAATTTATGTTAAAATAGTAATATATATTACAATAATTTTTCCCTTTGGTAAGACCTGGACTTCTTTTCATGAGATTTTCAAATGTAGAAAAAGGAGGGAAGATAAAATGCCATACTCTCTAGAGTAAGGAAGAAACATTAAGATAAGCAGTGTCCTTCCCACTGATTATAAGTTAACAGAGCCAACTGCTAATATAATCATAGAAATAGTTCTACCTCTATTTACTTGCCCCTCATTTTTAACCTTTATTCATTCCTTTTATCAGGCACTAAATCATAATATCCTGGAAACTTGCAATTAGAAGCAATTTGAACATCTTGTGAGGCTTGGGGTCAGGTGCTCACACACTATGGAGTGTAAATACTTGCTGCATTTGGTCTTCAATACTCAGGTAAGATGTAATGGGCTTTCTTACATTATCCACTTTGAGATATATCTTACTGTTTATCAGGGCCCCTGCCAGGAGGAGGACTGTAATTTTTGTCTCTTGTTGCTTAGGCTCTACTACTTCTCATTAATGTGTGTTTCCATCACACTTGGGGAGCTTCCTCACCAGGGACAAAGGAAACTGTGGGAGATGCAGCTGGAGAGATTGGAAGGAGGACAAAGCATGCTAAGAATAAGTGTGCTTGGGTTCCTCCTTGTTCCTCAAAACCTGACATTTATTCCCTAAGACTAGTCACCTCCTCACCTTACCGTGAGGTGGTGAGTTTATATGCCTATCAAAACAGTGCATTGTTCATAAAGGAAGTAGTATATAAAATATTTTTATTGATTCTTTGAGAATTTCATACAATGCTTTTCAGTCATATTCAGATCTCTTCCCCCACCTACTCTCAGATCCACCCCCATCTCCCGGCTCCCCCTTACTTCATGCCCTCTAGTCTTAGTTTAAAGGCCTATTGAGTCTAATTTGTGTTCCACAAATACTCTTGCATGTGGGTCCATCCCCTGGAGTCTGGTCAACCTAATCAACGTCCTACTCTTAAAGAAAACTGAGTCTCCCTTTCCCAGCAGCTCTCCATTGCTAATAGTTCCTCAGCTAGGGCTGGGGCTTTGTGCCCACTTCCTCCTTCCACCCTGTGATTTCATCTGGCTTGGGCTTGTGCAGATCTTAGGCATGCTATCACAAGCACTGTGGGTTCATATGTATAACTGCCCTGTTGTGTCTGAAAAACATTGTTTTCTTATAGTCATTCACCACCTCTGGCTCTTATAGCCTTTCCTTCCCTTCTTCTGCAATGATTCCTGAACCTTGGGAAGCAAGGGCTTGATATAGGTGCCCCATTGAATGCTAAGCCCTCTGCAGCCTCTTATTGTCTGCACACTGACCAGTTGCGGGTCTCTGTGTTAATCATCTTTTGCCGTAAGAAGAGTTGAGAGATGCAGTAATCTATGGGAATAACAATAAGTCATTAGGATTCAGTTTCATACTATGGTATTTTTTAGTAGAATGATAGTAGGTACAGTAAGAGGTTCTCCCCTATGACCCATTATCTGTCTAGCCACAGGTTCCTAGATCTGATATCAATGTCAGGCATCGGCTCCATCTTAAGAGCAGACCTGAAATCCAATTAGAAAGTAGCTGGCTACTCCCATAGTATTTTTGCCACTATTGTACCAGATTGCTTACCTTTCCAGGCCAATTGTTACTGTACGTCACAGAGGTCACCACTGGGTATGATTGATGACTACTTGTCTCTTGATAGCATGCATAGTACCTTCTAGCACCATGAAAGCTAGCTAGTAGAGATGAACCTTCAAGACCAGTACCAACTTGATTTCTCCATGTTTATTCTATGACTCACATATGTAGTGTCTTCAGCAATAGGGTCCAACCTTCAAGAGCTGAAGGACAACCAAAAGCAATGCCACTGGGTATGATTGATGACTACTTGTCTCTTGATAGCATGCATAGTACTTTCTAGCACTATGAAAGCTAGCTAGTAGAGATGAACCTTCAAGACCAGTACCAACTTGATTTCTCCATGTTTATTCTATGACTCACATATGTAGTGTCTTCAGCAATAGGGTCCAACCTTCAAGAGCTGAAGGACAACCAAAAGCAATGGTAATAGCCAATATTGTTTGAAGGTCTGTGGGAACCCTCTGTTTAACAGCTCCAAAATACAGAGCCCATCCATTTCTGCCCTTGGGCTATTTATTTGTTAGCCTGTGGTGTCTGAGAGTTATAGACTAGCTTCACTTTTCCATATATATGAGAGATGCTTCTACAGTAGTAGTTTTCTATATGTTTTTTTCAAAAGACCCTTAGTGAGAGTTATCCCTCCCTATACACCCTTCCCTACCATGTCCTCCCATTCCCCACCCCATTTAACCATGTCCACATCATGTTCCTAGTTAGTTATTTTAAATAGTATTCCACTAAGTTATTTTCAATAGGCAATTATTGACAATCTCCATCTGTAAGTATGACTTTTCTATATGTAGCTATACATAGACTTTACACATTCATGTACACTTGTCATGTTGTTTTTTCATGCAAACAATGTCATCTCCAGAGTATCCAACTTTGGATGGATCTGGTTTTCTGACTCAAAGGTGGAAATTCTTTCAAGATCAGAGACTAATTGCCTCAGTCATTCCCATGGGATTTAGCATCATTGAAAGTGAAACATTCTGGGGGCTGGGGAGATGGCTTACAGTTAAGAGCATTGGTTGTTCTTACAGAGGACCCGGGTTCGAGTCCCAACACCCACATGGTAGTTAACAACTGTCCTTATCTCCAGTTCCAGGGGTTCTGAAAACCTCTTCTGATTTCTGTGGGCATTGCATGTCATGCGTGCACCTACCTACATGCAGTCAATACACCCATACACATAAAGTAAAAATAATAAATAAATTTATTTAAAAACAAAGAAAAAAAAAGAAAGTAAAACATTCCTATAGCCAGGAGTGGTGTGTTGTTGTTGCCTGCCTTAGTGGGCTAGCTACTTGAGGGCTCTCGTTGGGGGCAGGGAGAGAGTAGGCGCAAAATCAACGACACAGATCTCGGGAGATACTAGCCATCAGCAAGACGCCAGCAAGCTCGTTTATTGTGCCATTAGGGTTCTCTTTTATACCCCCCTGCCCGATCCTCATTGGTTCATTTGGCTATGTGTCTCCTCTTCATTGGTGCGGCACACTGTCCTCTGCGTCATTTGATGTTGTGCTTTATGGCAGGTTTTAGGTTAGCCTGAATAACTGAAGTATTTACCGGCCCATCATTTCCCCACAGTGGTGCACTCCTTTAATCCCAGCTCTTGGGAGGCAGAAGCAGGTGGATCTCTATGAATTCAAGGCCAGCCTGGTCTGCATAGCAAGTTCGAGTTCCAGGTTAGCTGGGGTTACAGGGAAACCCTGTTTCAAAAACACGCCCCCAAAAGGAAAGTAAAATCACCAGTGAGCTCATTCAGCCCTTGCAAAGGTTAACCTAGTATTGTCGTTGCTTTTAGGTTATGTCAAGTGCTGAAATTACCTTTTGTGTGGCTAATGTCAAAACGAATGCTAACCTCATCTATCTTTATTACAGTTTCATTATCATGACTTCTTAACTGTAATTCACCCTGTTGTCACCTGTCTCTTTGGAAGCAGTATGATCCTGTCTCCTTTGAAGCAGTACTAGCCTTGCTGTAGACCTAGTGGGATTCGATCAAGAAGCTGATCAGCGAAATCTAAAAAAATCAAGGCATGTGGTCCGGATTTTTTTCCCTGTTTAAAAGCACAGCGTGATAGTGACTATCACCATACATTTGAGACATTTTCAGGGACTGACCAGGCTAGGTGAGTCTCTATGAGGTCTTCAAATCAAAATTTTGGAAGAGATTCCATTGGTTTCAGTAAATGACTTGCCAAAAAAAAAAAAAAAAAAAAAATAATTTCAGGATACAGTATAATGCAGCTCACTTTTGGAAGTCACAGTACATATTGAAAATATGAAATAACCAAGTGGTTCCCAAGCCTGTTGACCTAAAGAATATTTTTCACTTTCACACACACACACACACACACACACACACACTTGTACTGTCCTCTCTGTCTCTGTCTCTGTTTCTCTCTCCGAATATGAAAGAGAACATGGAATAATTTTCATTCTCCCTATTATTTTCTATTGTTCCCCCCTCTTCCTTTAGGCCCTTTCCTGTTTCCACATATTCCCCCTTCTATTTTCATACATGTGTATTATACATATGTACTGTTTTATATATATATATATACATGTATATATATATTTATATATTCCATGTATGAGAGAAAATATGCTATTATTTGTATTCCTGAGTCTGGCTTACTTTTCTAAACATGATGGTCTCTGGTTCAGTCATGTTCTTACAAATGAAATGAATTCATTCTTGTTTATGACTGTATACATTTCTATTGTATATATATGGCATTTTCTTTTTTATTGAATTTTTGCAATTTTCATACAACATAATTTGATGGTATTTAGATCCCTTCCCCTATCTACACCTCCTCTTATTGTCCCCTGCCTAATTTAATCTACTCTATTAAATATATAATAAGACCTATAGAGTCTAATTTGTGTCTCCAAATGTTCTTTGGTATAAGTCTTTTCCCTGGAGTCTGGGTAACCTACCAAGAGTCCCATGTTTGAAAGAGACTGTCTCTGCCCCTCTCAGCACCCATCTGTTGTCACAATTTCCTTAGGTGGGGTTGGAGCTTTTTACCCACTTCTCATGTCTATGCTGGGATTCTTTTTCTGTTTGAACTTCCATGGGACTTGTGCATGCTTCACCACTGCTGTGAGTACATATGAGTAACTGACCAGCTGTCTGGATCATACACCCCCCTCTGGCTCTCACAGTCTTTCTGCTCCTTCTTTTGCAATGATCCTTGAGCCTTGGGAGGTGAAAGTTTGATATCCAGGAGTGGTATATCTGCATTGCATGATAGCTCAACTTTTAGTTTTTATGGGACCCTCAAAGGAACATTTTTCATGTAGTATTTATGGCACGGTGTAGTTAACTTGGAGAAATAGTGCTTTTAACAATGTCATAGAACCTTAGAACTACCCCATGCTGGTAGTCAGTGCCAGCCTTTTATAAGTCTTAATCCAAACCCATCAGCACACTACATACATGTTTATGAAGCCTCAGTCACTCTCTGCAGTACAGGAATCAGCTTAATGACTTCTATTTCATGACAGTTTCTCTTTTGTTCCTCTTATTCTGTGCTGTGCTTGATCTGCACCACAGCCTAGTAGTGAGGTAAGGCTACACATGATGCTTGCCTGGGCACCTAGCCTTGTAGAATCAACATCATGGCACCCAAGATTGTTGACACTCTATAACACCCTAGACACAGTCAGCATGCTTGCACTAAGAATGAGGAAGGAGACAATGAATTTCTAAGTAAGTTATGAAGCTTTTCCAATCTCCTTCCTTTTGAAACTCAGAGATGAAGAGAACACAACTGTGTGACTTTCCTTTGTACCAATTTGAAATAATGAACAATGTTATGGCTTTAAGTTATAGGATACTGACAGTCGAAATTTGACTAGACCAGGAGTTCTCCATCCATCTTCTATGGTTTGAATGTGCACTCCCCCCATCCTCAAAGTTTGTTTCTTAGAACCTTAAGTTCTAAGTGAGGCAGCATTGAGAGGCAGAACCAAATAGAAGGTGTTTAGGTTATAGGGGTGGGGTCCTCTGGAATGGATTAATACTGTTATCACTTGAGTGACTTCTCACTCTTGTAAGATTGGGTCAGAAATGATGAAAGCAGGTTGTGATAAAGTGAGACTGCTGTTGTAGCAGGAACCAAGAGCGGAAGGTGTAGACATAAAATTATTTACCAGACCAAAATTGACAGAAAATTTTTAGTAAAGAACAGAAGATACACAACACGGGAGTTCTCAGTGAGGTCCTCTTAAAGTAGTTTAAAAGTTACCTGGCTTTGCCTCCTGGAGCAGTGGTGTAGAGCCATACTTGAATGGGCAAGAGTTGGGAAGCTCAGTATCTTGTTTGGTAGTAAATTTTAGAACAGCTTTTGTGCTTCCTGAGAATGGATATTTGGGGCAAGATGCCAGGAGTCATGAAGAGCTAGGCTTTAATTGTTGGTGTAAGGCATCACAAGTCAATGGGGTCAAGCGCCAACAGATCTGGTCCAACTGCTTGAGAGTAGGAGATTTTTGCATTTCATTTCTAGACCCTTTATTTTTGGCTTTTTGTCTCCATAGCTGCCCCTCATGTTTTTGCCTCCTATGCATACTCACACCTCCCTCTCTTTTTTTTTCTGATGCTCTAACTAGACGTGGCTACTGATCTTGGACTTCCCAGTCTCTAAAACTGAGTTAAAAAACCCCTCTTTCACTGTATTATTATAAATGACCTAATTTCAGGCATTCTGTTATAGCAACAGAAATCAAACTGAAGACATATAGTTGGTACCAAGAGACAGGCATTGCTATAAATACACCTGAAAATATGGAAGTGATTTTGGAACTGTTTCACACTCAATGAAGTGGAATTTGAAGAGGAAGATTGTGAAAATCTCAGAATACCAATGGATCATCTTAGAGGTTAGTTGAATGGTTAGGATCACAATGCTGATAGAAAGTTGGACAATAAAATTCATCATAGGAAGATCTCACATGGGGATAAGGAAACATTTGGAAGTGGAATTGGAGCCATTCTTTTTATACAATTGCAAAGAATTTGGCTGCGTTTTATCAATGCCCTAGGGCTTTATGGAAGGTAGGAATTTTTTTGGAGATAGCATTTCACTGTGTAGCCCTGGCAGGCCTGGAATTCACTATGTAGACCAAGGTTGGCCTTAAACTCACAGCCATCTCTCTGCCTCTACTTCCCACATGATGGGATTAAAGGTGTGCATCACCACATCTGGCCCAGTAATACTTTTGGTTTGTTTTTTCATTTTTTTTTTGTTTTGAGACAGGATCTCCCTGTAGCCACAGCTAGCCTGGAACTGGCCTCAAAGCCACAGAGATCTATATGCCTCTGCCTCCAGAGTCCTGGGATTAAAGGTGTGGGCCAACATGACCTACTGTTTGGTTTTTGAAACAGGGTCCCACTATGTTGCCCTGGCTGGATGGGAACTCACTATGTAGACTAGGGTGATCTCACATTTGTTGCAATCCTTATGCCTCTGCTTCCTGAGTACTCAGATTATTGACAGGCACCAAACACACCTGGCCTTGGAAAATAGAACTTAAGAGGGATGAACTAAGATATCTGGTAGAAGAAATATCTAAACAAGAAAGGGTTCAAGAACCTACATAGTTCCTTTTAACCACTATGATGGTTAATGTTAATTACCAACTTGATAAACTCTAGAATCACCTAGGAGACAAACTTCTAAACTTGTCTTGTGGGGGAGTTTCTAAATTGGGTTAACCCTAACTGTAAGAGGTATCATTCCATGGGGTGCCATCCTGGACTGAAGAAAAGAGAGAAATGAAGCTGACCATCAGTATTCATCTCTATCTACTTCCTAACTGTCGATGCTATGTGACCAGCTGCCTCAAGCTCTTGCCATCATGTCATGCTTTTCCAATTATGATGGAATCTGTGCTTTTGAACTGAAAAGGGACATAAATCCTTCCTTTCTTAAATTGCTTCTTGTTGGGTATTTAGTAACATTGAGGAGAAAAGTAAGAAATACAACTGAACTATATTAGCAACTTAACCTAAGTTACTCCATCTTGCTCAGAATAGCTATTTTAACAGTAACCTCTTTTCACTTATGGGAAATATTTAAAAAGAAAACAGCCTTAAGTTCTAAGAAATGGCTCAATCACAAACCAGTGGAATGTGCTAATCTCAGACATTCTACATCTGGTTAACTACTTGTTTTCACTTATATAACTCGCTTGCTATTTTAGGTCACCTTGACACAGAGTATAAGACCACCCTGCTATTGTATGACCACCAGGTAACTGCTGATTTCAGCTTTCTTACTATACTTGTTATGGCTAGGAAGTTGACTAATTTTAAAATTACAAAGTTGATTGTTAAGTTGTATGACTGTATCACTTGTCTGTATAATGACTGGTTGTTGATTAATAGATTCAGAGTTCTGCTATGTTGTACAAGCCTGATTGGTTCACAAGTGTCCTGTTTGAATGATATTTCTATAATCCTGTAAAAACTCTGACCCGACAATGATCAGGGCTGCGTCTACTCCCTTGCTACTTTTCTTAAAGTGGTGCTGGTGATTTTTTTGTGAACTCTGACATATAACAACAACCACTTACAGTGAGATATGGAAGTAACAGTGTGACCTAACACTTAATTAAAACTATAACTAAAAAAGAAACAGAGCACAAAAATATGGAGAACTTGCAGCTTCTCCATGTAAAGAGCAAAATTTTGTGTAACAGTATAGATAAACAACCAGTTAATACAGAGATCATCATGAACGGAATGGAACCAGGTATTTTGTGTCAGAACAATGGAAGGAAGAAGAGATGCTATGCATCAGAACAAGGGTATTTCAGAGATGTTCAAGGTCGCCCTCTGATCCCAGCAATGCTAAAGCATTAAAGGGCAGAACAGGCCCACTGCCTAGGGCGCCATAGTTTTCAGCTGTGGTTCAAATGGGCTCATGCGCAGTTCAACCCTTACTCTAACACAGTACACAAGCAGTAAACCTTAGTACTTTCCACATGCTGCTAATTCTACTGGTGTGCAGAATACAAGCACCATGGAGGTATGGCAGCTTCCTCTCAGATTATAAAGGATGTAGTGGACTGCTTCGGGGTCAGGCAGAAAGAAGCTGCAGGGGTAGAGTTACCATAGGGAATTCTCACTAGGACAATGCCTAGTTGAGCCATGGGACTAAGATATCTGCTAGGACCTAAGGAATACAGCCATTCAGAGTGCAAAACACCATACTGGGAAAGCTGGGGACACCAGTGTGCAACTGTTACTAATGGTAGCAGTCATGTGGGCTGAGCCAAGCAAAAATATGGAGGCAGGATTGTTCGTGGCCAGGGTAACCCAACAATTACTTCAATGTCCTATACAAAATGAAAATTTATCCTTCAGTTTTAAGATATGATGTTGACCCTCTTGGGTTTTGGATTTATTTCGGACCGGTTACTCCTTTCTCTTGGCCTCTTTCTTCTTTTAGGAAAGGGGATATCTAGATCCATTCTAGCTTCATTCTACGATTGCCTGTTAGAAGTAGATAACTTGTTTTGATTTTATAGGTTCATCTCTGGTGAGAACTGAGACTTTTGAGTTGATGCTGGAATGATGTAAGACTAGAGGTATTCAGTGGGAATGACCATGTTTTGCATCACAAGAAGGACATGGATTTTGGAGGCTAAGAGCAGAGTGCCATGGCTTGAGTATGTCTCTCAAAAGAGTTTATGTTTGAGCCTGTCTTTCTCAATATAGCAATGTTGGGGGTGAGGTCTTGTGGGAAGTGGGTGGGTCATGTGAGAGGACCTCATGTGAATGGGATAATTGATTTTTGTGACATTCTTACATGAATGAGTCCTCACTCTTGCAAGAGTGGGTTGTCATAAAAATGAGATGGCTACACATGTTTTGTCTTCTATGCTCATTTCTGCTTGCACTTCCACTTTCTACCTTAAGGCAGAATGAAGACCTTGCCACTGATCTTGGACTTCTCGGCTCCTAGGCTCCTAGAACCATAAGGCTATAAACCGAAGTTCCTAGAAAGAAGAAACACCATAACACCACACTATGTGCTAAATATTCAGTAAAACCAAATGACTGAACTTCCTGATTGTGGAGAATTAAAATATTTCATACAGAACCAAACCAAATTGTCTTCTGATATTATTCGTTCCTTTGAAAACCACTCATCTCCCACCTTGGGTCTTACGATGTAACATCCTTTGACTATCAAAACCTATAAAATCTGTTCTTACAGACCACTAGTTTCCACCAATCCAAAGGCTTCAGAATGTCATTGGATAGCACTTGAAACTTACAGTTGTGTTTTCCCTGATTTGCTGAAGTCCACCATTTTAGTTTACTTTCTATTGCTGAGATATAAAACATTCTGGCCAGAGACAACTTGGGGAGGAAATGGTTGATTGCCTCTTACACTTCCAAATGAAGTTCATCATTGAGGGAAGTCAGGGCAGAAACTCAAGGTAAGAACCTAGAGGCAGGAGTTGAAGCAGAGACCATGGAGGAGTGCTGCTTACTACCTTGCTCCTCTTGGCTTTCTCAGTTACTCTCCTTATTCAGCCCAGGCCCACCTGCCCAGGAAAGGCACTGCTCATAGTGGGCTGGGTCCACCTGCATCAGTTACTATGCTGGATAGCTTTAGAGTCAACTTGACACACCTGGGTTGAGGGAGCCTCAATTGGGGAATTTCCTCTATTGGACTGGCCTGTGGCCATGTCTGAGGAGCATCTTCTTGATGAGTGATGTGGGAGGGCCCAGCCCACTGTGGGTGGTGCCACCCATGGGCAGGTGGGCCTGTGTTGCATAAGAAAGCAGGTTGAGCAGGGGCCAGGGGAGCAAGCCAGTAAGCAGCATTCCTCCATGGCCTGTGCTCCAGCTCCTGCCTCCAGGTTCCTGCCCTGACGTCCTACCTTGGGCTTCTGGTTGAACTGTGACCTGGGATATGTAAGCTAAATAAACCCTTTCCTCCCCGAGTTGGTAGTGGTCAGAGTATTTTGTCACAGCAATGAAGAAACAAACTAAGACAGTTACCAATTAAGAAAATGCCTCACAGACATGGCCAAAGACCAGTAAGATGGAGATAATTACTCAGCTGAGGTTTCCTTTTCCAAGGTGTCTCTAGTTTGTGTCAGGTTGATGAAAAAGAACCAGCACCCGTACCTAACTTGGTCCCCAACAGTGTATTTGGTAAATGCACTGGTTTACAACTTTTTTTTTCTGTCACTGATAACATCTCATGGAACCACTTCCAAAGTGGAACATATATTTCAGGACAACCCAAGTCCGTGTTCCAAGTCCAGGGTCACTCATATTTGGTTCAAGAATAGACTATTTCTTTTTTTTCCTTCTGAGGTAAAAGTGGTATTTTTTTGTCAACAAGGCCAAATGAACCTCTTTGCCTTAGAAACTATCAAGTCTCTTGTATTCTGTTATAACAAGAGAAAACTGACTACAACATGTATTTGTGCTAAAAAAAATTTAGAGTTAGAAAATTTCCAAGCTGCCACAAATCACTAATCATGAATGTCATGACCATGTCAAATTGATATAAATTCACAATTTCTGTATTTACTGTATCACAAACCAGGGACACTCAGTGCGTGGATCAGAATTTGAAATCACTCTTTGAGTATCATTGTTCCAAACTCCATTCACCTATAAACATATGTACATACAAATAGAAAAACATAAATATTATGGAATTACTTTTTTTAAAGCTTTATTATTTTTATTTTATGTGTATGAGTGTATTGCCTGCATGTATGTGAGTGCACCCGTGTCATGGAGTACTGCGGAGGTCAGAAGAGAGCTTCGGATTCCCCTGGAACTGGAGTTAAGGACAGTTCGTAGCCGCCATGTGGGTGCTGGGAATCGAACCTGGGTCCTCTACAAGAGCAGTCAGTGCTCTTAACCACTGAGCCATCTCTCCAGCCCCTGGAATTACTTTTGATGACAAAATATTGGAAGCAATCCAGATGTTCATTATTAAAAGACTGAGAAAATCCTTTATGGCATAGTTCTATAAGGAAATACACTTTGAGAACCATTGCAAGAAAAGAACAAAATATAGAGATCAATGTTGTAATGTTCTCTTTCATAATTGAGGAATAATTACAGGCATAGATGTGCCCTGAAATCGAGTAGAGGTTGTAGCAGAGGCTGCAAGAAAGCTGCTGAATCAGTACTCCTTCCATGGGTGTAGATTTTGCTAGGCATAATTCCCCGCAGAACTACCAGTTAAGCGCAGTCAATTAGGTCTTCACCAGTGAAATGTGAGAAAAGGCTGTGTGCCACTGGTGAGTCTCAACCTTATGATCTGGCTATGTAGTTTTTCTGGTGGGGGATATTTTCAACTGAACCTAGAGATAGTGATGAGTCACCATGAACCATGAAGATGATGCTAGTTCCATAGGGGACAGGAGAATAGCAAGAGAAATGAACATGGAATCTTGGACATCTGTGCAGGGTACACAGCCATGCTTTTGACTTAAAATGCCCTTCTTGAGACAGTGCTGGGTATTATGGTTAATACTGGTTGTCAATTTGACAGGGTCTAGAACAGCTAAGGAAACAAACCTCTGGGTATTCTTGCAAGGTAGTTTCTAGATTAAGTTAGCTTCCAGTTATGTCTGTGAGGGATTATCTAGATTAGGTTCATTGAGTTGGGAAGACCCACTTAAACTATGTGTGGCACCATGTCCTGGGTTGGGGTCCTGGACTGCATCCTCAAACTGTGAGCCAAAATAAATCCTTCCTCCCTTAAGTTGCTTTTGTCAGGGTACTTTGTCACAGCAATGAGAAAAGTAACTAATATATTGGTACAGAGAAATAAACTTCTCTAATATTGAATCTCTTTCTTAAATCAACTGAACCTTTATACTTGTGATACAGAAAGATTTACAAAGAAACAAAGATGGGCTGTGGAAAGATTTATGATTCATTCTTCATTCTTGCACAAAATATGAATTTTTAAAAACATACATAAGAACTAGCATACATTCCTTTAAAATAAAAATAAAAAGCAGAACAATGCTGACTTTCCCAGTGACAAATCTCAAGTCTGAGTTTCCCATACTAGTGTCTTAAATGAGAAATCAGTGAGTTTCAGTAATGTTTTCATTAAACACTGAATTCCCTCTCTTCTAAAGAGATAGTAAAACTGTGACTTTCATTAAATTTTGTTTCCATCCACAGACTGCTTCTAAAGTGTATAAACTTCACTTAGCTCTTTTCTAACTGTATTGGCTATGTTTCTCCTCTCTGTGAGCAAATACCTAAAAAGAAACAATTTCGGGCAAGAAAGATCTATTTTGGCTCGGTTAGAAGGAACACAGTCTATCTTGATAGGGAAGACATGGTGGCAGGAGCACGAGGCAACTTGTTACATCATTTGGCAGTCAGGAACTGGAAAGCTCAGACTGGAATTGGATCAGACTATAAGCCACAAGCTCCACTCACATACCTGATCTCTATTCCCCATATCCAAAAGGATCCACAACCTCCCCAAACAGCACCACCACTTAGGGACCAACTACTCCAAATCATGGACCTGTTGGGGGTATTTCACACTCAAATCATAACAGTAATGCTGCTGAAATAGGTTTGCAATTTTATCAAAACTATTAGGGACTATAAGAAAAGCCTCTTACCATATACCTAATTAACATTGTATCAGCATTATAGATCTTTGTACCACTGCAACTTTATATACTGAACACCTAAGCCCAGTATCATGGCTATTAGGAAGGGAGACCTTTGGAAAGTAACTAGGTCATGAGGATAGAACCTTCATGAATGAGATTAGGGCTACAATAAAAAGCACCCCCAGAGACTTTTCTCAATGTCTTTCCACCATGTGGGGACACAAAATGAAGTGAGCAGAAGAGGTCCCTAACCAAAATCTCATCATGCTGGTACCATGAGCTGAGATATGTAGCATGAAGAACTAATAGAAATGAATGTCTATTGTCCGTAAGCCACCCAGTCTATAGTACTTTGTTACAATAACCCAAACTGAACAAGACAAGAGATGGATTCTAACTGTCCCCACCAGTCTTTCTGGGATGTTCATTCAATAGAATCAACATCAGTTTGGGGTATTGATCCCCATGCCTCATTCCTAGAAATGTATTACGGCTCAAAAATAAGTTCAATATGACAACATCAAATTGTCCTTGGCTAACTTGTGCCTCTTTATACATTGTCAATATTAAATAATGTCATGGCACATTATTTTTGGTAAGTTCCCTAGAAATGAATATTTTAAAATAATTCAACCTGCAAAGTTAACTAAAAATGTGTTCAAGGATGGGTAGTACTTTGGCAGTTTTTCTTCTTTACATTTAAAAGGATTTTTTTTTCTTTTTCCTTTTTGTGCATGTGCGTATGCATGTTTGTATAGGTATGTATACACACCTATGTGCCTGTATGTGGAAACCAGAGGACCACTTCAATGTCATTCTTACTCAGAGTTCCTCCTCGGGCACTATATCCATTAGTTTTTTTGAGACAGGGTCTCTCACAGAGACCTAGGACTTCCCTGATTAGGATAGGCTGGATGGAAATCAAGGCCTGTCTCTATCTCTCTGTTGATGGGAGTATAAATGCATGTTACCACGCCTGGCCTTTTGTTACATAGGTTCTGGGGACTGAACTCCAGTCCTCATGCAGCAAACACTTTACCAACTGAGCTATCCCATCAGCCCTTAGTTTCTTACATATGGATAATTTCCAGTTGTTTTCAGATAAATTTCATGAGATGCTTCACACTGACACAGAACAAAAGGTGCTATGGACTGACTGAAAGAATCAAGAGGATAGCAGGTATAGTGAAAAGTGCCAAACTTGGTCTGTTTGAGAGGCCTGTATAAAGGGTAGCAACAGACCACTGACTATATCCTCTGAGTCTAGAATCAAGATAGAATTAATTTCCCTGTCAATAATTATGTTAATATGAAAGCTGCTTTCTCTTTCATTTCTATGAGATTTATTTTTTGGTCTTTTTGAGACAGGGTCTTCCTATAGCCCCAGATGGCCTGGAACTCACTGTGTAGACCAGGCTGGCCTTGAACTCACAGAGAGCCTCCTGCCTCTGCCTCCCAAGTGCTGGGATTAAAGATGTGTGCCACCACGCCTGGCCTATGCGAATTTTTTTTAAATGAAGGTCACCCTGTAGCCCTGGCTGGGCTGGCCTGGAATTCTCTGTGTAGACCAGGCTGGCCTTCACCTCACAGAGATCCACCTGCCTCGGCCTCCTGAACACTGGAATTAAAGGCATGCACCACCACACCCAGCTCTATGTTTTTTAAAAGAAATCTCAAAAGCAACCAGTATAGATGACAATTTTTGTAGTTCTGTTTTCCTACTACAGATTTATTATACATTTGTCATGAAAATGAAGAAATTTTAGTCCTTCATTTAAAAATTTACAGCAATGGGGGTTAACAAATACTTCAAAAGCTTTCGATTTAAACACGTTTTAAAAAATGGTTAAGAAATAAAGGCATTTGAAAACTATCCATTTTAGTCTTTATGTGACATTTAAACCTTAAAAGTAAAATACTGTAAACAACATTTGTAAAAGTCATTGTAAAACAAAGATTAATGCAATCACATTCCAGGGGTTCAAACCAGTGACTCCCAGCAAGGTGAGGATTGGGGATGAGTAAGCACGCCGTTCGCCAGCCCACACCGCCCCCATTACCCAGGGACACTCAGACGCAATGGGGAGTCTTACTCAAGCAGAGACTCATTTATTGCAGGTGTTGCAAATCTTACAAAGGCACCTGGAACTACCCCCTCCCCCCTGAGGGTGTATCTTAAGGATGGTCACGGCTGATCACATACTCCTCAGCAGTCTGAAGTATTCTTCAGACTTTCAAAGCAAGCCAGGCCATGGCCCCAGTAACTTCCTTTCAGACCTATGCAAGGTGGGGCTTTTAGGTCCCCATATATCCCCCTTTTTATTTTTATTTTAAGGCCTGACTGACTTTATTTCACGGGTTACCCACCTCATAGGTGGCTCCCTGAGGAGAGATGGCTATCTCCTTTCTCTAATCTTATGCATTTTTGCCAGTCTTAGGTTATGTCACCTCTGATCAAGCCTTGCCCATCATTGGATCATGTACCTGGCCATGTGCATGTCTTGTCTTAGGAATACTTGTTGTGGGACATCTTACCCGTCTTTAGCTAAAAATGCATCATGATTAAGGGTAGCCATGTGGGTAATGCCAGCCTGTGACAGTCTTAGTCTCTGCCTAACTTGGTTAGCCAAGCATGGGCAACCAGAGGAAGTCCTGGGGAAGTCCGTAATCATGAGGAGGTGGGCCGTGGCAGTTCCAAGGGTCCTCTGTCACCGAATTATCTGGTAAAGACATTTAAAGATAAGCATTATCAAGAGAAACAAAGCAAGTCATGGCGTAGGACAAGTTGAAATATTTCGGAG
>NW_008355477.1:1334003-1369341 GCF_000622305.1 Nannospalax galili
TCAACTGATTTTTTTTGAAAATTAAGAACATTAATAGTGAATAAGGCCATAGCTAACTTTTGGTGGGGGCTTATTCCCCCTTTTTGTTTTTGTAATTGAATTTTTAGGTTTTGATGGTTGTGTTCTATAATGGCTTGACCTTGGGGATTTTAGGGAATTTTTGTATTGTGTTTAATTTTCCAAAGTGAGAAGAAATCTTGTAAATTTTTACTCACAAAACATGGTCGATTATTAGTTTTAATTATTTTGGGCAATCCCAACATAGCAAAGCACTGGAGAAAATGAGACTGAGTATGTTTAGACTTTTCTCTGATATGAGTGGTAGCCCAAGAAGCGTGTGAGGATGTGTGGATGGACACAAAAATATACTTAAGCTTTTCAAAAGGAGCATAATGTGTGACATTTGTTTGCCATAAGGAATTGGACTTGAGTTTCCTGGGGTTTACCCCTGGCTGTTGCAGAGGCGGTACCTGCTGCCCCTGTATTGTCTTGGGATAAAAGCCCAGGCAATCCTTGGTGTCCCCTAAGATGTTGCAAGAAAATAGGGGCTTCTTTTTTTTTTTTTTTTTTTTTTTTTGGCTTTATTTATAGAAAGCGATTCTTCACCAATACTTTTTTTTTAATATTTTATTTTTTTTATTTTATGTATATGAGTGTATTGCCTCCTCTAATGCCCAAGGAGTCAGAAGAGGGCATTAGATTCCCCTGGAACTGGAGTTAAGGATGGTTTATAACGTTTGTGTGTATCTGTTTGCCATAAGGAATTTGGCTTGAGTCCCCTGGGGCTCACCCCTGGCTGTTGCAGAGGCAGTAAGCCACCTTGTCTGCCTCTGCACTGCCTTGGGATAAAAGCCCAGGCAATCCTTGGTGCCCCCTTAGATGTTGCAAGAAGATTGGGTTTTCTCTCTCTTTAAGGACCTTACGAGTCTGAATACTGTCAGAAAACAATGGCCATGAGTTCCTTGAATTGAGCTGCTTTTTGGTTTCTCCACATCTGCCCTAGTCAGTGAAAACCTTGTAGGCTTTACTAAGGGCTCCCTCAGTCTGGGATTTGGCAAGTGCTGCTGTCAGCAGGGCCTGTAGCACTCAGGGGCAGGGTGGTTCCCTGAACACCCACGGAACTGAAGGGGCAGGGCCCCTCCCCGAGCCACCTTTCCCCAGGCCTTTTCAGCTGTTCTGGAGCCTGTCTTGGCACACAGCCAAAGGTCTTTTTTTGTTTGTTTGTTTGTTTGTTTGGATCTGCCCAGCTTTCCCATGAGCCCCTGATTTGTGTAGGCTGAGGTCACGTGAGCCCCTGACTCCCACCGGTTGCCAGCCAGGGGGCGGCCCGCTCGCACACGTTAGTTCAAGGTGGGTGGGGTGGGCGCCTTTTGCCACTGACCCTGTGTGCTCTGCTCTGCCCTGCCCTTCTGCCCAGGAGGCTCTGAAGCTGGCCAGGGCACGCCAGAGGTGCAGCTTGTTACTTTGGCTGCTTTTGGATTTACTTCTGTTGTATTTTTGTCTTCTTTCTCAAACCCTTTTCATGATTTCTATGTTGGGGTTTGTGAAGGCTCGTCAGGAGGTAGCACCGAGGGCTTAGGGCTCTCTGGACAAAAGCATGCCTTTAAGGCCGAAATAATAGGGTAGAACTCCAGCAGCGGATCAACCCCCAATTGAACCTCCCTTTGTCGAGCTAGATGTTTTACATGTTTCCATGTATTCCCAGTAAAAAGATTAGCCCCAAGTAGCCAGGGAGCCAAATGAATCACCTCTGCCCAAACCTTTTGAGCTATGGGATCTGACAAATCCAATCCCCTGCTTTTAAGCATATCCCTCAGCACTTTAAGTGCTGGGTCTTTAAACTTAAAAATTGCGTTACCCATTTTTAGGGTCTTGTTTACCCCAAACCTCCTCGATTGGCCCCAATCCGTGTTTGCTTTTTTTTTTTTTACTTTTTTTTTTTGAGCCCCACATTGGGCACCAGATGCCAGGGGTTCAAACCAGCGACCCCTGGCAAGGTGAGGATTGGGGTTGAGTAAGCACTCCATTCACCAGCCCACACTGCCCCCATTACCAGGGGACACTCAGACGCAACGGGGAGCCTTAGTCAGGCAGAGACTCATTTATTGCAGGTGTTACAAAGCTTATAAAGGCACCTGGAACTCCCCCCTCCCCCCTGAGGGTATATCTTAAGGATGGTCACGGGCTGATCATGCACTCCTCAGCAGTCTGAAGTATTCTTCAGACTTTCAAAGCAAGCCAGGCCACACCCCCAGTAACTTCCTTTGGACCTATGCAAGGTGGGGCTATTAGGTCCCCACAATCACAGTATAATATAACCCCATAGGCATGGATATATTATGATATAAGCAACATCTTAATATCAGTATCGGTAGTTATATTGGCAAAAGTTCTTTGCTATTGAGAAACAGGTGAGGTAGACTGCCCAATAACATGGCCCACAATGATCTCACTTTCCAAGTATTGACAATCTAAGACAAAAATGGCAGGCTGTCCCTGAATCTCAGTCCAAGGAAATGGTTGGTGACTCACTGAGACAAGATGCTTACAAACCTTAGTCTTTATCAGCTTTCCCTGAATTGCCATGTTTATTCCCTGAAACTGGTAATATCTGTGGTTGACTTTCAGCAAATAGAATATGGGCACAGTGCTGGGCTATAATTTGTTGGGTCAGATTTCAAAAACTATGGTTTACTCTTGCTAGTATTCTCTCTCTCTCTCTCTCTCTCTCTCTCTCTCTCTCTCTCTCCAGTTTTCATGAAGCAAGCTGCCTTGTGGGAGTGGTCCACGTAGCAGGCAGCTGAGAGCAGCCATTGACTAACACCCAGGAGGAACTGAATCTTAAGGAAAATCATGTGGGGGTGAGCTTAGAAGTAGATCTAAACTTAAGGAATACGTGCTTAAGAATGGCCTCCTTAGTGAAGTCTCTGAGAGACCCTGCAGCAGAGGGCCCCAACCAATTTCCCCTTCTCCTTAAAAGTACCTTTCTCACATTCATGTTTTTTTCTTTTGTTTTGTGACCCACTGAGTTCAACCAGGAATGTCTATGTGACCATGGGTTTAGAAACATCCATTAACACCTCCTGTACTCACCAGTACCCACACAATTGAAGATAGTGACTGGCTCATTCCTAGCATCCACAGTAGCCTATAGTTCAGTAGGGTGGAGTATGGCCCCATGAGTCCCTCAACTGACCGTGATTGACTGATGAGAAACCCAGTCTTATGCAGACCCAGTGGAGGCAAACTTAGCTGCTGTGAGATCATGACTGTAATGGCTGTGTCATGCTCAGAAGTCAGCATTTTCCAGCCCTTCTCCCTATCTTCCACCCCCTATTCTACATAATGACCTGAGCCCTGGAGAAGGTGATATGTTTAAGTGTCCTTTTTAGGGATGAACACTCAACTATTGCTTACTCTGCACACCTTGAGCAACGATGGGTCTCTGCACTCACTGCAGTTCATTGCAAAGAGAAACTTTGTGTTTTTATAACAGTGTGGAGTCATCATGACTTCCCAGCATTAGTACTGCCTAATGGAATCAATGTACAAATTGTTATACCGTGAATCATTTTCGGTTAAGACCACATTTTTCAGACTTTGCCAAAACAAGCTTTCTGCTTTGGGGTTGTCTGGCCACTGGAGGATAGAGCTCTTACAGATCCTCTGCCGCAGTCTTAAGTACTGCGAGTGCTGTAACACTGGCTCTAGGAGGATAAAGATAATCACATCCATGTTCTCATCCATTAGCCTCTGCAAGGCCAAATAGAAAGCTGTTTTAAAGCTCCAGTTCTTGGCATATTGTTTGGTTAAAACAAATATTGTTTTCTTGCTCTGGTTTATGCTCTGCACGAGGTTATCGACGATGGCTAATCCTGGGTCCCAATCCCTTTCCTCTAAGCAAAGGAGGACATTTTTGTCTTCACTCTCTTCAAGATGGTAGCGCAGCTCATTGATTACCCAGTCAGTAACAGAGGCATCTTTGGTGTCATAAGAAACATAAGCATCATAGAATGTTTGGGATGTGGAAAGAGACCTGTAGCCTCTCACCTTAGCTAAACACATGTTATAGATAAACCAAACATCCCAGTAAAAGAGATGGTGAACCAAGGCAGCTAACATAACCATGGAGGTGAGAAAGAATGTGAAGGAAAACAGGACTGCTGCAATGATATCTGAAACACAAGTTGTGAGCTCTAGAGTCATGATACTCTTCCCCCTTTGGTCCCCAGGACTGGCACATATGACATCTACCAGTCTAGGAATTGTGATATGCAGATTCTCATCCATCCATCTTCGAAAATCTCCAATGTCACAGGTGCAGTCAAAAGGGTTCCCACCTAGTTCCAAAATAGATAAAGCTGTGATGGTTTTAGTCTGCAATGTGGATTTATTGATCATCTTTATCAGGTTGTAACTTAGATCAAGGTGCACCAGACTACTGGCTTCAGAGAGGAAGCCAGAGGGCAGGTGACAAATCTCGTTATGACTCAGCAGCAGCGTCTGCAGAGATGTAAATTTAGATAGGTGATTAGTTAAAAAATACAGTTTGTTTCTGCGTAAGTCAAGCAACTTGAGATGAGGAAAATGCTGGAGTGATGACCAGTTAAAGAAATGTAACCTATTATCATTGATATGTAGTTCCACAAGATTCTGGGGCAAGTTAAGGAATGCTTCATTTGGGATTTGTTGAAGGTTATTGTAAGATAAGTCCAGGAATGTCAGGTTATAAAGACATTTAAAAATGGACCAGTATCTGTTATCATCTGCACGCCACAAAAAGTCCAGGCGGTTTCCACTGAAAACTAGTTCTTCCAAGGATGTGCTTTTCAGTGGACTGTCCTCTGTTAGAGTGTAAATGCTATTGTAGCTCAGGTTTAAAACTTTGAGGTGTGCTAAATTCTGAATAAATCCTAGACGGTGTGTGACTCCTGCAATCCTGAAATAGTGTGAATTGTGGCTAAGATCTAGCACTTCTAAGTTGTCCAAGTCGTCGAAAGCTTTGTTATCATCAAAGTCTAATCTGTTGTTGGCTAAATCCAAATATTTGATTTGGGGTACAGCTGAAAATTCTGTGCCACGCAACACTTGGCCATTGCCGTTGGATGATAGATTTAAACAGCTGATGTTCTGAAAACCTTCAAATTGCTTCTTCCCAATAAAGAATATACTATTTAAACTTAAATCCAAGGCATTGCCATAACGAGTACACTGTGGCTTTATTAAAGGTCTGGTATTGTGATAAAAATTTGCGTGTGGATCAAACTCTGTATCTGTTGATCGTGACTTAAGGATATGATGTCTGAAAGAGGAGCCATTTGTAAAATTTTGCTTCATATCATTTACCAAAGGTGATATTCTGTTTTCTGATAAGTAAATAATTTTCAGATGGGGAAAATCTTGGAAAAGGGTAAAATCAATTTGCTTAATAAAGTTAATACCCAAGTTGATAGTAGTTAAATGTGGAAGATCCTTGAGCGGAGAGAAATGTTCCTTTTTAAGTTCTTGGAACACATAACCTCTCAAGTGCAGTGCCTTAAGAGACCGAAGCATAGAGAAATTTTTGGAGATATTGATATATTGTGGATACTCTTTATTTTTATAGTTAAAAGATAAATCAAGGATGTGCAACTTGGATAGTTTTGTTAAAAATTCCCCAGAGGCAATTTCTTCCATCAAATAGTTGAATTCAAGATGCAGCTCCTTCAGCTTATGCATATTGTCAAACCAGGTAGGATGAATTTTCCGGAGGGAAGTGCTAGATAGGTTTAAGTAGCGAAGTTCAGTCAGGCTTTGAAAAGCATTAGGATCTATAGTAATTGAGCCTTCGTCACAAGGCGTACACGGAAATGGTGCATTGAAACACCTCGGACAATTTCCACTTAAATCTAGTAATCTTAAATTTTTCAGTCCCTTGAAATCTTCTTGAGTGATGTGTTTTATCTTGGCATTGCTCAGGAAAAGTTCCGTTAGGGAGCTTGGTAGTTTGGGTGGCACATGGGTAACGTTATTAAAAGATAGTGACAGTATCTTCAAGTTTGTAAGATTTTCAAATGCCCCATCTTCCACGCCAAAGGTGTTATTGCAAACAAAGTAGCAGTTCCAGCCCAAGTAAAGACGTTCCAAGTTCACAAGCCCCATAGTATTGTTTTTAGTTACCAAAGCTATATTGTTTTGAATGAGACTAAGTTCTGTCAAAGACTTGGGTAAGCCAGTGGGCATATTACGTAGCTGGTTGTCTTCAAGCAGTAATACCTTTAGGATTTTTAGGTTGAGGAATGCCCCATCTGTAATATTCATGCTGTCTTTATTTTCATCCTGGTGCTGTTGATTGGCATTGTGGTTGAGATTTATTTTGGTGAGGTTTTGCAACTCTTTAAATGATTCATTCGTTACATGTGTGATGCAATTGTCAGATAAATCTAGTTCTGTCACGTAGTTTCCTATTGTTTGGGGAACTTCTTGCAGTCGACGATCATTGCATTCTGCAATCACAGAGCTATTTTGCCTTTTCACATCACAGGGATAGCTTCTAGAATAATTTGCTTTGAGGAAAAATTCGTGGGTTCCAGAGGTGAGCAGGAAAAGGCAGGTCAGAATTGATGGCTGAAGGGACATGTTTTCCTAAGAAAAATCAGAAGCGGAAGTACAATATTAGAGTCTCAATATTTGCTGAGTATCTCATGGCAAAATGAACAGTGGTTCATTATATTTATCTGAGTTTTGAAGCGGGAAATTCTGCTAATAGCTAAACAGATGGCATGAAATTACATTCAGAGCAATTGTACATTCTTAACTTCTAGAGGGCTGAAAGAAGTTGAGGATGAAGCTATTTGAGATATGATGACAGGAAGCTTTTGCAGAGGAATCAATCAAGATGTTCTTCCATCACATTGAGTTGGAGAGATGGAGCACAGCTATGGGTCATATAAGGTTCACAGTGATATGTATTTTAGCATCAACCTATTGGTATAATTTTTTTTGTGTGCATATGTGTACATAGTGTGCATGCATATGGGGAATTCCTGTTTGCAGGTACAGGCCTGTGCTGGTGCATATACATGTGTGTGCATGTGCATGTGGAGACAATAGGTTGGCTCCAGTTGTCTTCCTTACTCGTTTTCCACTTTACTTCCTGAAATGGTGTCTCTCACTGAGCATAGAGCTTGCCAATTCGTCTAGTGTAGCTAGCCAGCTTGCCCCGGAGGCCTTCTGTCTCCCAAGAGAATCATGGCACATATTTGTGCTGGGACTTGAGCCAATTATATAATATGTTTTTTAACCACTGACTGTCATACTCCGTAATTTCCTTCTGAAATCTATATGTCAGAGCAGCACCTCAAATGTAGACAACACTAAGAAATTATGGACTACCGCTCATATAAACATTGGCGTCAATAGCTGTTTGATTGCTAATTTTGAAACTTTTCTAAGGAAGGCATGACTATTTCTCTAAAATACTTAAATATAGAGGACTGAATTCATTGCTAACAGCGATGCATGATTTCAATGACTGTCACATTCCATGATAACAGAGGTACTTTACTACTCTGATACTCTGCCTCCACTTTCAATTTTTCTAAGAAGAATATGTGCCTTCAATCATCAAAGAGTTTTGACAATTCAATCAAGAGATTCATGGTTAGCATCTTCACAGGATTTCCTGAGCTCTGTGTTCCACGTTTACGAAGATGGAAATCAGGGTGTTGGTCAAACTGAGCTTTCCTCTCTAAGCAAGCAAATAAACCTCGTTTGAAATCTCTAAACTTGCAGATTATTTGTTATGCAGCAATGGAACGTTAATACAACTAGAAAATGTGTTCATAAGAGGTCTTTAGCTGGGGATGTAGCTCAGTTGGTATAGTCTCAGTCTAGCATGCCAGAGGACCCTGGGTTTGATACCCAGCACTGCCTAATGCAGGGTGGTGGCACACAGGCTTTTGTAATCCTAACAATCAAGACGTGGAAGTAGGAAGTTCAGGAGTTCGAAATCAACATTGACTTAGGCCAGTTCCTAACCAATCTAGGTTACATGAGAGCCTATCTCAAAACAACAACATAAGATGACCAAAGCTTTGAAAACACACGACACTGCAGAAGTAGCATAGGTTCAACGTGCTTTCACCAAGAGACATCAAAGGGGTAACTAAGCTCTGGAATGCAAGCAAATTTGGGGCTAACCCAGGGACCTAGGGAGAGCTAAACCTGCATGAATTCCAATCTGAGTATTATCAGAATGGAAAGTCATTCTTTCATACTTCTTTGATTTACCACCTGGTGAGTGGTCCAGGGACTCCATTTGATTCGTTACTTTTCAATTCTCTGCATAAGCAGACATGAGTTGAATGTAAAAACAGTACAAAATATCACCTGTGATTAAAAAAAGAAGTACTTGATACTATAAGAGCCTGAAAAGAGAGGGATTTGACACATTTGTGGGGCTTGGGTAGATTTCCACACTTCAGTTCTGTATACAACAATTTTCCTATCTTTTTCTAATAATTTTATGATTTCATTTTCTCACATTGAAACATATTACCCCACTAGAATTTTTTGGCATGGATGTGAGATATAGACTTACATTATTCTTTTCTAAATGGAGACCCAGTTGGCTCAGCATCATTTGCTGAGTGATCTGTTGCCTGATTTGTATCATGTACAACTTTCTTGCATTCTGTAACTATTTCTAGAATTCCTTGTCTGTTTTATCTATCCATTTGTATTTAATACATACACAATATACAGAGACCCCTTATGAACCCCTTATGAATAGAAAATAGACCAGGATATGTTAACAAAACTTATACAAAAATAGAATGTGAATATTATTTTATTTTATTTTATTTATGTGGATGAGTATGTTGCCTGCATGTATGTAACTGCACCTGTGTCCTGCATTGCCCATGGAGTTGAGAAGAGGGTGTTGGATTGCCCTGGAAGTGGAGTTAAGAATTGTTGTTAACTGCCATGTGGGTGCTGGGAATTGAACCTGGGTCCTCTGTAAGAGTAGCCAGTGGTCTCAACTGATGAGCCATCTTTCCAGCCCCCTTATCACAACTTTTAACTAAAACATTTAAAAAATATAAAGAAGGCTATGGGGGAAGATGTGTCATGGTAAAGTCAGACTCCACACCTTTTTTTTGCAAGGTAATAGAGCATGATCACAATCACTATTGGCATCCTCAGGGAATCCACAAAATAGGCCCCCTCTTCTGTGGCCCCACTTTTCTCAAATTAATATTTCTACATCTAAGTTCTAATACAATTGTCTATTTCATACACAGCAGATCAATTGAGAGTTAAAAAAAAAAACTCTAGGAACTGCTAGATACCAACATAGGAGTTTACTGAGCATCACTCAAAGTTCTTTTAGGATGGAAATGGTCACCCAGAGATTCTGAAGTAACCGGTCATGTAAATTATGTGTCAGAGAAATAAATGGAACATTCGAGAGATTCCTGAGTGAAGAGCTTAACGTTTCTCATGGCAGCCTCCTAAAAATGCTCTGAGGTAAGAATATGAATTGAGAAATTCTAAATAACCTAAATTTAAAAAGTGCATCAAATGGCGAGCAGTGGCTAACAAAAAAGCTGAGGAGAAATGTTTGATTGTTCAGACCTCTGCACTCCGCACAGGGCCTCAGGGAGTTTCAGCTGATTGCCTCTGCTCATTTTCCAGAGTACTCAGTTGTAGTTCACGGGACTGCCATCAAACATCACCCAGCAGAGCATACTGCACTCCTCTGAAGTTTTAGAGAGAGGGAGAGCAGACACCAAAAACCTAGCAAGAGCTGCATCCCTTCGGTAACGTTCTTCCAAGAGGATATCAAAGAGAATCTGAATCCCAGATGTACTGAGAATCTCCTGTCGTCCTTGGTCCTCTCCTGTCCTCTCCTCTCTTCTGTTCCAGCCCTCCTCTCTCCTCTCCTTTTCTCCTCTCTTCTTCACTCCTCTCCTCTCTGTGTGCCCTTCAATTTTCGTCTCTTCTCTTTTCCTCTCTCTCTCCTCCTTCCTCTCTCCTCTTCTCCTCTTCTTCCCTGCCTCTTCCTTATTCGTCACATTCCCTCCTCCCCATGTCCTGGAACTCACTATGTAGACCAGGCTGGCCTTGAACTCACAGACATCCGCCTGCCTCTGCCTCCTCCTGAGTTCTGGATTTAAGGGTATGTGCCACCACGCCCTGCTCCATCCTCTTCTTTATCTGCACCTTCCCTTCTCCTTTGCTTTTTCTTCCTCTTCTTCCCTGACGTCTTTCTTCCCTCCTCCTTTCCCTCTTCCACCCTCTTTCTCTTATCCTTCCCTTCTCCTATGGTCTTTCATCTTCCTATTCCTCTTCCTTTTCTCCTTCTTCCCCTTTCTTCTTGTTTCCCTTTAGGCTGGCTGTGTTTCCAATAGAGCTTTCTTCACAAAAACAGATTTGGGCTAAAGGCTAAGGTTTGCTGACATTTTGATTTTAATTTGTTTTTATTTTTGTTTTCCCTTTAAGACAGGTTCTCACTCTGTAGCACAGACTGACGATGGACTCGTGATCCTCCTGCATCAGTTTTCTCAGTGCTGGGATTTAGATACATGCCATCACACCTGGCCTGATTTGTGTTGGTGTCTAAAATGTTCATTTTTATTATTTTAAAATATTTCATTCTTATTTATATTTACATGTATTCGTGTTTGTCTGTGTGAGCATATGTTACATGTGTATGGGACCTGGAGGAAGCCGGAAGAGGGCATGGGATCCCCTGGACCTGGAGTTACAGGCAGTTGTGAGCCACAAGTCATGGTTGCTGATAATGGTCCTCTGGAAGAGCAACAAGTGCTCTTAACTTCTGAGTCACCTCTCCAGCCCCTACTTTTATTTTTAATCTTTTTTATTTATTATTTTTATTTTATGTGTATGTGTGTATTGCCTGCATGTAGGTAAGTGCACCCGTGTTGTGCAGTGCCCTCAGAGGAAAGAAGAGGATGTTGGATTCCCTGGAACTGGAGTCATGGACAGTTGTTAGCTGCCACGTGGGTGCTGGGGTCCGAACCTGGGTCTTCTGCAAGAACAGTCAGTGTTCTTAACTGCTGTGCCATCTTTCCAGCCCCGTGATTTCTTTTTTAAATGATAACATTAAGAGATTATTTATCCCAAATGCTCAGCTTCGTGGTGCTCCTGGCCATTTCTGAGGTTTCGCTTCAGAGTCTCCACAAAGAATCCAACTCTGCCTATACCACCTGGATTTTGTTTTTCTCCCTTCAAGAACTATGAAAAAATATATTTCTTCTATTCAAGACCTCAAACTTGTGACACTTTGTTATATGGGAACCCGATAGGGAATAAATAAGAATGCTTCTGTGGACCCACTGCCAGGACAATCACACCCATGAGCTGGCTGCCTAGAGTCTCCGAGGAGGAGGATTGGGGCTGCAGGGCTCAAAGTATTTACTGGGTGTTGTCTTGTGTCAACTGGAGAAAAACGAAACTTACATTTTTAAAGAAAGTCTGAGTCATGAATGACAACACAAAATAATGGGGAGAAAGAAAACGGCTTAACTTCCCCTCTGTCTACCAAATGCAACTGTCACGAGTCTGGAAGTGCATTCACAGCTTGTTCATTCCCTATTTTCTGTTCTGTGCATAATCTGCACAGTGGCTTAATCCATGGTACACAGTCTGTAGTTCTCCTGAAGGCACTAAGCAACCCAAGGTGTTTTACTTCTTACCTCTCACTCAAATCTTCCTTTGTATAGTGTGCTCTAATTGACATCTAAAAAGCCCTTTGAAAACACCAGTGCACTGCTGGTCTGGTGGGCTGTGGGTGGGAAAATCCTAATTGCATGAATACTAAGGCAGCAGCACCCCTAGATAAGGCCAAAACAAACCTCACATGGTCCACAGTAGATACTTTATCTCTCAGAAATTTGATGGATTCATGAAAAGCTTTGGAGGACAGGTGAAAGCATGATGCCGTTAAGTGCGCCTATGGCTCCTCATTTCTCATAAAAATGAAAATGTATGCCATTTGGATCATGAAGGACTTTACCATGAGGCAAGTACAAATCATGCATCTGCTCTTCTCATGATCATAAATATCAATGAAATGGGTGCTATCATAAGCCTCTGATTCCCAGATTTGGAAACTGACTTGCTTTGAGAGGTCACTCACAAATGAGTTGGAAGAACTGAAACAGTGTCAATATGCTCAGGTGGTTAGAGAGTTCAGACTGGAACCTAAGGGGAAATAGAGAACAATCAGTCTCAGCAATGAGCAAATATAGAGCCATATCTCAAGCCCACAGGATCCAAGTGCTGGGGAAGATTTTTCACTTTGCCTATTTCTGCTGATCAGGCTATACCACAGAGAGTTTCCCTGACATTCCCAATCCTCTGTTTATATCCCTGAACAGCCATATATTAGAGCTTATGGTTTAAAACTAGCAAATTTGGCTGTGGTGATGTGGTAATGGCAGTTGATGAAATGTTTGCCTTAGAAAACATGATTTGAGTTTTGAATTAAGTTTGATTCCTACTACCCATATCAAAACCAATCTGGGTGCCATGCTTATAATCACAGTGCTAGAGAGGCGGAGACGGTGGATCCCTGGGGCTCACTGGACAGTCAAACTATCCTATTTGATGAGTTCCAGGCATGTGAGGACCCTGTCTCAAAAAATAAGGTGACCATCACTTAAGGAACAAACAAACACATGTGCAATTGTGCTTGCACACACAGGTGCACCCACATCCATCCACGAACAGACGTGAACACAACACAGAGTAAAAACAGCAAATCCTTCAACTCTATTTCACAACTCAGTTGAAATTAGAAAGACTTTGGTATAATGATCCACTGAATGGACCCTGTAGGGGGTCACTAAGATGTACTTGGTGATAACATCCAATTGAGTTTCAGTAACTAACCATGGATCATGACTTCCTAACCGAAGACATTCCCTGAGCCTGAGCTTCCCCAGAACCCACCTTCTCTCTCATCAGTTTCAGAAGTTTTAGGATTATTGCTTGAAAGAATGAGAAGCAATGACTGAAAGAGGAGAATGGACTCCATCAACTGCCATCACCATTATCCATGGACGCAGCCTGTCAGAGTAGACTTGGGGCCTCTATTTTGCTTTCTGAAATCAAACCAAGGGGACTAGCAAACAAGTGTCAGGGCTTTCCAGGGTCTTCTCTCCCACTTCCACAAAAAGATTGTGCTTCTTAATAAAAAGACCAAAAACTGGAGGTATTAGAGTGAGACAATGTTTCTTAGCTGTTGTGGCACATTGAAGATAAGAAAAATTTGCAAATTACCAATGCCCAGATACACCACAAGACACTGTTTTATGTCTGGGGTTCAACTTGGGCAACAGTTTTTTTTTTTTCCCTAAGATTTGTTCCATGATGCCAATTTGTAGCAAGATGTCCTTGACTTCCACCTGCAACTAATGGGAGAGAGCTGAGCATTTTCACAAGCTTACTTTATCTGTCTTACTAGTCTATATTCTAATTGCTTATGATGCATTTATGTTGAGTATTATAGGTATCATTTCCAGTGTCGTATGTGTCATTTGCCTATCTGGTCCAATCCTATTTAGCCCAGGATGCCAATTTGTAGCAAGATGTCCTTGACTTCCACCTGCAACTAATGGGAGAGAGCTGAGCATTTTCACAAGCTTACTTTATCTGTCTTACTAGTCTATATTCTAATTGCTTATGATGCATTTATGTTGAGTATTATAGGTATCATTTCCAGTGTCGTATGTGTCATTTGCCTATCTGGTCCAATCCTATTTAGCCCAGTGCAGTGATTTTGTAAGCATCATAAAATTTTAGTGCAAAATGAATTGATCTTCAAGATCCATAATGGACAGTGAGTATAAAAATTAACTTCCAATAAATTAAACATAAACTGTTGTCAAAATGTCCTCTAGGGAGTTTAATAAGCACTAAATGTTTGGAAAAATATATCATCAATTTGCATGAGATTCTTTTGGAATCTGCCTTTTCAATTGCTTTTAAACTTCATTGAATTGTCTTGAAAATATTCAGGAAGACCTGTAGTTTGCTTTTCAATCTGATACTTTTTTGACAATAATAGAAACCGATCACCTGCTATATTTAGACAATGTGAGACAATAATTATAGATGTAGTAGGACATTGCTTTAAAACTCTGAGCAAGAAAAGTAGCCACTGCTATTGAATTTGAAACATTTAGTAGATAAGTTCAGTTGTCAGTAGGCTATGGGAACTGATTCATATCTGTAAAGGGAGAGAACTTATTCTGTTCTATAGCAATCACAAAGTAAAGACTTTTCCCTCCCCTTTTACATCCATTCCATTGTTCTAGGAGAGCCAGAAAACAATATATCATCCCAAATTCTATCTTGGAATGCTCTAGTTTGCCTCACCAAAATGATAAGATTATCACTGCATTCCATTTTCAAAATTTACTCTCTAATTACTTCATATTAACCTCCACACAGGTTCAACAGACGATCCACCTACCTTGCGTTCACTGTGGGTTATTATAATCCTTAGACTTCTGCTTCTAATTTGTCCGGATTTCTGGATCACAAACCAGATTTTGCTGGAGAGCCCCGAGACAAGAATTGGCACAGCTTACCCCTTTCTGACTGAGGTCCTTTCCAACTTCTGTTTCTATAACTTGCGGTATCAGTACATAATGTTCCCCTCCGTGAAGTAGGTGTGTGAAGAGAAGGCACTGGTGAACTTCCTGAAATAGGTTGCTTTACCATCAGCAGAATCTAGTGTGAGATTTGCAGAAGTTTATATGGGAAGAAAGGAACTTGTGATTTCTCAACTGTTGCCAAATCATTTATCGACTGTGTTTTAAAATTGGAAAACTGAAATTGGGGGAAAAGCCTTTTATAAAGTGATTTTAATACAACTCATACATCCTATTTTTGTGAAGTGGTATATATTTATGTGTATGGCTATTTGTAGGGATCTGGTGACCAGGCTTAGGGGAAATAGAGATAAAATGGGGAGAAAATTTGACTGAAAAAAGTTTAGTGTATTCTTTTAAAACAACTACCTTTACCATTAGTTGTATATTGAATTTAGGATTTCCCAGACTCATCTTTGGTTTTGTAACTCACAAATGTAGGTCAATAACTTGAACATTGCTTCTTCTTTGTTCCACACATTTCTAGGACAGCATCAGTGGGTTACCCACTAGACTGTGGCTGCAGAGAGGGCATCCTTCTCTTGGGGTACTTATACTTCATACAGCACCTGGCATGTAGTGTGTGCTTGATAAATGTTCATTGAAAAATGTTCACTAAATGAATGGGTAAATGAACATAATGAGCATTCTTAAGGCTGGAAATTTTCCTTTCTCTGACTTGCTTAGATAAAATTGGAATTAAAGCACTGGGAGCCAAGGTCTTAGCAAGTTTGCCCAAGAACAAAGGGTCCATAATCAACTTTAGAGTTAAAGTTGATGTGCTAAGAAGGAACACTGCCTTCAAACTCTAATTATAAAAATGTTATCATGCTGTAACAATTTTATGTTGCCAGGTATGGTGGTGTGTGCTTTTAATCCTAGCCTTCGGGAGGCAGAGGCAGGTGGATCTTTGTGAGATGGAGGCCACACCAGTTCACATCGTGACTTCCAGGTGCCTGTGACTAGGGAGACTCTCTCAAAAACAATCAACAAAAAAGCCAAAAATAAGTTTTTCTCATTACTATGCAGGTAGTACAAATCTACCCTTGATTGTTTTGTGGGTTTTTTTTTTTTTTGGTCTTTTTGAGACAGAATCTCCCTGTAGCCCCAGCTGGCCTGGAACTCTCTATGTAGACCAGGTTGGCCTTGAACTCTCAGAAATCCACTTGCCTCTGCCTCCCAAGTGCTGGGATTAAAGGCACACCAAGCACTCTGTGTTTTATAAATGAAATTTTATTTTCCCTTACTATGGAAAGACCTAGATAATATCAGAAATTTGTGTCTTGTCTTGAAAAGCTGACTGTTTACTGAAAAAGCTTACTAGCTTCTGGAGAAAGGATAGCTCACAGTGAGATGTGATATACTTTGCCTTGCATTACCCTTTCCCACCAAATGAGAGGAATCTACACTGATGACAGGGTAGAGTGGGGTGATATTCATATATATGCAGACTAAGAATGGTCTTGCTATGAAAGAATTTCTTTCGGAAGTTGCAGAATAGCTTGGGTGGCCATTCCTGATTTGACCTCTAAGGACCCATCCTTATGAAATTAAAATCTTGCATCTGAGGAACACTTCCCAAGATCCAGAACATCATAGAATACAGTCCAGACATTCATGGCATGACCAAAATTGTTTTTTTTTTAAAATATGTTTTATTTATTATTTTTATTTTATGTGTATGAGTGTATTGCCTGCATGTATGTAAAGGCAACCATGTTGTGCAGTGCAGTGCACACAGGAGTTGGAAGAGGGAGTCAGCTCCCCTGGAACTGGAGTTACGGACAGTTGTTAGCTGCCATGTGGGTGCTGGGAATCGAACCCAGGTCCTCTGCAAGGGCAGCCAGTGCTCTTAACTGCTGAGCCATCTCTCCAGCTTTAGAAATACATTTTAAGGGGCTGGAGAGATGGCTCAGTGGTTAAGAGCACTGAATGTTCTTGTAGAAGACCCGGGTTTGGATCCCAGCACCCACATGGCAGCTAACAACTGTCTGCAACTCCAGTCCCAGAGGATCTGACAGCCGCTTCTGTCCTCTGCAGGCATTGCACAACATGGGTGCACTTACCTACATGCAGGCAATACATACATACACATAAAAATATAAAAATATTAAATGAAAAATATATAAAAGAAATACATTTTAAGTAAAGGATTTGAATGAAAAAATTCACACGAGGATTCCTTAGCATAAAGGCCAAATCTCATGACATTGTGTTCTGGTTTTAACAGAAAACACAGAGCTCCTGGAGGAACAGCTGCTGTGGGCCCCTGTCTCTCAGCCATGTTGTGGCTTCCCTTGGCACCTGCAGGCAAGCTGCCTTTCCTTGGTCAGAGAAGTCTCCAGTGTGCTAGTCTGCAGGTTCCAACCCCAGATGCTGGTTTTGGTCACTCTCACAGCTGTATACTAATACCCACAATCCCAAGTGCCTACCCCACTTTCTCTTTGTCCCTCACTCCTAGGTCCCTGTCCTTGTCAATTTCTGCTGTGATAAAATACCCTTCAACTGAGTATTTTATAAACACTAAAATTTTGACTCAGTTCTGGAGACTGGGAAGTCCAAGATCAAGGGGTTAGCAGGCTTGGTGACTAGGGAGGGCTGCTTTGTGTATCTAAGATGCTGCCTTATTAAGCACTTTCTGGAGAGGGGAAATGGACAATGCCATCACATGGTGGAAAGAATGGAAAGGGTGAACTGTGAACTCAAGCCTCTCCATTCACAAATGAAAATCTCTCAAGTCCTAACCCTAAAGACTGCCCTCTTTGTTTGAGAAAGGGGACCCTTGTAGCCCCAGAACTCACTATGTAGGCCAGACTGTCCTTGAATTCACAGAGATCTGCCTGCCTCTGCCTCCTGAGGGCTGGGATTAAAGGCATGCATCACCACACCTGGCTTAAGACTGCCCTCTTTTTTTTGTTCTCTTATTTTAATGTGTGTGTGTGTGTGTGTGTGTGTGTGTGTGTGTGTGTGTGTGTATGCCACAGGGCACATGAGGAGGTCACCTTCCACCTGTTTAAGACAGGATCTCTTGTTTGCTACTGTGTAATCCAAGCTAGCTGGCCTACCGTAAATCCTTGGGAATTATCCTGTCCCTGCCTCCCATCTTGCTGTAAGAGTGCCAGGAGTATAGATGTGCTACAGCATCTGGCTTTATGTAGCTTCTGGGGATTAAACACAGGTCCTCACACTTGCATGGCAAACACTTTACCCACTGAACCATCTCTCCAATCCAAGGCCTGACCTGCTAATACTGGTGTATTAAGGATTAAGCTTCAACCTGACATCTACCCATCTTCTTCCACTCATTTCCAGCCTCTGTGGGTTGCTTCCCATCTGTATTATTACTCCTCCTTTCGACTAAAAAGCTCAAAGTGTTCACCTATACAACTTCTCAGTCCCCATTACGAACTGGTGGCTCTTTGGCTAAACATGTCAGCTAAAGGCACTCTTCTATGTGAGATGACAGAGCTCTAAATCAGGTCACAGAAACTGGGTAAGAAGGAGGGCTGGATTACAGGCTTACCAAGCCAGATGACAAAGTAGCTTTATATGGAGGACGTCCTGTGCAACTACATACATGATGAATGGGGCTGTCTCTTTCCAATGATTGTCTGACTGTACGTGTATGGGAAAAGGTAAGATCTACATAGCCTTTTACAATTCTTTTCTTGAGTCCACGTGCAATTAAAGATCAATGATCTGAAAACCCTGATCTTCCTACCATACGTTTTTGTAGTTCCCGAAGCTAGTCTCTTCCAAATAATGACCCATGATACCACAAACGACCATAGCAGTTTGTAGTGGGAAAGGTCCCCTAATCTCATGGGTGAGAGAACTGAAACCAGAGGTCAAATGAGCAATAATGGGAAAGTGGGTACTAGAGCTCTCTCCACTCAACTTCTGCTCTAACGTTCTTTAACTGTCTCTTCATGAATGTCCTAAGTAAAAGGATGGTAGCAAGTCAATGTTTTGAGAAGTTTTCTCTCTTTCGGCTAGTGTCCTGTTTTTACTTCCTACCTTTTAAATAAAAATCTCACCATAACCATCTAGTTTCACTTTTTTCATATGTAGATATTTTAAATTTTTTACATTTTTAAAAATGTGTGTGTTTAATCCCAGCACTTGGGAGGCAGGGGCAGGCAGATCTCTGTGAGTTCAAGGCCAGCCTGGTCTACATAGTGAGTTCCAGGACAGCTGGGGCTACAGGGAGACCCTGTTTCAAAAAGACCAAAAAAAAGTGTGTGTGTACGTGTATGTGTGTGTTGCACACCTTTAATCCCAGCCCTCCCTCGGGAGGCAGCCCTACATGTGCAGATGAGATGAAAGCTTTCAGGAATCACTTGTGGGTTCTTTCTTTCCACCATTTGGATTCTGGGTATCAAACTCAGGCCATCTGTCTTGATGGCAAGTGCTCTACCCTCTGAGCCATCTCACCAAACCCATATACAGATACTTCTTAATATTTGCTTTTTATTTTTATTTGTGTATGTGTGTGTACAATATATGTGCATGCACATTCATGCATTCCATAAAATATACATGGGGGTCAGAAGACAACCTTGGGTGTCACCCCTCATGTTCTACTTTGTTTGAGACAGAGGTTCTTTGACTTTAGCCTCTTTAGCCCATGAGCTTCTGGGGAATCTCCTGTATCTGCCTCCCATCTCCCTCTAGAAGTGCTGGAATTGAAGATACTTATGCTGGTACATCAGGCTTTTACATGGGTTCTGGGGATTTGAACTCAAGCCCTCATGCTGGTATGGCAAGTGCCTTTACCCATGAACCATCTCTTCAACCCTCATCACAACCATCCAATTTCTCTCTTCTTTTGATGGACTATATATTTCCAGGCAGTCATTCCTGCTTGACCAGGTCCACCAAAGCAAATTGAGTCACGGACAGGTATTCCCAACTAAAAGGGATTTGTAAAGTGGAAAAGCACTGAAGGAAGTCTACCCACGAGTATCCCCCTAGAAGTATGCTCGCCACCCTGACTTTCCCAAATCAAGACGTTCACTGGAAGCCAGGCACTTCTGGGGTAAAGGGATGGGAGGTTCAGTGAATTCGCACACAAGGGAGCAATGTCAAAATGTAGAAATGATATGAAAACTACATATAGTGCTTTATCATCCCTTAGGATGAATTTGATTTGTCCTGAAGAAGATGGTTTGGAAAGAGAAACAAAACAGTGAAAGATGCAGGTTGGGTCTCAGCAAAGAGCTGAGCCAGTGGGATGTTCAGGATCAGAGAAAGCTTAGAAGCCCCAGATAAATCATGACACTCAGGACTAGAGGGAATGGCAGTGTCTTGAATTTTCCTCATTACCACAGTATGGGAGCAGAGAGAGCTCAGTATTGCTACGTTGGTTTTCACTAAGCCCTAGAGTATCATGGGGGGAGGAAAGAGAAAAGAGGTAGGGAGAGAGAGAGGGAGAGAGAGTGAGGGAGAGAGAGAGAGAGAGAGAGAGAGAGAGAGAGAGAGAAAGAGAGAATTACTGAGATTGAACTCCAGACCCAGAGTCAGGAGTCAGGTAACAGGGACCTGTGGATGGCAGCAAAGACTGAGGGTCACAGTGAGTAAACTGACTGATGAAGCAAAATCATCCTGTAGGACTGTTGCTGCATGTAAAGTCGTACGGAAATGCTATACAGGTTATTAAGTTTTCAGCACCGGCCTTTCTTATCAGTGGCTAAAGAGCAGGATGGGAGACAATGTCTTTATACAATTGAGATGTAATGACTGCAAGTGAGGCCCAGGGGTCTCTCAATGGCCACAGAGCAACCACAGGTCTTCAGTAACTGTTGGTTATGCGGTCTACAATTTTGAGGAACCCTCTGCCTGAACTTGGTCCCTCCAGCCAGCCTCTTCCCCTGGGATCCTGCCCATGTTAGGTGCCTATAAGCTATGCCTTCCCTCCTTCTCACTGCTCCTCTTGAGAGAAATATTTCTCTTGATCATATGGCCCTGATTCTCTGCAATTCCTTCCTTTGCATTTCAAGGGAGTTTTTTTTTTTTTTTTTTTTAACCAAATCACCAGGTTCTGGATAACTGGATAACAGAGACTGTGAGTATAGACTCAAGACTTCCCTGGGAAACAGGATGTGTGGTTTTCATTTCGATTTTAATTTTCTCACTGGAAACCAGGTTTGGGGGTCATCCTGAAGGAGTGTTTACAGAAGGACAGGCACATATGGTAAGTTTTGGCTGCAGGGAGGGAAAGCATTCATGAACATGTGCATATGAGCTTGAGCTCTGGGTGAAAGATTATTCTCCTGTCTGCTAACATCTGTCAGGGCTGTGATACAGCCACCACCACTGAGGGCATTTGAAGTTCCCCTGGGTGCTCTCAAATACTTAACTGACATTACAAATCAAAAAAGAAGGAATGTGGAGGAAAGGAAACTTGCATCTTGACCCACTCATGGAAAGGTCTGGGTTCTGTGAGCTTATCTCCTCACACTGTCAACTAATGACCAGCACTTGCTAATATAAATAATGGTAAATTATTTTTAATTCTAATTATTTTTTATAGTCTTAATGAAATAAAATTTACCACTCCAAAAAGGGCAAAAGAAAAAGAAAAGAATGGGGTCATAATCAGAGTAAGATACTAATGGCCCGAACAGGAAATATATTTTAAATTTTATGGGATTATGGTCCAAAGTATGAAATAAGTATTCATGATTTCATACAGAGATACACGAATGAATGAATAAATAAATAAATAAATAAGTGGGGGAAGAGAGACAAATTTACACACTAAAGAATTCCATATAGTGCATGTAGTTTCTTACCCTTCTTAAGCACCCATTTCTTGCATGGGCTACAGTTAGTGGCTCAGTTCCAAGGGCTACATTGTGGAAGAGAAGATTTAACTTCACAGTGGGGAATCCTAAGTTAGCCACGGGCCCAACAGTGACAGGTCTGGTGGGCAGCAGTTTTCTCTGATATGATGTATGGGGAACGGTACTTCACCTCCACGGATGATCTACCTAAAAAGAACATGAATCCAATCTAATCACTAGACAAGTGTCAGACGACTCAAGATAAGGAATATTCTACAAAGTACCTGACCAGTGCTTCTCAAAATCAAGATCATCAAAAACAAGAAAAATCTGATTAACTGTCACAGCTCACAGGAGCCTAAGGAGATAGGAAAAATGATGGAATATCATGTATCTTGAACATGAGAACAAGTGCAATCTGAATAATGTGTGGTGCTTCATCAATGAAAATATGGAAGTATCAGTTCGTTATCTCCAATGTCTCATAGTAACTTAAGATATTAGCAGTAAGGGAAACTGGGTATGAGCTTCGTGGGAGCGCTGTACTTACCTGAAACTTCTGAAACTCTGAAACTATTCTCAAATCATAGATGTATTAATGCATTAAAAATAAAGTGATGACTTTGTAAACTGAGAAAAGTAACTATTTTGTATATATGAATGTATATGCTAACATATGTAAAATAATATGTGAATTTTCTCACTTAAAACAACAGAAAATTCATATGAACTAAGCTTAGTGGCCCATGGCTGTAATTCCAGTACATGGGAGGCAGAGGTTGGAGGATCAGAAGCTAAGGTCATCTTCAGCTACATGGCGATTTCAAGCCCAGCCTGTGCTGCATGAGCTCTTGTCTCATAAAAACCAAATCAAATCAAATGAAAGAGCACAATATATAAAAAAAGAGGAAACATATTTTTTAGAGTCACAAAGGCAGACAGGATGAACACTGATGACATAGATCTGGAGTTCCTTGCACAGGGTCCGACATATAGTAGGGCCCCATGAAAATGCACTTCTTCAATATTTTGTCTCAGGTAGCCCAGGCTGGCTTCAAACTTGTGATATAGCTAAGGCTGGCCTTGACCTTCTGATCTTCTTGCCTTCACCTCCCAAGTGCTGGGATATAGGCAAGGGCCACTACTCCTGCTTTGTACAATGTTAGAGATCAATTGAAATGGTTTCATGTATGCTAAACAAGTGCTCTACCAACTGAGCTACATTCCCAGCCATGAAAATTCATTGTTCAATGAAAGTCATGGGACAAGAAGTGTCAAAGTAGCCAGACAGAATGTAACCCAGGGAAGAGGATAAACCAGAATTGAGCACAGCATTGTGGCTGAGTTCTATGATTGGTCCAAGGTGCCATGAATTGCCCGTCTAGCCCTACTCCTGGCTTCTTTGAGCCTCCTGTTTTGGGATCTCAAAGGCCAAGTCATCCTGGACTTCAAATGTTTATCATTCATTGGTTGAGGAATGTGAATTCCAGGCTGAACTGGGTGCTCCCTGAGGGTCAGTGCTATCACTTTATTCCATTGCACAAAAGAAAAAAGGAAGGATTTCATATGTAACCATAGCTAAAACTTATGGAGAGCTTACTAGAGTTTAGTGGTAGGCATCAAACCCAAGGCTTCACAAATGTTAGGTGATCTCTCTATCACATTTTCAGCAGGAGGTCCAGTCATTTCTTAACTCTTATCCTATTCCAGAAATTCTATGATTGACAGGTATGCCTATTTTCATTTCTCATAGGAACCAATGGACACAAAGAAAAGCCAGGTTATGCTGGCTGCATTGTTCACACTCTTTATCATTACCTAATAGACCAACAGTGCCAAGGAGTATAAGAAACTGTAGAAAGTCATCGAATTTTGCAAAGAGAATTTTACTAGAGACAGTGAAGACAGTAGTTTTGACAGTGTGGTAGAATCAAAGGCCCGGTTATGGAGGGTTAAACAAGAGTGGAGTACAAAGACAGACATGATAGCCCTTCCAACTTACCACCAAACCCACCAACATCACATGGTACCTCAGACTAACGTCCCCCAAATTGCTGATGACGATCAGTACAACTGAAACCACTGCCACGTGCACGGACCAGTGAGTTGGTAGTCAAGTTTCTCTGCCATATAGAGATAATCTCTTTCCAAGTTTCCTCACAATACTCCTGGATTTCAGTCCTATTCAGTTGCTTCTAGAGAACTCCCAAAGTCTTTTCAGACTTTCATGCTTTCTGGACAGGTTTTCATAGGCCTCCATTTGACATTCTAGCTTTGTAAATCATGAGTACTCTCTTTCTATGATCCTGTGGATAACTCTGGCAGTGAGTATTTGGTACATTTTGCCAGATCTTGCTAGCAGATATAGACTCAATTTTGTCCCCAAGGCCCCGTGTTTCCCTGGTTGACTCCAGGTACAGATCAAAGGTGTCCATTGTACAGGCATGCATCTGCAACTCTTCTCCTTCATAGTTAACAGCTCACGTGTCTTTGCTTGTTATTCAAAGCTGCTTTTCAGAAGCGGAAACGCTTGTAGATGATCAGGGATTCACCAGTTTCAGCAGCAAAGCTGGGATTTGAACTGAAAGCTATCTTGCACTTTTCACATTCTGCTCTGGATTTTATTTTGATTTATTTTAACACTTTATATAGACTATGCTAAAATTTCTCTTGGAGGGGCTGTGTAGATAAATCAGTCAGTAAAGTACTTTCTGCCAAAGTTGAGTTTGATCCCCGGGGCCCAAGTAAAGAAGCTGAGCATGGTGGTGTGGATTTGTCATCCCAGGACTGGGGAGGCAAGAAACAGGCAGATTCCTTGGGACTCGATTGTCAATTTCCTTAGCTTAATCAGTGAGATTAATCAATGAGAGACCCTATGTCCCCAAACAAGATAAATGATCCTGAGAAACAATACCCACAGTTGACCTCTGGCCTCCACACACAGGCACATACATGTGCGGGTATACCTGTATACACATATATACCCGCATAAACACACAAACACACACACTCACACACCTTTTGGGATAGGGAAGACAAGGTTTATTTGCAAGTCAGGCTGACCTATAACTTATTTATAGCCCTGATTAGCTTCAAGTTTTCTATCCTCCCCCTTTAGCCTCCTAAGTGCTGGGATTGTAGGCATGTACCGCCAAACCCAACAAGACTGTAAAACTTCTGAGATGAAGGAATATTTTATGTATCCAATCTAGTCTTGCCCAGTTGTCAGTTGGTGAGTTTTGGTAAAAGGAAATGGAAATATAGAAAATAGTCTTGATACAATTATATAATATAAATTTCACAAATGTATTATTATACCCACATATTATTTTATTCCTATGTAGCTCTAAATCTTCATATACAGAATGCATGTTTGTTTTTCAAAGATTTTTCCCTAGGTATGTCTTGTTATATAACTTTGTACAGAAGCAGGTAAAGGTACTTGCTACCCAGCTTGATGACCTGAGTTCAATCCCTGTGATCCACACAGTAGAGGGAGAGAACTGACTCCCCCCCACAACAAAAGTAAATAATTAAAATATTAAAAATACATGCTGTTTTGCAATACTTTTGGCACCTTAAAAGTCTGTTTTGGATATAGATCTGTGTTGTTTCCTAAAAATTTTAATTAAATTATTTTTTATGGGGTCTCTCTCCCTATAGCCCAGGGTGGTCTCCAACTCATGATTTGTCTCAATCTCCAGAGTGTTGAGAGTACAATCTGACTTAAAAAAATAATGGTTATGCTCTATGCATTGTTGTGAGTATAACATTTTATTCCATGAATCTCTAACTGACTAACATTTGTGTCTAGCATCATTTTTTTTGAAATTTCACACCATGTTGGAAGGAAGCTAATTTAAAAATATTTTATTTATTATTTTTATTTTAAGTGTGTGAGTGTGTAGCCTGCATGTAGGTAGGCGTACCTGTGTCATGCAATGCCCAAGGAAGTTAGAAGAGGGCTTAGGATGTCCTGGAACTGCAGCTACGAATGGTTGTTAGTCGCCATGTGGGTGCTGGGAATGGAACCTGGGTCCTCTGCAAGAGCAGCCAGTGCTCTTAATCACTGAGCCATCTCTCCATCCCAGAAGCTAAATTAAAAAGAAATATGTTCAAGTGAGTAAGAATAGGCAGCAGGATGGAAAAGAGCGATTTTTGAAAGAGAAGGAATAAACTAGATGGAACCAAATGGGTAAAAGGAATGAAGTCCAGCAAGCAGCTGTGGGCTTTCATTTAGAAAAGGGAAGGGCTACCTCTTCTAGACGGTTGGGAAGGAAGACAGACAGCCAGGGAGGCTAAGCAATTTGGGGATATTAGACATTTTTCTGTAGAAGAGAGAGAATTTGGGGAAGTGCCTCTTGGCTTCCGCTTCCTTCATGATGTAAATAAGGTTGTGTACTAGGGGAAAGGTTGCCTGGCCTGAAAGGCCAGTACCAAAGGCTGAAAAGATGTCGGATAAGTCTGGGGACACTCAATGAGGTCATCATTGTGAAAAACACAAGAACAATCTGTGAGGTTGAGAACAGACTTGGTGTGGAGATGAGGATTTTGGAAGGGAAGTTTCTATCACGTTTGGTTCTTTTTAAGCTTTGTTTTTGTTCATATCTCAGAAATGGCCAGTACCCCTGTTGCCTTTAGTTAAACATGTTTTTCTGCTCTCTTTCATTCTAATTACCCACTTCAGGTATTCATATCAAGAAAGACATTTTGTTTCTTCATATAAATGAAGCGCCTGCACACACAAGGCACTTCAGGAGTTCAAGACTACCTTTTCTGCGCAGAGGTTAGAACTGCGAAAGAACTAATAGTCATTCTGCCACCAGATGGCGCTCCCTACCCAATAGTTCAGCCATCCTGAGCCCACAGGATAATATGAGCATTAAATTTTGAATCACTGTCAACATTAATAAAATACACACATATAGAAAAGTTTCACTTCTGATTTAAGAAAAGTTTCAGTTAAAGCCAGCCATTTAAAAATCTCTTTTATTCTTAATTTACCCCATGGGAGTAAAAATGCTTAAGGTTTCAGAAAAATAGATATAATGAAACATTATTCTTTTGCTCTTCCAAGTTCTGAATAAGTAGAAGACTTTAATCACTAAGATAAATGACAATCAATTCATAAATAATGAATGCTGTGAATTCAAACTCGGAGTTCATAAAGTGTAAGCTACATTCCCCCATATAAATTTTGAAAGACAAAACTTAAAAAAAATGACTACAAGGTCACATACTTTTTAAAAAGCCAGGTGGAAATGTTCAAATAGGGAAATATAAGTATAATTGGACCTGATGTGATTCTCAGGCCAACATCTCAAATATTCAGAAAGACTATTTTATTTTCTGGCTCAACTTCAATTTTGTCTCTGAGTTTTCATCAAGAAGCAAAATCCAGACCTTCAGCAGGTGGGCTGGGCTGTCAGTGTTTGGCTACAGTTTCTGGATCTGATAGATAAATCAGAGTGGTGGTAAGAGGCACAATTGGTTTCTTTTCTTTTCTCCCTCCTTTGTTCCCTCTCTCACGTCCTTTTTTGACACTCGATCTTGCTTTGTAGCCCAGGTGGGCCTTGAACTCAAGATCCTCCTGCCTCAGCCTCTTGAGTGCTGGGATTACCAGTGTGCTTCTTTATGTCTATCACAATTTATTCCTTAATTTGATTTCTTTCTCCCAACTCTATGGACTCACTTTCCACATAGAGTTGGTAGGTTCCTTCTTTCCTTGGGTTCAAAAGATCTCTCCAGCCTTGTCGTTATCTTTCTTCCCTTCCCTCTTCACTTCTTTCTCCAAAAGGGAAAAGAAACAGTCTTCTCCCTTTGCACTTTCTAGTGACTCACCTACTAATGTTATTGAGTAGCTTTACTTCCACGACTCCACCCCATAATGCCCTATAGGCATGTCCAACCAGTGAGACTCAGGCTGCACATGCCCCAGGATAGTTATTAATATAGACCAACACCAAATCATAAACTTACTTAACACATTATCAAGGTTGTTTTTCAGTTTTGGTAACTCAATTGCACAATTCTTGATCATATACTTTGTAACTGGCAGTGTTGTATCATACTGTCAAAATATGTCTGAGGGTCTTAGGGGACTAAGACTATATCTGACTATATCTATATCTATCTATCTATCTATCTATCTATCTATCTATCTATCTATCTATCTTTCTTTCTTTCTATCTATCTATCATCTATCTATCTTCTATCATCTATCTGTCTATCATCTATCTATCTATCATCTATATAACTATCATCTATATAATTTGTACAATCATGAGCATGGTCCTTGAGGCAGTTTGTGCAGAGCTCCTGATCAGCTTGAATGGGAAGAAAGAAAAGAGAAAGAAGAGATGACACTCTATCAAATGACTTTATCGCTTGGCGTCATCTTACTTACAAAGAAAACTTCTTTAGGTCACTTGCATTCAGATCGTATGGGTACATTTTTCTTTTTAAATTAAAATGTAGACATTGGAACTCATCTTAAGAGATATTAATCCAGGGGTTCCACAGCAGGATCTAGAAAAGCGTGCATGATTCTGTCAACGGGGGAATTTGAGAACCATGCAGCAAGGCAAATTTCGTGTCAGCTTCACCTAGATCCAGCTCACTAGAGATGCAAGTCTGGGCAAGGCTACAGCAATCTGAGTTTTTTTTTTTTTTTTTCTCATGCTGGGGATCAAATGCCTTGTGCTTGTGGGCAAGTACTTTTCCAGGGAGCTACATCTTAAGGCCTGTCAGGTGATTTTGATGTCTGCTCAAACTTGAAAATCCTGTTGCAATAAAATAATGATTCTAAAGTAGTGGTTTCCAACCTTGCCTACATATTGGGATCCCTGTTAAGGTTTGAAAGCCAAAGGTTTAGCTTCAAGCAAGTACATCAGAACCCACAAGGTGGGACCCAGGCATGAATGTTTTTAAAGATGACCAGGTGATTTCAGGGTCCAGCTACATTTAAGAATTGATATAATAAGTGGGAGGAATTAATGTCTGTGTCATTGGGACTCTTTCACAATGACTAGATACTGCCTGCTAAAATATAATAGTATCATCCTTACTCTAAAATCCTCGCAGTTGTAACCTCTGTTATTGATGGGACGTAGTTCTCTACTACATGTGTTTACATGTGTTAAAAAAACACAAATGTACAACACAGGTCACCTGCATTTCCTCCATGGTATCAAACAACTGATGATCAATTAAGATTATATGTCCAATAACCCACAACTTTTCTCCCCATCCCCTTCCTCCTCTTTCCCTCCCCCTCCCCCTCCTCTTCCTCCTCATCTACCTCTTCTTCCTTTACTTTATGAAACATAATTTTGCTATGTACCCCAGGCTGATGTTGAACTTAAGATTCTCCTGCCTTTGTTTCCCAAGTGCTAGGCTTACAAGCCTGTACCACGATGCCTGCCCTATATTCTGCTTTTAGTAATGCCAGATAGTTATGATGGTGGCTAGGTGAAGCAGGCGCCTTTAGGCACAAACTCCTATATTAACATACTTTCAAGGTGTCCTTTCCTTTGGTTTCAAGTAAAATTTTTTCAAGGAAAACAAACTGAAGCTGCCCAGAGGTATTCTGTCTGCTACCTTTATCATTCAATCAAGCATGCGCACAGGTATTTCATTTTAACCTTTTGAATCCGTGCTCCATGATCTTAAACTAAGCCCACCCAGGAATCTGCCTGCCCTCTTTCCTTCTTGAACTATGACCTTAAACTGAGCATGTTCAGGAATATGTTTGCTGGCCCCAAAGTGCATTCCTATATAACTGTGTATAGGCTTCCTGAATAAAATCCCTGTTTCCTTTCTAGGAAGGGCGGTGCTTTCCTCACATGCTGTAGGTGATACCATTTCTCCATTCTTCATCTTCTGGTTGTGCTTATTGACTGCACTCACCAAGAAGAGAACCCACTGTGTTCAGTTACAGCTTCAGATACATTTGGACTTGTTCATAAACATTCCTTATCTGAATAAAAGTATCAAGTATCTTTGAGACTTTAATAAAATCATAAAAATTTTGACTCTAACAAGCATCTCAAAAATAGGAATGCAACCAGAGTTCTGATTTGTGAGTTTGTAAGTCACACATTATCCTTTTTTCAGAGGCAAGATGTTCATCCGTATGTAGTCCTTTTAAATCCATAGAAAGTACTGTACTTAAGGCACTCACATGTTGCAAGCCAGTTGCATAATGTCAGATTCTTTTCTTGCCTTCACGCATCAGATTTAAAGAATTTCCTACCAGTAGTTTCTCAAACTTAATGTGTTTAGAAATCACCTGGGTGCTTTGAACTATTGTTCAAAGGCAGATTGTGATGTCATAGGTCTGGGATTCTGTGTTTCTAAATTCTGATCCTCCTGTCTGGGATCCATATTGAATCTTTAGGAACTAACACTGAATCTCAGTTTCTGCACCTCCTGCTTACATGCCAGCAGTCTCTAACTGGACTTTAATGTTTCCCCTCTGTGAAAAGAACTTATTTGGGGGTCATTGGTACCCCCGTATCTCTAAATTAAGTGAGCATGTTGCAGTCCACATCTTCATCTTCATCTTAGGAGCAGATGTGCCTCCTTGATTTTTTACACACTGCTTTCTTGGATTTTCTTCCATCTTCTTATTCCATTCTTTTTATTTTCCTTTACAGGCTCATCTTTATCCACAAGTCCTGAAAAGCTTCACTGCCCCTCTTATTCCATACCTGGCTCCTAAGCTAGTAATTCTCTTGGGAGAAATTGTCTTTTATTTCCTAGGGGATGTTTGACATTGTCTGAAACATTTTTGGTTGTCAAACTTGGGAATGAGACCCTCCCTGGCACTTAGTGGTTAGAAGCCAGGAATATTGCCAGATAACACAGAGTCCACAAAAATGTTCTTATCCCACCTCAACAAAGAATTTTCTGCACTCAACTGTCAATAGTGTGGAGTTGAGGGATTCTGCAATAAGGAGGCACCTCCATACTGTGATCTACTTTGTAGGACCTAGGAAGCACCTCAGTTTCTAGTGAAATTTCAGATTCTGTTTAGCTTGTCTGAGCTGGAGCCTGAGACACCACACTTCTTGTGTGTGTGTGTGTGTGTGTGTGTGTGTGTGTGTGTGCACATGTGGAAGCTGAAGGACACCTTCAGATGTCATCCTCAAGAACACCATCCACCTTCTTTGAGACAGGTTCTCTCACTGGTCTGGAGCTCACTGATTTGGCTTGGCTGGCTGAGCAGTAACCCCACGGATCCTAATGTTTCCACCCTCCAGCCAATGCAGGATTACAAGATAACACCACCATACCTTTACCAACTGAACCATCTCCAAGCCCTAGATACTACATCTCTAACAAGCCTCCAGAACGAACCAATAGTCCTGCTCCAACGACCACAGTTTGAGTAGCATGGCCTTACCCCAAATGTTGATTGCCACCACTTCCACAGAAGCCTCCAGTAGCCTTTCTCTAGCTCAGCTCCCATCCTTGGGCCCCATAAATCACAGTCATTGACTGACTCAGTGTCTCCAGTTTGGCTCTTTGACGACTCCCAAATTTAATATAACCAAGATACACTCATTATCTTCCACTAAACCATTTTATTGTCACTGCCAAATATGGTCCTCCATCTTCACTGAAATAGCCTTCTTAAGGGCAGCCTGCCCCTCCTGTTCCCCAGTCTGACTCAGATTTTGAGTAATCACATGAGAATTATATAATCTTACCGAAACCCCTTCCCTTCCCTTCCCTTCCCTTCCCCTTTCTTTACTTTCCTTAATAGCATGCAATCTTCTTTGCTGGGATTTTAGAATTAATGGCTTTCTGAATAATCTCTGGGAAAACAGAATAAGTTTCTATATTTGGTCACCAGTAGCACATGCTCGGCCCATGGTAGACACACAGTAATTGTGAATTTGCTGACTGGTTGAAAGAATCAATACACTTGATGACCTCTGAATATTGCAGCTGCATAATGCAGGATACAAATGTCATAGATACATCCTATACCATCTCATAAATGCCTGCAGTAGGTTATAGAACACAGCCAATAATAATGAGTCTTGGAAATTCTATCCTTAGCCTCCTGAAGGTAGAGATTCTATGTTCTGAAAGACAGATGCATAATGAAGGCAAGTCAATAAGCTTTGGTCTTTGCTTAAAAGGGACGGGTCTTCCTAGTCTCATAAATTCAAGAAAAGCATCATGTTTTACAGACAAAATTTATCTATATAGAAAAGTTATTTGTGAATTGAGTGTTCATTTACTGTTGAGGCGGAATGATACTTCGGAGGGAGTTTTCTCTTCTTGCTACATTTCAACATCAAGCCCCCAAATGAGGAAGAATGGGGACTTTTCCCATTTTCCCGACTCCCACTTCTTATGCTTCTCACAAGTGGCACTGTGACTTGTTGGATTGGTGACAGTGGAAAAACTGTCCCAGCTCCACTACGCTCCAGTGGCTTCAATTCTGCAGGAGTAGCCTGCCCCATGCAGAGCACATTTTCTTTGTTTCTCCTGCCCTAGATAAGCTCTGCGATTGGGAACCTTCACTCTGGATAGGAGACTTGCAGTTCTCCTTCTCTACGCAAGACTGAGTGGGTCAACTCAATTTAGTGGAGAGATTGGAGATTTGTAAGATGACAGTTTAAAAATGTCAGCTCTTAATTCTACCTGTCTCCAGTATGAGGTGCTCACCTGGAAAGAGGTATCAAAAAGCAGCTCCTTCAGACCCTATCAATTTTAAAAGCACCAAGCTTGCTAAGTGGAATCCTAACTTCCCAGTTAAGTTTCACCAAGCCTAAACTCAGCTGCCAGCACCACCTCAGAAGAGATTAAACCCTGCCCATCACATTCCTGGAAGAAATCTCTTCGTATCTTTGTATATGAACTTTATTATGATGTCCATCCACCATGCGTTTTAAATGAAGGGTTAAGAAAATAAGGTACATCTAGAAGAATTTAAATACACATATGACAAGGAAGGCCATTTGTCAGAATCAGAGGAAATATCAGGAAAAGGAAGAGGAATGAAAGAATAGGGAAAACTCATTGTTGAGTCTTACAAGTAAGGAGTCATCATAGTGTTTTATGCAAATCAGTATTTGGCAGTGCTTCATGCTGTCCTTTATGTTCCTTCCTCCTCCTCCATCTCCTCCTATCATTATTACTATTATCATTATTATTATTGAGTCACAAGAAAAAGAAGAATTCGAGACATGTAGGAACTTTGACCAACAAAAAGGGACTTTCCTCAGATAAGTTTTAAGCAGGAAATGCTCGAAATTCTTAAGATACATGAAAGATTATGAAAAATCATATTTAAGAAACTGCTTACAGAGATAATCTCTGGGTATCTGAAACATTATTCTACTTATGGGACTTAAGCCCATAAGTAGAATCAAGAATGATCAAATAGTGCTTGAGAATATGCATTGAGCTAGGCAAGGTGGTGCATGCCCATAATCCATGCACGCAGGAGGTAGAGGCAGGCAGATTTATACGAGTTTGAAGCAAGGTACATAATGAATTCCAGGCCAGGCCAGTCTTTCTACAGATTGAGAAATCCCTGTCTAAAAAAAACAAACAACAAACAACAACAATAAAAAACTACAAAGAAGACTATAGTCATCACTGTCCTTTACATTTTTAAATTTATTTAATATATGAATACAATCCATTAAATACTGAACGTAAATTTTATATGTGGTATAAATTGTTAGTAAAAGATTTTCAGATACTACTCGTTGAAAGAAAATAATTTTTAAAATTCACTGTATAAAAAGGCTGGTCATGGTGGTGCATGCCTTTAATCCCAGCACTCAGGAGACAGAGGCAGGTGGATCTCTGAGTTCAAGGCCAGCCTGGTCTACACAGCGAGTTCAAGCCAGCTGGGGCTACAGGGAGACCCTGTCTCAAAAAGACAAAAAAGTTTCAGTGTATAAAGAATATTGAATCAAACAGTTGAAATGACTAATTTGAACATACACCTAAAGTAATAAAAATTAAAATAAATAGCTAATGCTTATAAAATATCTGATAGATGTCAGAGTGTATGTTGATTACTTTTCGTGGAATGTCTCACTTAGGTTTACAACTAACATATGCTTAAAATGGTTTGGCCTTATAAGTAATTTTAACATGTATAAGCAAGTACACATTTGTGTATATATGTATATACACACAGATGTACAGTGTCTCTGCCAAGACTCACACATATGCACCATTTCAGCAAGTGGGCATTGCATCATCTTTGCCTCAATTAACATAGTGGAAAGCAGGAACATCCAAGCGTCAACCCATTCAACAACACTTTACATGAACTGGTAATCAAGTAGGAAGAAAAAGGCTGCGAATCCTCAAGCTGTCAAGTCACTGCAGGCTTCAAAGATACTATTTGTAGACTATAAATAAGTAATGGCAGGAGAGGATGAATAGGGGATGGTTTATTCTGAAAGATGAGAGATTCATAATGGAGAGAGAGACAGAGACAAAGACACAGAGAGAGACAGAGACACAGAGAGACACACAGAGAGATATATTCCATTGTTATTCAACTGGGGGGTTATATTCTATGAAAAGATAGAATGTGTTTTAGGAAAAAGAGGGATGCTTACCTAAGGTTACTCAATTACATAAGTGTACCTAAAGGTATGTGTATGACTAGTCTCACCTTGAGACATTAAGGAAAAGCAACAGACATAAGTGGTTATAACTGTTTATATTGATGGCCAACTTGCCAGGATCTAGAATTATTGAGGAGACAAGTTTTTGGGCATGTCCATGAGGGAGTTTCTAGTTTAGGTCCACTGAGGAGGGAAGACCCACCCTAAACTTGTACAACACCATTCCATAGGATGGGGTCCTGAACTATATTTAAAAAAAATGATCTGAGCTCATCTCCCTCTGCTTCCTTGGGCATGCATGACCCGTAGGCCTCTCTCCTTAAGTCAACTGTGCACTCAGAGCCTTGACTCCCCCAGCCCCAGCCCTCTGGGCCTGGGCCTGCCCTCACTTCCCTCTGCTTCCCTGGGCCTGCATGACCCACCAGCCTGTTTCCTGGATGCCTGGGCTGAGCTCTTGACCCGGGGCCACCACTGCATCCTGATCCCATGCATCCAGATGGACTCAGTTCCTTCTTGAGGTCCCCCGGAGCCCTCTGGGCCTGGTCCCACACTCACCTCCCTCTGCTTCCATGGGCCTGCATGACCCGTGGATCCGGCCCTCCATACCTTGACTCTCCCTCCTATCTCCCCGGCCCATCTCTCCTCCTAGGCTGGCTCCTATCCCATTCCTTGTCTTGGTGCCCCAGGCACCAAAACCCACCACTGCTTCCTGATCCTTTGGATCCAGATGGACCCACTTCCTTCTTGAAGTCCCCAGGAGCTCTCTCGGCCTGGTCCTGCCCTCACCTCCCTCTGCTTCCCTGGGCTGCACAACCTGCCAGCCTCTTTCCTGGACTCTGGGGCTGACCTGTTGGCTTCATGATCCTTTGCATCCAGACCAACCCAGTTCCTCAGTGCAGTCCCCAGGAGCCCTTGGGGCCTTTTCCCACCCCCATCTCCCTTTGCATCTCGGTGTGTCACAGCCACCAGCTGCCCGAGACCAGCATCTTTCCTGGGCCCTGCTCCCAGGCCAGTCAAACCCCCAAATTCCCAAGGCCAAAATCTTTCCCTAAGGGATCCAGACCTTAGGAGAAAGCATGAGAGCATCTGATCCTCATCTGACTTGGGTCTCTGTGGGAACTCCTGAAGACAAGAGCAATCTGGCCACTCCAATAGAAAATCAAGAGAGAACCGGAAGCTTAGATGAACCAGCTTTTCATGCCAAAAAGTAAACCACAAAGGCACATAAAGTTCACAAAAGAAGCAGACCTACTAAACTTGAAGGCTTGAGTCTCTC
>NW_008355477.1:1369402-1370366 GCF_000622305.1 Nannospalax galili
TAACATATCCCCACCAAATACCAATAGTCCTCTAGAGGAGTACAATGAGAACCCCCTAGAGATAATGCAGGACACGGAACTCAAAAGAACAATTATAAACACGATGAAAGAATTCAATGAATTTTAAAATCACAAAACAAAGAAATCAGAGAACTGAAGGAAGATAGGAATAAACTTCTGAAGGAATTCAGAAAAGAGCTAGAATTATTGAAGACTACTCAGGCTGAAATAAAGAACAAAGTGAAACACTCCATAAGCCAATTAGAAATGACAGGAGAAAGCCTCACCAATAGGATGAACGAAATGGAAAACAGAGTATCAAGACTGGAAGACAAAGTGGATGAACTAGACCACTCAAGCAAAGAGTATGAAAAACATAAGAAGCACAAGAATGGAATATGCAAGAATTATGTGACACCATAAAAAGACGAAACTTACGAATCATTGGCATATAGGAAGAAGAAGAATCCCAAGATAATGGCATGGACCAGCCCTTCAACAGAATTGTGGAAGAAAATTTCCCAAAATTAAAGAATGACATGCCCATACAAATACAAGAAGCATAAAGAACACCAAACAGACAGGACCAGAAAAGAAACTCTCCACCGCACATCATAGTAAAAACACTAAGCATACAGAACAAAGAAAAAATACTGAAAGCTGCAAAAGAGAAACAACAGGTCACATATAAAGGAAAACCCATTAGGATTACAGCTGACTTTTCAATGCAGACTATGAAAGCCAGAAGAGCCTGGACCAAAGTATTCCCAGTGTTAAATGACCACAGATGCCAACCCAGATTACTATATCCAGCCAAAATATCTATTATAGTCGAAGGGGAAAGAAAAATTTTCCATGACATAAATAGGCTGAAGGAATTCTTGTCCACAAAACCAGACCTTCAGAGAGTTCTGGGAGCAATACAAAGAACTGAAGAAAGGAATGACTATACCCAAGGGGTTGC
>NW_008355477.1:1370465-1389501 GCF_000622305.1 Nannospalax galili
GGATTCAATACTCATCTTTCATTAATAACTTTAAATATTAACAGACTGAACACCCCAGTCAAAAGACACAGACTAGGAGAATGGATTAAGAAACAAAATCCTTCTTTTTGTTTTCTTCAAGAAACCCATCTCACCTTCAAGGACAGGCCCTATCTTATGGTGAAAGGATGGAAAAGAATATTCCAAACTAATGTCACTAAGAAAAAAGCAGAGATTGCAATTCTAATATCTGACAAAATAGACTTTAAACTAAAATGAATCAGAAGAGATAAAGAGGGCCACTTCAGTCTGCTCAAAGGAACAATAAACCAAGAAGATATTACCATCATGAACATATATTCATCAAACTCGGGTGCACCCAACTTCATAAAAACAATATTACAGGACTTTAAAACCCAGAGTAATCCCAACTCATTAATAGTAGGGGACTTCAATACCCCACTGTCTCCATTAGATAGGTCAATAGGGCAGAGAGTTAACAGAGAGGCATCTGAATTAAACAATATGATATATCAAATGAACCTAACAGACATCTACCAAGTACTCCACCCAAGCACCAAAGGACATACTTTCTACTCAGCACCCCATGGAACCTTCTCCAAAATCGACCATATACTGGGGCACAAAACAAACCTCAACAAATACAAAAAGACTGAAATAATTCAATGCATTCTATTAGACCACAAATGCAATAAACCTTACAATCAACACCAGAAGAAGCCTTAGTCACCACATGAACACATGGAGATTAAACAACACACTCCTGAATGTTGAATGGGTCAAAAGACAAATTAAGAAAGAAATAAAAGTATTCCTGGAAATAAATGAAAAGGGCAATACAATACACCAAAACCTCTGGGACACAATGAAAGCTGTCCTTTGAGGGAAATTTATAGCTCTAAGTGCCTACATCAAAAAATCGGAAAGAACACAAATAAATGATTTAACATTGCAACTCAAGACACTTGAAAAGCAACAGCAAATGAAACCCAAACCCAGCAGACAAGAAGAAATAACAAAAATCAGGGCAGAAATTAATGAAATCGAAACAAAGAAAACAATACAAAGAATCAACGAATCCAAGAGCTGGTTCTTTGAAAAGATAAATAAGATTGACAGACCACTAGCCCAGTTAACCAAAAGAAAGAAAGAGCACCTCCAAATCAACAAAATCAGAGATGAAAGGGAAACATCACAACAGATACCAGAAAGATACAGAATATTATAAGGGAATACTTTAAAAACCTATATGCTACTAAATATGAAAACCTAAAAGAAATCGATGGATATCTAAAGGCATGGGAACTACCAAATTTAACCAAGAAGAGATTAACAGCTTAAACAAACCCATAACACAAAAAGAAATTCACCAGTAATACAAAGCCTCCCGGCTAATAAAAGCCCAGGACCAGATGGATTTACAGCAGAATTCTATCAGACATTTAAAGAAGATCTACAGCTAACACTACTTAATTTATTTGAAAAGATAGAAATGAGGGGAGAACTTCCAAATTCCTTCTATGAAGCCAGCATCACTCTAACCCAAAGCCAAGTAAAGTTACAACCAAAAAAGAAAACTATAGACCCATATTCTTAATGAACATAGATGCAAATATTTTCAACAAAATAGTTGCAAACCACAATGGTTCAATATATGTAAGTCAATACATGTCATAAATCATATAAATGTACTCAAAAACAAGAACCACATGAGTATCTCAATAGATGCAGAGAAGACCTTTGAAAAATTCAACATGCATTTATGTTCAAAGTTCTACAGGGAATTGGACTGGAGGGAACATACCTCAACATAATTAGTGCCATATATAACAAACTCAGAGCCAACATCATTCTAAATGGAGAAAAATTGGAAATATTCCCATTGAAATCAGGAATCAGACAAGGCTGTTCACTATCTCCACTTCTCTTTAACATAATGTTTTAAACTCTTGCAAGAGCAATAAGACAAGAGCAGGAAATTAAAGGAGTAATAATTGGGAAAGGAGACATTAAATTATCCCTTTTTGAAGATGGCATGATATATCTAAGAGATGCCAAAAATTCTACCAGAAAAATCCTAGAAATTATTAACATGCTCAGTAAAGTAACAGGTTACAAAATTAACCTACAAAAGTCTGTAGCCTTTCTATATACCAGTTACAAGCAATCAGAGAAAGAGCAAATGGAAACACTCCCCTTCACAATATCTGTAAAAAAGTAAAATAAAATAAAATATCTTGGAATAAACCTGACCAAAGACATTAAAGACCTCTACAATGAAAATTTGAAATCTTTAAAGAAAGAGTTTGAGGAAGACATCAGAAGATGGAAGGACCTCCCATGCTCATGGATTAGAAGAATAAATATTTTGAAAATGACCATCCTACCAAAAGTCATTTATATATTCAATGCAGTGCCAATCAAAGCCCCCATGACATTTTTCACAGAATTGGAAAAAACCATCCTAAGTTTTATATGGAAGCACAAAAGACCTCGGATAGCCAAAACAACCCTGCACAGTAAGAGTAACGCTGGGGGGCTTACTATACCAAATTTTAAGCTGTATTACAGATCTATAGTCACAAAACAACATGGTACTGACAGAAAAATAGACCCATAGATCAATGGAACAAAACTGAAGACCCAAATATGAGGACATGCAATTTCAGCCACCTGATATTTGACAAAGGGAACAAGAAGGAGGTGGCAAAACTGGATCTCCACCTGTAGAAGAATAAAACTAAATGCCTATCTTTCACCTTGCACAAGAGTAAATTCCAAATGGATCAAAGACCTCAATGTAAAGCCTGAAACTCTGAAACTTTTAGAAGAAAACATTGGCAATAGCCTAAAAAATATAGGTGTAGGAAAGGATTTTCTAAACCAGATATCAGTTGCTCAGGACCAAGGTCAAGAATCAACAAATGGGATGTCATCAAACTAAAAAGCTTCTGTACATCAATGGAGGCAACCAGGGAAGTGAAGAAAAAACCCACTGAATGGGAGAAAAACTTCACCAGCGACACATCTGACAGAGGTTTAACATCCAGAATATATAACGAACTCAAAAAACAGAGACTCAAGACAAGAAGTAACCCAATTAAAAGATGGGCTAAAAAGCTGAACAGAGAGTTTTCAAAAGAAGAAGTAAAGATGGGTATGAAGCATCTTAAAAGATGTTCAACATCACTAATAGGGAAATGCAAATTAAAACCACTTTAAGATTTTATCTTACCCCAGTCAGACTGTCTAAGATCAACAGAACAAATGATATCAAATGTTGGAGAGTATATGGGGAAAGGGGAACACTCATCCACTGCTGGTGGAGCTGCAAACTGCTTCAACCCCTGTGGAAAGCAGTGTAGAGAACTCCTAAAAAACTACAAATGAACCTACCATTTGACCAAGTTATACCACTCTTTGGCATATACCCCAAGACGTCATCCTATTGCAGAGACACTTGTACATCCATGTTTGTTGCTGCTCTTTTCGCAATAGCTAAGAGATGGAAACAACTTAAGTGTCCCTCAACTGATGAGTGGATAATGAAAATGTGGTTCATTTATACGATGGAGTTTTACTCAGTGGTAAAGAAAGATGAAATCACAAAATTTTCAGGTAAATGGATGGAACTAAAAACTGTTTATACTAAGTGAAGTAACACAGACTCAGAAAAAAATCAACGTGTGTTTTCCCTCATATGTGGATCCTAGAACCAAATCCTGATAAGTGAGTATGTATCCAGACATGACTACCAGAACCAGGATAATGGAAAGGAACCTGGGTGGTAAAGGAAAAGAAAGAACCTGAAAGAGAAGAACAGTCGGAAACAGGCGTTAGTAAGAGAGATATGGATAAAAATTGGGTTAGTTTAAGCGAGGGGTAGGGAAGGAGATACAAGGAACCTAGGGGATAAAGGGAAAGAAAGAGACCAACAGAGGTAGGACCTTAAGAGAAGGGTATTATTAAGGGAGAAAGGGAAAAATGGGGGCACCTTAATTGGGGAAACCATGATGGAGGGCCGAGACAATGCAAGAGATAAATAATGCCTAGCTAGTTTTAAAAACCAAAGGGAACCATATTAATCCAACAACCTACTGACAAATTATACATACCAGATCAAGAAATATATGTCTAGTTAAGGTTTATCTGAGAACAATTGGTCTTTGCCCACGATTTACCTACATGGCACAGAGTAATTGCAATTACCAGACTGGTGGAACTAACCTACTTGGATGTTTAACAGACATACTTTGAGGCCTATGCTAATTTGGTCAGAGGGACATAAAGGACAGTTTTTGCTCCTTGCCGTCCTAGGTCAACTAGTTCCAGGGGACTATGAGCATCTCTCAATATGTCCTGTAATTGTGGTGGGTCACCTGTTCTCTTCATCAAGGAGGCTGAGGAGACCCCATGAGATGGACATGAGCCAGTGTCCAGTCTACAAAGAGGAGGGTCAACAAAGAGGAAACATTTCCTCCATGCTTCCAAGTGAAGCCAGCCATGGTCGAGCAGAACCTTTGACTTATCTTCTCATAGGTAGAACTGGTAAAAGAAATGAGCCAGGGGCTCCTCCCAAGCCCATGTGACCCCTGAGGAACAGATCCTCAAAAGACCTTAAGAGTAATAATATATTGGTTTATCTGGGCCAACTGTATTGCCTTAAACACCCAAAAGGAAAGTATAACCAAAGATTAAAGGGGCCAATATAATTTTCTAAGAGTCCATATGTACAGCTAAAGGCTACATAACAAGCAACAATGCCAGATAGGCAATACCTTCTTTTGAGTTTTTTGGCCTGGGTGGCCGAAGGGACTCCCAGAGAGTAACCCAGCTTAGAACTGGGATAATAAACAACAGACTCCAATCTTATATAAAGGAATATTGTGCTGCTTGATGAGGAACAGCTGACCTTCCTAAAACAAAGATCTCTAGATAGGCTGACTAGATTCACGAGATGGACAAGTAGTGGGGTTGGCTGGGGGTGCCAAGAACACAATGTACAGTAGCAGGGATATCAGAGTGTAAGGGCTGTAGTGGGGGGAGGGAGGCTATGGGAGGGTGCCATCTGGGAAGTGGGTGTATAGTTGAATAAGATGGTTTGGAATGTTCTGTGTGATATACACATACAGAAAAAAATCGAAAAATTTAAAAAATGTATTATATTTGAGGAGGAAGCATAAAAGTTTACGTCATGTTAATTAGTAGAGTTGATAAACATTACCACTGAAATCTACCAGATGACTTTATGGACATACATAGGCGCCAAGGATCCAAGCGCAAATGATTATTGATAGTAATAATTAGATACATACAGATTAGAGACACATGCACCAACATCTCAGTGTTAGTAGAAAAAACAAGTCTTTCTGTAAGAAATAGTATATTTCAGAATGAAATGGAGATCTTTTTTGAGGGTTAAAAACTCATTCAGTTTTATGTGTTACAGGACTTATACTGAGTTCAATATTGCATAACTGTATTGATTCAACAGCAAACCTAGAAATTTTATAGCCACTTTTGAAGGAACTGTGTCTTTGCTCTGGAGACCGTTATTGGGCATGTTAAAGCTGTAATGATATGCTTCTTCTAAAAAAATAAAAAATAATATTAAAAAAATGTTTTTTTTTTTTTTTTAAAAAAGGTGATCTGAGCACCTACGTTCATCCCTCTCTGTTTCCTGACCGCAGATGCAATGTGAACAGCTCCTTCAGACCCCTCTCTTCATGATTTCTCCATCATTATAGACTGTACTTTTGAACTGGGAGCCAAAATTAACCCTTCCTTCCTTAAGTTGCTTTTCTCAGCTACTCACAGCAACGAGACAAGTAACCATCACATATGAGGGACTACATCTCTAATAAGCAAATAGGGTCACTGAGGAGTTGCAAACATGACACATCTCCTGCTTCTTCTTGGTCTGGCAGGAAAGCCTTATATTTTAGCTCCAACAGGGCCTCTTTAGATGACCTGCTTAGAGTCACATAGCCCTGGACATATCTCAGCTAGAGCTGTGACCTATCAACCTTCTAGTCTTTATTTTGGTGAACAATCCAAAATTAGGAGAGGGAAAACACTACAACCCTTTAAACACAGACCCTTCCCCTAGGGACATTGTGTTGTTGGTTTCTGGGCCCATTCCCCACTTGTGGAAAGCTTTGTCTTTCTGTATGAGTGAGTGTATGTTTATGCTATTCTTTATATTTATTGATATGATTTTTTTATTTCAATAAAAGTTTGCTTCTTACTCTCTGCTGTTCTGAGATTTTTCCTACCTTTAAATTCTTTAATTGACTTAGAAAATGATCCTAACCTTACTGATCATGGTTGCAGCATAGTGGTAGAAAAGGATTTAATACTCTATGGTCCTATTTTCAGTTTTCCCTTCCACCAGTGAACAGTGTGTAATACACATCTGACATATTGCTGCACTAATACACTGGGTATATAAAAATAGCCACAAACATTTTTGAAGAGATGACTGTATTTGTTCTTATACAGTAGTTTCTTCCCACATCCCACTTTGGAGACCCAGCTCATGGTCTCAGAAGCAGGAGGGATCTCACGCTCCACTAGATGGCAGTCTCTGTCGTACATGTAGTATCATAGTTGGTGTTTAGTATTCAGGAGTTTATTAGGGAAATTACAGTAATGGTATCTATTTACTCCCCCTCCCCCCAGTACGTAGCAGTTCCGGTGACTGGTTGTTCCTTACAGTGCTGATATTCAGTTAGCCTAAATTTGTCACAATGCTCTTGCCCAAACTGTCTTTATGTCTTATCCCTGAACAGAACTGGCAGTCTGTTATTATACTTTCTCCCTAAAATAGTGTCTAGTGAGGAGCAGATTGGCCTGAAGTCCAGTTCTGCCCCCTGGTAGTGGGATAAGAGAATCAAGGATGATACAAAGAAGGAGAAAGGACTTCAGCACACCTTGGAGGCTTGAGCTTTGCTTGTGGAATTTATCCTTGTATGAATAGTCACTGGTTCCCCAGAGGAAGATGTGTTTCCGTTGACTCACAGGTATCCTGGCTAGTTTCTGAAATTAAGATTCCTGGGTCCCAGAGACCAGAAGTTCTGGTCTGGTGTGGCCTGAAATGCACATTAATTTTTCAAGCTCATTAGGAGACTGCAGCCCCAGTTAAAATTAAGACAGGCGACTGTGGTAGTTGAATAGAGACAGATCAGTTTTGGCCAGCTTCCTCTGTGACTTTGAGCAGTTGACTTAACCTCTCTAACCACATCTTCATTTCTAAGTTCACCCATTATCTTTAAACTACTAATACCAATCTCATAGACTTGATGGTATGATTTAATGCAATAAATCAAACATTTCATCGGCATTTGCTATTTATAAACGTAATTTCTTTCCTTCCTCGAACAACACTACTGGAGAAAATTGGGGAGGTACCAGTGTCTTCATCTCATCCCTCCATCTTCGTAAGAGCCTCATCACTTCCTTCTTGCCTATCAATCCTTTTTGTGGTCCAGTCCAGATAAGCAAAATCCAAAGTAAAGATTATTTTAAAGTACACCTCTGTAATCCCAGAATATGAGAGGCTGAAACTGGATCGCTACAAGCTTGATGTCAGCCTGGGCTACACAACAAGACCTTGCTTCAACCCTTACCCCCAAATAAAATGCATCCTGCTCGTTTATTTGTTGGCTTATTCTGGAAAGTTTCTATTCTCACACATTCTATCATGATGTGCAAACAAGCAGGAATAATATGTTAAAACAATCCCTAATAGGTTACATTACCCAGGGATTTCAGTCACGATGTCTCAATCTAAAGGCAACTGCATTATGGAAAGTATAGGTCCAGGAAGAAAACTAAGTTCTTTAATCTGTTTTATTTAATGCACATCACTGACTAACTAGGCCCTGTATAGGAGATCTCCATTTAGACCTTGCACAAGGATTTTATTCACTGTTACAAAGTGACTGCTGGAGAGCAACCAATTCCAAACTAGCCAAAATAACTCAAGGGACCTTCATAGCAGATTGGTCCCCTTGGCTGAAGGGTCTCAGATATGGATTCATGTAGATGTCAGTACCAGTTCTTACTCAAGAGGTCAACTCTTACAGTTCACTGTCACACAAATCCCTAGAATGTACATTCTACTGCAGTGCCCCTGATAATGATGCTATGTGGTTACATGTGGCCAAAAAGAGCAAGAGGGCATCCTTGTTGTGCATCTCTGCCTAGCCATATCCTTAGGAGCTGCATCCAGAGAGAAGAATGTTGATTCATTCTGTATCTGTGGAAGCAACTGCCTGCTCTCTACATCATCTACTGGTGGGTTCTAGGGATGCCTTCTACAAGGTCATCAGGACTTCCCCTTTCCTTCCAGACCCTACCAGATGATTTTTGGAGGGTATTAATGTGAAACACTGTGACTCAGCAGCCATTTTAAGCCTGATCTTTTCTAAAAGTTTTTGTTACTATAAATTATCAGGAAGGGATAAGAGCAGCCAGGTGTGGTGGTGCACACCTTTAGGCTTAGGCCCAGCACTCGGGAAAACTGTGAGTTTTTGGCCAGAATGGTCTACATACTGAGTTCTAGGCCAGTTGGGACTACAGGGAGACCCTGTCTCAAAACGACCAGAAAAAGGGGGACAAGAATAAACAAGCAAAATGAAATCACCAAGATGTTTTAACAAACATGTTAGAAATGAATTTCAGCCTGAAAGTCAGTTTATCTTCAAGGCAGAGTGTGAGATTTTATCTAGTTTCTTAACTCCTTTGCTTCAAAGTTGTGATAAGTAGAAAGGACATGCATTTGAATGTGGTAGGGGGTCCAGCCAATGTCATCTAGGGAAGGTCTGACCAAGCCAGTTACAGAATGTTATGCTCACTGAATCAGGTGTGTGAGAAAGATTTGAACCCAAAAGTCCAAATATACCCACCTCCATCTGTCTTCTTCTCTTTCTTGGTCATTACAGAAGACTTGTGGCCATCTAGACCCCAAAGGAAGCTGAGAGGAAGAAGGGGACGAAAGGAGAACAGAGCAACAAAGAAATAAAAGCATGGAATTGCCCTATTGTAATTTCCTTTTCACCAGAAACCTTGTGCCCTATGTCACCACGAATTCCCACACTGTCTCGTCAGAGGTTTGGGACTTTTTCTCCTTTCAACCTTTCCCCTTCTCTGTGGTTGTCGCCTAGTGGGTTGGTTTCATGTTCTCTTCACTACATTAACTCTTCAGTTGTTCCCTCCCACATTGCTGGCTATTTGGGCTTCAGTTGGTACAAATAAGTTCCCAATGTTCCTTAGGGTCAAAGACTCAACCTTCCATCAGATGCTACTGGTAATGTATCCCACAATTATTAATAATTCCCTGGGGCCTGGCAGCTCAAAGCTCCAAGGAGGAGTGAGTTCCCCCAGTCCATCTAAACTGTCTTCTCCACAACCAGTTTTCCCTGCTCACTGAGCATATGCAAAAGAGGCAGGGGGTAATACTTAATTGTCAGTTCCACCACCATTTTAAAGTCTGGCTACAAATAACTAGCATGGTGTACAATCTGGTTCTCTCATTCATCAAGGCTAGGTGAGAAGGAAGAAGTAAATAAAAGGCTTGTTTTAATGATGGGAAACAGATTTCATCCTAACGAATTTTGTGGCCCCTTATTACCCTCATCACAGCTTCATTGGAGATGGTTCAAGATGCCCACATTCTCAGATCATTACATCCCTTTATGTGCTCTCTATTCCCAAACTACTTTTAGTAGACTGAAAAAGGTTCAGCCAGAAAAAGCTGTGAGTAGATAAGATTCTGGACACAGGGAACCCGAGTGAGGAATAGTGCTACATCACATTCATCTTTTCTCTCCTCTCCAAACTGGAGATGCTTCCTTTGTCTTTTTTGTATTCATAAAATATACCCTGCCCAATGCTACCCTGACTTGCTACCCAAGTTTTGCTGAGATGCAGTATCTATCTGAGGACAACAGACATACCCTCATCAGGCCCATGGTTGCAAGGAACTGAAGACTAAATCTTGGTCGTGGAGTGGGATTTGTTGGGAATCTGTAAGTCCTTTCTGGGCCAGAGCCATCCAGGGATCATCAGAGAAACCTCACATTCAGAGCTCTATGTGGGACCATGGAGTCATGATCTTCTAGTAGCCCGGGGTGGTAACGTCATTCTGAGCACTCTATAAGCAGCTCCTGTCCTATGAACTTGTACAAAGAGCCTCAGAGAGTTAAAAGAGTGGCTTGTCATGGCAAGGAAGGAATTAAACAAAAACATCTGTTGGTAGGCTCCTGGTTGTTTTCCTACACCAAACCACTACATAATTTCATGTTGAAATACACTGTGGTTTCTGAGTTACATCATTTTTAGTTTCTCTTCCTCCTAATCCATTTCAGAAGATGCTTGTGTTGTCTTCAAATGATTTGTAGCTTATAAATCATAAAGCTATCTTAAACTTTATAAATTTGTTTGCTATAATATATAATGACCCAGAGTTGATTTTTGTGACATTATTTTTGTTTTCACTGAGGAAAACACTAATCTACTAAATACAATGAAGCTAACAGAAGCTGTGAAATAGCTGACTCTAGTAACTTAAAAAATATAAATGCTGGATATGGTAGTGCATGCCTTTAGTCCCAGCACTTGGGAGGCAGAGGCAGGCAGATCTCTGTGAGTTCCAGGCCAGCCTGGTCTACATAGTGAGTTTCAGGTGAGCTGGGGCTACAAGGAGAGCCTGTTTCAAAAAGACACACACGCACACACATATGTGTGTGTGTGTGTGTGTGTGTGTGTGTTTACAAGTATATTGGCTACATAAATGTTAAGTACATCCATGTCGTGCAATGCCCATGGAAGTCAGAAGAGTGTGTTAGATTGCTCTGGAACTAGGGTTATGGATGCTTATTAGCCTCCATGTGGGTGTTGGGAACTAAACATCAACCTAAAAACCTCTGCAAGAGCAGCCAGTGCTCTTAAACACTGAGCAATCTCTCCAGTCCCTGACTCCAGTACCTTTAATTATCTCTCTGTCATTCCATAGATTAGTTTGGAAATTGTTGATCCTTGTTAATTGTGGCCTTTGTAAATAATTTATGTACATATTTCCCCAGCTATACTTAAGGTAAAATTTTGGTATTTCCGCATATGAGGAAAGTACACTTACCCCAAAGCTAATGTTCCAGGTTTTGAACCTATACGCACTATTTTCCAAATGGCAAGTTGGTCAGGTTTCAAACATTGAACTCAGGTAAATGTACACCCAGTTCATCTTCATCTTAAGAACATCTTGGTCCTTTATGCTGTCTCTGAATGTGAAAGCTGAAATTCAAAACCGATGCTTTCAGGCTGGTGATGGTGGTGGTGGTGGTGGTGGTTTATGTGTGTGTGTGTGATCAGTCAGTAAAACACTTGTCTTGCAAGCATTATGAGTTTCATGCCCAGAAGCTATGTAAAAATGCCAGTCATGGTAGTGGGCACTTGTAACCCCAGCACTGGGGAATCAGAGAGAGGGAGATCCCTGGGGGTTGCTGGCCAGCCAGTCAGGTCCAGCTGGTGAGCTCCAGGTCTAAAAGAGACATTGTCTCAAACAAAGTGGACAACGTTCCTGAGGATTACACCTGAGCTTGTCCCCTGGCCTGCACAAGCACCCACATGAGCACACACGTGCATGCACACCTTTACATACATATACACTCACACTCATGAGCACACATACATACACACATGCATAACAAAACCTGATGAAAAGAAACACCCTGATGATTTCTCACGCTAAAGTCTGTCGATCTCTTTGCCTTGCGATCTCCCTTCAAAAATGAAATGAATTTATAGAATTTACATCCATCTAATTTTCATCCTTGATAACTATAAATGCATATTCTTTACACTCCCCTCTTGTATTTACCATCAGCGCTATCTAATATTGATGCATCACGGTTGCAAACACAAATATCTGCTTAGTTAACAAAGTAACATTAGTTAGTAAAGTACTTTGAAAGATCATTGGATGAGTCCAGTTTACTTCAGAAATTGTGTGTTGCAGTGCAAATAACATATTTCAGCATGTAAATTATCAAATATAAAAGTATTTTGCATAAGAGGATATTATTTTATTTTCCCATTTGTAAGCAGACCATGTCCATTGAAGGCAAAAATATTTCTCTGTTTCCCTATGGAGCCCATAACAGACCCAAGAGAAAGGAATAAGAGATGCCAAAGCAGCAGTCTTCTGTCCAGTACCAAGGTTTGTAGTGCACCAAAGAGGGTATTACATGACAGTGATGCAACTTGCTGAGGAGTTCCTCGGTTTTGTTTTTTGTTCTTTTTTATTTTTGTTTTTTTGTTTGTTTCTGTTTTTGTTTTTGTTTTTTTCATTAAACTAACTGTGGTACAGTTTGGTACCAGAGAGACATAGCTTGTATATTTTTTCTGTATTTCTGAAAATACTAGTGCTTAGGGTCAGAAGTATGGCTCCTCTCAATTTGATGCAGGTGAATCAAAGCCTTTTCCCCTTGCAGCCACCCTTGTCCCAACACTGTTTCGTAAAAGAGCTAGGGAAGAGACTCAAATCTGAATGGAGACACAAAGAAATAAGATGTGATATATCATAAAAATCTATAACCGTTTTGTCATATATGTTAGTGGTTTCTCCCTAATCTGGGCAGCCCTAGCTATTAGAAAATTTCCAGACACTCTTTGAGTGAGACAATTATGAGAAAATTCAGGCAGTGAGGCATTTCCTAGGCAGTCATGTTTTGCAAAGAGCTAGACCGTTTCCTTGAACATCTGACTATAAACCATATGATTGTCTGTGGCCAGAGCGTTTTTCAGACACTGCCAGAAGTATGGGTGAGCCTGTGGATTTCTTGGCCACTCAAGGACAGAATTCCTGCAGAGTCTCTTCCGGAGCTGAAGAAACTTGGACTTCTTCAGGAGCTTCTCGAGGAATACCAAGATAATCACATCCACTTTTTCATCCATGAGCCTCTGATGGGACAAATAAAATGCCACCTTAAAACTCTCAGTTTTTGCATATTTCTCTGTCATCACAAACACTGTCTTTTTGCTGAGCTGTATGCTATGGGAAAGGTTTTCTAGAACTGGCTGACCTGGTATCCAGTCCCTTTCCTCTAGGCATAAGTTAAAATGTTTCTCTCTTGGATCTTCCAATTTAACCACCAGCTCATGCCACACCCATTCTGTCACAGCTGGGTCTTTAGTGTCATACACAATAAAAGCATCATAGCAAGATTCCATTGATTGCAGGCGCCGATACCCTTTTATCTTGGCCTTACAGAAATGGTAACTGTACCACACGTCCCAGAAATAGAGGTGACTTGCTGTCATTATTATCATCAGAAAGAGGGCTGCAGCCGTGGTAAGTGAGAAGAGAATCAGATGAGTGGGATCTAACTCACAAGTATACAGATCCAGGGACACCACACTCTGACCTTTGTGTGTTCCTGGCCCTGCACAAGTCACTCCTGTGGCCAGGTAAGGAATAGTGACCTCTGTATGATTGACCCACCAGACAAACCACACAGCATCACAGTTGCACAGAAACTGATTGTGATGCAAAAGCAACATCTCCATATTGTTGAGAACATTTTCTGGGAAGCTAGTTTTTTGGATGATCTGGATTTTATTTGAACTGAGGTCCAGATAGCGCAACTGCAAAGCACCTTCTAGAAAATACTTTTTCAGATACCTGATTTTATTGTGCTTAAGAATCAGTTTACTGATACTTTTGGAACAGTTGGCTAACCTATCAGGGACTGTTGTCAATTGGTTGTGGCTAAGGTCCAAAGTCTCCAGCTTCTCCAGTAAGCGGAGATTTTCCCAACTGAAGTTTTTGAACCTATTTTCAGCCAAGGAGAGAATCCTTAGATTTGATGGCATACCTTCAAAAACTGCGGGGCGCAAGAAATTCAGAGAATTTCTAGAGATATCTAATTTCTCTAAGCTTAGTAGATTCTTGAAGAATTGTAAGAACCTATTATCACCTTCTCGCCATAAAACATCTAAATGGTTACCGCTGAATTCCAGAATCTTGAGAGATTCACTCTCCATGGTTCTGCTGGCAGAAGTAGAGATGTCATTGTTGTTCATCATGAGTTTCTTCAGGAGCTTTAGCTTTTTGGTAAAGTTTAGCATGTGAGTAATTCCTTCTGATTGAAAATAGTGACTGTTACTACTTAAATCCAGAACTTCTAGTTTCTCAAGCTCTTCAAAAGCTGTTGAGTAGAGTAAATCAAGCCTATTATTAGAGAAGTCTAAATATTTCAGCTCTTTTAAAGGCTGGAATTCACTGCCGTTAAGAGTTTGGCCGATGGCATTTCCTGACAAGTTGAGGCATTTGAGGAAAGAAAGATGTTGAAAATCAGAGGGCTTCACAAAAAATATATTGTTTTTACTTAGGTCTAAGGTCTGCCCATATGCGTGGCAGGAGTCATTACAAGGTAAGGAAGAAATTAACCCTTTGTTTTTGAACCTACAACTCCTTGCAAATTCGTCATATCTGAAATAATGTAATGTGTCAAGGACCTGGGGCCCATGACTTTCTACAGAAGTTTTGGCATTAGAACAGAAACCAACTTCACTTGAATCTCCTGAGGGTGATATCTTATTAAGTGAAAGGTCTATAACTTTTAAGTTTTCAAATTGTTTAAATATGCTGAGGTTAGCAATTTTTATAAAGTTAGTTCCAAGATCAAGAATTTCAAGATTGTGAAGATTACGTAATGAAAAGAGGCTGAAGTCACTCAGCTCTTTAAAGACATACCCCTTGATGCGCAAAATTTTCAAGTTTTTTAGTGAAGAGAATGAACGTGGTAAATTTATTGATCCATGGTAGACCTGAAGTTCATAATTAAAAGACAAATCCAACATGGCAAGGTTGGGAAGAAAATACAAAAACTTGGCATTTTCAATTTCTTTGGCCAAGTAGTTTTGGGAAAGGTCTAGTTCTTGAAGGTTTTTCATATTTTTGAACCATTTTGGGGGCACACGCTGAAGAGAGTTACTGTGTAGACGTAAAATTTTTAATTCTGTCAAAGTGTCAAACGCATTTTTGTGGATCTGTAAGGGGGAATTATTTTCACAAGGTGTACATGGATATGGGACATTATAACAACGAGGGCAATTTCCACTTAGGTCAAGAATTTGCAGTTGGTTGAGGTTATTAAAATCATCTTCTTGGATTTTTTCAATGATGTTGTTATAAAGATAGAGTTCAGTTAAAGTAGATGGCAAAATGGTAGGGACAGCTGTGATATTGTTATCTTTCAGCGAGAGCACTTTTAAGTTTCTCAGAATTAGGAAGGCATCTTTTTCAATCAAATAGGAAACATTGCAAGGATTGCCGTAATAACAGTTTTGGCCCAGGTAAAGTTCTTCAATGTTGACCAGTTCCGTTAGATTCTCTTTCATGATGGAGAAAATATTGTTGGCCTCAAGGCTCAGAAGCTGTAAACCAGATGGGAGATCCTGGGGTATCTCTAGAAGCTGGTTTCCATCCAGGTAAAGAGATTTTAAGTAAGTGAGTTTACTAAAGCTTCCAGGTCTAATCTGCAGCCTCTTGGTACACACATTGTCTTTTGGCCCCAGTTGAGTAGGTACACAGTTGCATCTGAAATCAATCTCTTCCAGATGGTTCAGCCCATGGAAAGAGCCTGGGGAAATGTTTGGTATATGGTTAATGGTGAGGGTAAGGTTAGTGGTGTTGGTGGGAATACCGTTAGGGATTTCCGTCAAATGCTTGTCTGTGCAGTCCACTTGCACATGGGTCTTTGAAGCATCCAGAATGACGTCACAAGGCAGAGTTTTAGGGAACCATGGAATCCCAAAGAGTCTGGAAATCAGGATCATGTTTAAAAAGATAAGAAATTGTCTCTTCAATGTCCACATTGGTAACATCTAAAAGTAGAAGAAAGAACAAATCATTGTTCTAAAATATACCAAATATCACAATTTAAAAGTCTCATTTGCTTCCTCTCTTTGCTTACATTATAAAAATAAACAGTGTAGGTCTTTCTCTTATTAGTGCAAATAGTACCCCTGCCCATTGCACGTGCCCATTACTGAAGTTTATGAAAAACTGATTGTACATTTAGCTTTTAGCATCTTAGCTTTCTAGCAAGTTAACTTTTAATTTTTTACATATATTTATTTCTTTATGCACATGCGTATGTGTACCATGGTGAATGCTCAGAGATCACAGAACAGCTTTATGGGGTCAATTCTTTCCTTCTACCGTGTAGGCCATGGAGACTGAACTCAGGTCCTCAGACGTGGGGGCAAGCACACTTACTTACCGGGTCATCTCAATGGCTACCCAAAATAGATATAAAGATGTGGGAGCAGCATTATCTATTCGTTGTTACATAGAACACTACAAGAGTTATTTATTAGGTGCCAAAGTGTGAAATTTGGCATGCCAAGAAATGTTAAAAGTGTAGATACACTTAGGGTGAACAATGCATTAAAACTTTAGTATAATTATGTTTCCTTGCTAAGCCAGATTCCCAAAAGTTTTTATAATCGTCAAACCCCATAATATTCTAAGTATGAAAACAAAAGAGATCCATTTTCCTTCTATTACAAATTAAGACATAGCTAGGTAACATTAATTGGTTTCCAGAAGATCACTCAATTAGCAAACTGCTTTTGATTATTAAACAATCACTCCTGCCGTTCTATAAAGAAGGCCAGTCCCCTCTTGGATTGCCTTTAGAAGTTATCTCAGAATTCATCTCCAAGATGATTTGTAGTGCTTTCCCTACCCAATGGAGAATGGGTTTTATTAGGTTTAAAGTTTTAGACACCCAGTTGGAGAGAGACAGTGAGAACGAGAACAAGAGTGAGCAAGAGAGAAATCAACCTTTTAGTAAAGGGTTCATCAGAGATGATAAAGCAGCAGGATCTCCAAAACAGAGCTTCAGACTTCACAGACAGGAGAACCTGTTCTTTTAAGGTCCTTGTGAGAGAGTAAAGGGGTGTTATACATGAGGAAATAGGTCTGAGATCCACTGGCATCACCTTAGTAGACTTAGAGACAATGTTTTTGTCCGTACTTCTGGCTGAGGCATGTGTTTGAAAAGTCCCAAGGACATTCCTGGATAAGGGGTGTTCAGAAAAACAATGGACCTAGTTAACATGTCATGTGTCCAGTGGTCACTTATCCTGCCTGTTAGCCCTTCTATGTTTGGGACTTTGCTATCTGGAAGAGCCCATTCCCAGGAAGTAGAGGAGGAGACTTGGCTTTTGTGAGAGCTGAGAGGAGAGAAAGGTCTTCACAGGAGCTGCGAGAGAAAGAGTTGGTACTTGGAGGGTCTATCTACCTTTTAACAGATGTATATTATATCACTTTGGAAAGGAGTGAGTAGTAGCATCATGGCACTGCCTGAATGATCATAATCAGAGCAACCACACAATTGATAGAGCAGGATAGCAAGAGTGAAGGGGTCCACTGTTAATTATTATGCTACACATAAATGTAAAGCAAGAATCTCTCATGCAAAATGGTTCATAGAGGAACCAGCTCATAAAGGCAATTCTTGTAGGCATCTAGATTTAGCATGAAAGAAGTACTTAGGATATAGAAGGACTGAAGAGCTCTAGTTTATCAACCAGCCCCACCTTAGGGAATGGCTTTGGACTTGCTTTTAACATTTCAGGATTTCTATCAGTATCCTACTACAGAACCTTGTTCAGTTTTGCTTATGCATGGAATTCTCTGGTCTGTGGTTCTATAATAGGTTTCTAGTTCAACTACTGAATTTGCGTTGCCATTGACTGAGTCAGACAATCATGGTACTATCTGATGAACCAAATGCCCACATCTCTTAATTCTTCTAATAGGAGGTAAATAAGCAGAAAAATATCTTCCAGATTTCTTTGTTTCTAATGCCAGACAGATAATAAGGATCTCCAGGAACTTTTAAAAAATTCTTTACATTTGTTTGTGTAAAATTGCCTTTCTTTCCCTTTCTTTTCACTTCTCTCTCTTTCTCTCCATCATTAAATCCATTCAATGAGGGGCTAGGGTAATGGATCAGTTGGTGAAGTGTTTGCTACACAAACATGAGGGCCCGAGTTCAGATCCTGAGCACCCATGTAAAAAAAACCAGGTGTGGCCCTAAGCCTCTGTAACCTTTAGCATATTGTAGGATAGACACAGCTGATCCCTGAAGCTCACTACCTAGTCACTCTAGTCAGCTGCTGAGTGTTGAGTTCAGTATGAGACCATGTCTAAATAAAAAAGATGGAGAGTGATAGAGGAAGAGAAGACACTGTTGACCTCTTGACTACATACATGAATGTGCACGAAAACCATTCGGTGAGCCTAGATAACCTCCTTCACTGTCATTTTCAATAGCCTCTTTGCTTTCCCATGTTTTGCTGGCACAAATCAGCCATGATTATTCCACTTTTGGTCTACTCCAAAGCCTTGTCCCCAGGATCTTGTTCTTCCAATCCACATTATCCTATAAGCTCCTCAAACATCAATAATTATCTTACTCTAAAGTGTTTAAAATATTTTTCTTATTTAAAGGAAACAAAACTGCATTTTATTCACAGATGACATTTTCAAATAATTTCCATCTAAAAGTTCTAAAGATACATTGACAGAATTTATAATTGCATCTTTTTATATAAAACTTAAAGTAATAATAAATAGAACTTCATCAATCATAACACAAACAAAATCAACTCCAAGACTGTGGGTGTAGCTCGGTAGTGGAGCACTTTTCTAGTATATATTGGGTCCTGAGTTTGATCTCCATCACAGCCAAAAATAAATTTCAGCCAAATTAAAGAACTGATTGTTGAATACATGGTTTTCTATTTTATCATATGTCATGAGTTGAAGTCTTCCACAGTTTGTCTGGTGACTGTACATAGATATAATTAATATAATGATTCCACCAGCTTTTCCTATTGCTAACACAAGTTACTTGACTTGTAAGTCTCACCACTTAGAACACTTAAAAAGTACTCGTTTTATTTTTCTTTTGCTGTGTGTGTGTGTGTGTGTGTGTGTGTGTGTGTGTGTGTGTGT
>NW_008355477.1:1389681-1403488 GCF_000622305.1 Nannospalax galili
GTGTGTGTGTTGGGGGAGGTGTAGGTGTGTATGAGTCCATGTGTATGGGTGCCTTCAGAAGCCAGATGGTGGTGGTTGTAAGCTGTCCAACATAGATGCTTGGAACTGAGTTTCTATCTGATGAAAGAAAAGCAAACACTCTTAATCATTGAAACATCTCTTTAGTCCCTGCTTAGGATGCTTTTTCCCATGATTTTGACCCATCAGAATTGTATTTATCCTTTAAAGTTATGGCACTTCAACTAGAACACTCAGATGAGGAATAGGCAGTAGGCCAGAGGTTACAAGAAGCTCTTAGATAAATGTGCATCTTCCTACAGCATCAATGTTACTCAACTATTTAGGGGAAATGTTCCCTAGTCAGGAATGAGAGGTTAAGCCAATATAGAAGGATGCATTTTAGAAGATAAAAAGGAGAGAAGCAGAGTGAACCTTATGTGAGTATCCCAGAACCTAGATCCTAAACCCAATTATGCTTCTGTCGGAAGACATGATAAACGCCTGGGTCGTGCAATCAGCACGCAATAGTCAGTGTTGCTATGAGCAGTATTGTGGACAATGGAGATGAGCTGTATTCTGGAGGAGGCCAATGTGGATAAAGGACAATTGTGAACTTGATACTCTCTTCCCATTCTATTGCCATGATCATGTCTGAGACTCTGGGAAGGAATAGAGATATTATGAATTAACTGATGTAAGAGTGTGAAGTGATGAAGAGAGAGTAGTCATCAAGCTAAGATTCCCAGGATGTTCCTAGTTTAAGTACTTTTGTGAGCAAGGAAAATGGAGGCTCCAAGGAAGTTGAGTCATGGAAAAATCAAGCCACAACTTAACCACTGATATCCCACTATATGTTTAACAACCAGCTCCTCTCTCCTCAACAAATCTGTGCACAGAACTGCTCCTGTGCACTTAGCAACAACACCCTGGTAGAAGGGGGCCATGTGGCTATATTTACACTTTGGAAATGGAAAATGCTAACAAATCAAAACTTAACGAATGAGGGAGTTTTGTTGATAAATGCAGAGAATTCCTCCTGCAAGCCAATATTTGTTGAGTATAGTATGCTACTGGATTTAACACACCAGACACAATGACTGATATATTCCACATTTACATACTGACATACTATAAATTCAAATGCAAATTTGATCAGAAAGCCTTTCCCCCTTCATTTCTCAATTCTCTTGTCTAGTTTTCCCCTTTCTACTACCACCTCCCTATTCCAATTACTCGTTCACTCTCATTTGGACTCTGCAATGGGTGCCAAAGTCAGTTCCCTGCTTCCCCTTATTTATGATTCATTCATTAAACAGTATTGGAACACTTAATGTGAAGCCTATTTACAACAATGATTTCCAGTTACATGCTGAGTGAAATCCAGCATCTCATTGTTCACACTGTACATGTCCTGACACCAGTCTCCCTTTCTGATCTTGAATTTTCTCTCCCCTTATCACATACCAGTCATCTGGCATGCTTTCTGTTCCTCCTTGGAGCTATATCAGTCTTGCCACTTGCTATTTCCTCTTCCTGAAATTCTCTTTCTCTTGTTCTCATGGCCGGGTCACTTCTATCTTGTAGGCATCTGCTCAAACGCCACAACTTCAGAGGTGAATTCCATGGTCAAGTAATCTATATACCTTCCCATGTCATAATAGTGATAATGATAGTAATAATAGTTAAATTAAATAACACTTACCACAGGCCATATATCATTTGTTTTCATCTTCACAATACCATTTAACAAGATAGTACATGTCCTCAGTTCTTTATTCAAAATGATTAAAATTATGTGTATTTCGGATTTGGGAATTTCTCATATTTCCCAAATGTATTAGCTACTTTTCTGTTGCTCTGCTAAAACTCCATGACAAGGGCAACATATAGGAGGAAGAACTTATTGGGCTTATAGTTCCAGCAGGATAAGGGTCTATCATGGCTGGGGAAGCATGGCAGGAGGTAGCTGCAGCAGAAAGTTGACTACTCATGTCTTCAAGCAGCCACAGGAAACAGAGCAAGCAAGCTAAATTTGGGGCAAGGTTACAAACTCTCAAAATACACACCTAGTGTTGTGCTTCCTCCAGCAAAGCTTCACCTTCTATACCCTATACCTCTACAAACAGCATGACTAACTGGGGCCAAGTATTCAAATACTTGGAGCTATGGGAGACATTCTTTTTCAAACCACACACCAAGGTAAAATGATACACGTATCCTGTATTGTATAATACCTATTGAATCCTGGGGGTGCAACTGATAAAACATTTTTGCAATGGCACACATAATTTTCTATTCTGAATAAGATTTTTTTTTTAAAAAAAGGATAAGTAGCTCTTTAGTTTAGGTCAATAGTCTTCTCCAAATACATTCAGCCACATCACACTGCCATCAACTAAATTAGAGCAAAGCTTTCCAATTTGGGATTTAGAACTGCAGACCTCTATTATCACTATTTTCTGGATAAGCCAGATGAGACACGGAGAAGTGTCTATGTTCTGTATTAGACTTTATAGCACTTAGCACAATCAGCTATTATCTTCATAATGTATATGCTTATTTATTTAATGTCTTTTCTACAGGAGAATATGTTCCAAGAGTGTTAAGCTTTGTATATTCTCAGGTCAAAAATGGCTGACACTCAGTTAGTGCTCCATTATGTTGCTAAATACATGCATGAAATGCATGCACAAAGGAATGAATAAAAGAATAAAACAAAAAGTCCCCTTAGAGAGGTCCCACACTCAACAGAAGTCTCATTCTATCTCTTTTATCTTCTCAGGGCTTCCTTGGAGAAAATGATTAGGGAATTCTGCCTTCAAAATGTCCAGTTCCAACTCATCTTCTGTAAGGGGACTTTTCTGTCTTGAACTAAACCAGACAGAAATCTTCCATCCTTCGCTCCTTTCGTGTCTTGCTGTGTTGATTCCATGTGAAGTTGTAGAGAGAATGTTGGTTTATGAGTTAGAAGTACTCTGTCCTAGTCCTGGTTTGGTTGTTTACTATCTATCTCTGAGGTAGGTCTTTTGCCAGGGGCATCTCTCACAAGAGAGTGACAGACACAGAAACAACAATATGGGACACACTAAGGGCATAGCCAGCATCCCATGACCAATACAATGGACATAGACCAGATTATGATCCAAATATTCCTTAGCCAACAATTTTACCAGCTATTAAATGGAAAAGAATTAATGAGAAAATATTAGAAATCTGCTTTATTAGTTATTACTTATCATCACTTAACACTGTGACAAAATATCCATCTGGAGCAACTCAAAGGAGGACATATTTATTTTGGCTCACACTTTCAGGGAATTTCAGTTCATCATGTTAGGGTGGGCATAGACGTGGGGGTAGCTCAGTTCATTTGGTGGGAGTATGAGGTGGCTAGGCACATTGTATCTTCATGCAGGAAGCAGAGGGGACAAAAAGTAGGATAAGTCTATAAAATCTCATGGCTCAGTGACCCACTTCCTCAGCAAAGTTATACCACCTAAAGGTTCCACAACCTCCCCAAACATCACCACCATCTGGGCATCAATTGTGCAAACACAGGAGATTGTGATGGACACTCCAGACACAAACTAAAACGTCCACTGACTCACATGCATGATTTCATTGACATTTATACATTAGTTACATAGAAAATATATCATCTCTGGCCTTAAGGAGTGCAAAATCTTATTGAGGGGAGAAAAATACACAGATCTAAAATATAACATAGAATTCCATTAGTTTTTTTCCAGACAAGATGCTGACACCTCTATTATGTGTGGTTTAAATGCATGTTGTTCTTGTTCTGTGGAGTTTTTCATACTCTCAATTGTGAGTCCAAAGGTTGACATATACTCTCAATATCTTTTCTCACTTTTCCTCATCTCACAGTGACAAAATCCCTATTTTGAGTTGAGTAAATACTACTCTGAAAAATGATTATATTACTGTACTCCCTTGCAGCTATGTGTGGCCATGTGATTAAGGCTAGAGCCAATGGGATGTGAGAGGAAGACATTCAATTTCTGGGACATGTCCTTCATTAGTGGCAATATTCCCCTTCCTTTCCATGTGCTTCCATGTGACTTCTTGAAATGTGAATGCTGCAGGTGGCTATCTTAGATGGCGCAAATGAGGAAAATGTTTTAGGGATGGTAAGGCAACAGAGTGAATGATATAGAACATTCAAATCCTTCCTTCTGTGACATTACAGAGCAGAACTGAAGTAATCATAAGCTTCTAGGAGTTTATGAGAAATTAGAAAACTGTTACCTTAAGCTTATTAACTGAATTCTCTTTGCATACATGCAAACCTAGTTTGAAACTATAGGATTTGAAAATAAGTTGCAAACCGTAGGGAAGCTTAAATGATGCAATGTTGATTTTTGTCAAGCTATGGGCAGGAAATACTCAACTATTAAAGGCTGCAAAGCTTCTGGATCATGTTATGCTGCCACAGACACTTCATAAAACAGTTATCTATGTAATCTCAGAAGGCAGAACACAGGCGAACTACAACTTTACTCTTAGGGAACATGGTTCGGCAATATTCACAATGATGATGTGCATTAGAGGCTTCTTAATGTTGTTTAGCAGTCTTGTGAGAGAAATGAACTAGGACAGAAGTCAACCAGTCTTCAATAGGGCTAGAAAGAAATACACCTTGCTAAGAGAAATTTTCGTCTGCCTGCAACATTGAATGCAAAGTTAATTAAGATTTCCTTTAATTTGGGGCATGGTCAAGTTGAAAAAGCCAATTACTTTATCACAAACAAAGGCAGACTTAATAGAGTCAAAGTAGCGCCTTAGAGGAAATGCATTTTTCAAGCTCTTTCCATTAAGCATTTTGTAGCAGAAAATGAAAGCCAGTCCAGGGTACAAATCTGATTAAGAGTGTTGTCTTTCCCTTGACTCATGCAGCCCCAGGATGGATGATCCATTTGAGAGAGGAACACAGAACACAGAAAGGAGACAGGATACAGAGTTTTTAGGCTGAAAATTGTCTAAAGCTGCTCTAATGTGATAGCTATGAGTCACTTTGTGGCTATTTAATTTTAAGTTTATTAAAATTCAGTTTCATAGTCACACTAACTACATTTTAAGTGCTCAAAATCCCCATCAGGCTAACGACTGCTGTACTTGATGATACAGATGCAGAAGAGCCTCATCACTGATGAATATTCTGTGAGACAACATTGGTCTAGACTAGGAGTTGGCAAACATTTTATATAAAAGTAACTATTTTTTGTGAGTTCAAGGCTAGCCTGGGGTACAGTGTGAGACCTTGTTTCAAAGAAATAAGCACTAAAGTAAATATCCTACAAAACTGACAGTATCATTATGTATGTACTTAAATAACCACTTAGAATGTAACTAATCAGAATTATGAATCCCAGTCATAACAAAAAGAGGTTATGGAACAGATTTGGCATACAGGTCATAATGTGCAGATGCTTGGTCTAGATAAACTCTTTGGTTGCACACTGCATTAACTCTAAGCGTATTCAATCCAAGTTCACCATGGATGAAAAGAAATTGCATCCCTGGCAAATCTATAAATCCATTCATGTCAATAATTTCAGAATTATTCACACTTTCCAATTCCAAGAAATGGGTTTATTTCCAAGAAAGAATGTAAAAAGTAGAGGTGTTACAATGTGTCCAAGGTGGGACCCAGGTCAAGACCCAGAGCTTGCTCTCCTAGCTTTTTATTATACTGTCTGCATCTCTTCATATTCATTGGAAAGGAACAACTTTAGGTTCCCACACCATGCTTTGTCATTATATACACTCCATTGTATTGATTCTTGTCACATACCAAGTGCAAGAGAAATATTTGCTAAGGAAATCAAAGCTGCAAACTCTCAAAATCCCACAGAAGTCTCACATTCTATTATCAAGACTAGTACAACTTTTCCTCTGAAGATCAGATTTGTGTATGTGTGTGTGTGTGTGTGTGTGTGTGTGTGTGTGTATGAGTTTAATTACTCTTTTAATTAATTAATTAAAGGAGCATTGGTGAGGAGTTATTTTCAGGAGCATGGTTAACTTTTCAGTTGACACACCACTGAAAGAAATGTCTCTCCCTCCCTAAGTAACTGTTAACTACCTCTCAATCTTCAGGGAGGGATGGGGCCCCATGAACCCTCACCTCCATAAAGGAGTGATGAGAGGTTCATCTTGTTGAGGTTAAACACCAGATTTTGTCACAGGGACAGTGAGAGACCAAGAATGAGTAGGGCCTCTAAAGGATGGGTTGAAGTGGGGCAAGTGGTACAGAAGTGTCACTGGATGGGCAAGAGGAATGGCCCTTCACTTAAAACTTCTTCATGATCCTTTCTGTCAGAAGCTCTATCCTTTTGAAGCTGAAATTCCAGTGATATCACAAAACTCACCTGTTTCATTTGGGAACAGACATAACCAGGAAAAGGGTACCCCTACCCATGTCCTATGCTGAATGGCTGGGCTCAAGCCGAATGGTCCGTGCAACATTATAAGGCCACAGAAATGTCTCTTGGCTTTCCATGAAGGCAGCACTGCAGGCCTAGTACTTAGAGACACCCCCACGTTTGCATTCGGAGACTCCTGTCTGTGGGAACCTGAACCGTAGCAGGAAAGCTGGGCTCTGAGCAAGAAGCTGAGGGGCAGAAATGCACCAGCTGGACAAAACCTTTCTAAGTTTGCTATTGAAAGAGAAAATATATCTTCTTCAGGCTCCCCAGCTTAAAAGACATTCCTGAGAGCATGGCTTTAAAAAGAGAAATTCTCATTTATTCTGATGGAAATTATCTTAAGTGTGGAAGTTTTTGCTTTCAAAACCATGGAAGGTACCTACTTCAGACTTCTGTTGGTTTCAATGAATGTGATTTTAAAATGTAAAGCCAGGAGAAAGAGAGAGAGAGAGAGAGAGAGAGAGAGAGAGAGAGAGAAAGAGAGACCTGTCATCCAGATTGTTTGGTTTTGTTTGCTTTTGGGGGGCAACGAGTGCCTAATGACATGCATCTTTTAGTAATTTGATTTATAAAATGGCATAGTGCCCTGTGACATAGGCCTGACTTTCGTAATGAATCATAGTTAATTACACATGCAAATATACTGGGTAAATTTGGATGCTCAATTAGTGAAGTAATTATGGTTGAAATGGGAATGTGTGATTTTTCTATGCACAGGTGTTTATATTGTCTCAGTAAATAACCTCATTTGCTAAAATAGAAAATGGAAAATTCATGTAGAACAGCCAGGAATTCTTCTGTGTGTGCGCCTGCGCGTGTGCTTGCACTGTATAATGGCTGCCTTTTATTCTTAGCATGTGCCAGTTGCTAAAATAGACAAGCCATTTGTATAACATCACTAACTCCTCACACTGAGGTTGAAATGGCACATAAATATTCCTGTTTAACTGAGGAAGTAGCAGAGATCTGAGAGGCAGCTGCAACCCACTATGTAAACACAATTTTAATCCATCACCTTCAAGTTGCCCTCATGTAGATACAGCAAATGCATTTGATGTAGTGAATTTTGCATTTTGGTCAATTTCCTTTTGAATTAAATGATTCCCTGAGCTTTAGTGTTTCCATTGTGTTCTGTTTAAGATTGTTCTCGGGGAGAAGAAGATGAGATGCTTTCATAAGAAAAATTTTCCAAGTATTAAAAAAAATGTATTCAAGTCCAGGCCTGGTTATAATCCCAGCTACTCAGGATGCTGAGGTAGGAAGATCACAAGGTTGTGTCCAAGCTGGAAAACTTTGAGAGACCATATTTCAAAACACACACAAAAAGTAAGAGATAAGCTAAGCTGTGGATGTAGGTCAATGGAGAGCTTCAGTGAGGGAGCTTTCTTAGCATGAGTGAGGCCTTGGGTCCAATCCCCAGAACCATAAATAATTAAACTTAAAATAAATAATTGAAAGTATTATGTTTTCAGAGGAACTGAGCTGAAGGGAAAAAAGACAATCTTTTTGGTTTCAGCATTACTTTTAGGCTGTATCCTCTGCCAAGCAATGCTACCTTAGGGCATTTATGAATGTTTAGATTCAAAGTCATCTTCTTAGTAGAGAACTCTATAGTAATGAGTCATTCAACAAACACTACTGGTGCTCAATTCTGTATAAGGTGTGGTACTACACAACGCTGGAAACAAATTCCGCTGCTGCCGCACCAGAAATCTCCTTTAAAAAATTTTTAATCAGCATATATTAATTATACATAATAATGGGTTTCATTATGATATTTTCTTACACGTGTATAACTATGTTGATCACATTCACCTCCCATTATCATCTTTCATCCCCCTCACACCCTCACTAACCCACTAGTCCCCGTTCTACATTCATGTCTATTTATTTATATATGTATTTAGAATCTTGGCTATCTTTTGTGCACAGAGCTTCTTCTGCCTCAGGGAAATCCATGTGAGAAAAATAAGAGATTTGGGGATGAGGACTGGTGCACCTGCATGTACTACTGCTTGGCCACACTTCTAACAAAAGCTTGAGCAAACAACTCTTCAAAATGGCAATAAGCTCTTCACCTGGATGCTTAATTATTTTTGTTACTTTTTTTTTGAGACAGGATTTTGTGTAGCCCCAGCTAGCCTGGAACTTTTTGTGTAGACCAGGTTGGTCTCTCACAGAGCTCTGTCTGCATGTGCCTCCCAAATGCTAAGACTAAAGGTGCATGACACCAAGCCTAACATTGATGCACAGTGTTTTTAATTCTAATTTTTCTTTATTCTTGAGAACTTCATGCATGTATACAATGAAATTTTATCATATTCACCCCCATTTCCTTTCTCAAAACCTTCTCATATCCTCCTCAACAGATCTCCCTCCCAAGTTCATGTAGTTTTATTTTCTTAAATGATCATGTTGTCAAATTGCCTACTCAATATTTATATTTATATCCATATTCTTGGGCTGCTTTCAACCTTAGAGAAATTTCTTTTTGAAGTGGACAGCAATCAATTCACAGATGAATGATTGGTCAAAGTGTGGAGAGTAAGAGACCAGATGCTGAGTTTTAATGGTAGGACTTGAGCTTGTATTCAGAACTGAATCCTCCTGATTTTATATCAACACTACATTCCCACAAAACTGTTCACAAGTATAGAGAAATGACTACTTATTGGTTGCAACATTTACCAAGATGTTTCTAACTTTATGCTTTGCAAATGACATTTTTTTTTATCTTCCAAACACTGCTTGTGAGTGAGGTGTGGTTGCAATCTGACATGTGTGTAACTGGAAAATGTTCATTTGCAAAAAGTGAGGAAGTGAGGTTGAGTGCTTTGTGTCTGCAACAAGTTAGACCAATGCCAGGACTTGTGGGACTTCTGCTCATGTTTATTTGTTGTGGGGGTCAATACCTTGTGAACTACAAGTCAACCAATCCTTTTCTGCTGTGCTTACTCTATTACCCTGGCATTTTGCACTTAGCTTCCTGAAACTTATCTCCCAGGGACTGTCCTCAGTTGGGGGAGTGGTGTTTATAACCCTCCAGAACTTCAGGCAGTAGGCAATTGTCTCAAAATGGTCTAATCTAAGTAGGGGCTGCAGATGTAACTCAGTGGTAGAGTGCTTGCCTAGTCATGTGCAAGGGCCTGAGTTCAATTGCCAGAATCATGAAGGAAGGAAGGAAAGAAGGAAGGAAGGAAGGAAGGAAGGAAGGAAGGAAGGAAGGAAGGAAGGGAGAGTTTAGGTCTAAGCAAAGTTTTTTGTTGTTGTTGTTGTTGTCGTTTGAGACAGGGTCTCTCACCTGACCTGGAACTTGCTATGTAGTCCAGGCTGGCCTTGAACTCACAGAGATCTGCGTGCGTCTGTCTCCTGCGTGCCGGGACTAAAGGTGTCTGCCACCACGCCCAGCTAAGGGAGTATCACCTAATGTGATTTAAGAAAAATCTATTAGGCATTCCATGCCTACAGTTGAAACTCTTTCATTAATTTGGTTATTATCAGCCTGGCTGAATGGTTAAAAAGTGGCAAACCACTAATACTCTTTAAAAATATTTGATTGGTTTATCTGGCCCAACTGTTTGGCCTTAAACACCCCAAAGGAAAGTATAACCAAAGATTAAAGGGGCCAATATAATTTCTTAAGAGTCCATATGTATAGCTAAAGGCTACATAACAAGCAACAATACCAGATAGGAGCTACCTTCTTTTGAGTTGTTGGCCAGGGTAATCAAAGGGACTCCCACATAGTAACCCAGCATAGAACTGGGACAATGAACAGCAGACCCCAGTCTTACCTAAGGGAGTATTGACAACTGATTGCTGCTAGATGAGGAACAGCTGACCCTCCTAAAACAAAGACCTCTAGATAGGCTGACTAGATTCACCAGAAGGGCAAGTAGTGGGGAATGGCTGGGGGTGCCGACAACACAGCAGACAGTAGCAGGGATATCAGAGCATAAGGGCTCTAGCAGGGGGAGGGAGGCTATGGGAGGGCGCCATCTGGGAAGTGGGTGTATAGTTGAATAAGATGGTTTGGGATGTTCTGTGTGATATATACACACAAAAAAAATCAACAAATTTTTAAAAATGTATTATATTTGAGGCGGAAGCATGGAAATTTATATTACGTTAATTAGTAGAGGTGGCGAACATTACCACTGAAATCTACTCAATGACTTTATAGACATACACAGGCGCCAAGGATCCAAGTGCAACCAATTATGACTAGTAATAATCAGATACATACAAATTAGAGATGCATGCGCCAACATCTCAGTGTTCGCAGCAAAAACCATGAGTCTTTCTGCAAGGAACAATATATTCTAAAATGAAATTTTAAAGGTTAAAAACTCATTCAATTTTATGTCTTACAGGGCTTATACTGAGTTCAATATTGTATAACTGTATTAATTCAACTATGAACCTAGAAACTTGCACCCACTTGTGAAAGAGATGTACTCTTGCTCTGGAGTGTGTTACTGAATGTTAAAGCTGTAGTGAAATCTTTCTTCTAATCATGTAGTTATTAAAATTAAAAATGATAAAAATAATTCTTCAAAGCATAAAAATTTGCTCCTTAATAATTAGTAGATGTGAAAAACATTACCATTGAAATCTACCTGACGACTTCATATCCATGCTCAGATGCCAAGGAGCTCTGAACGTAACAGACTATGACTAGTAATAATCAGACATATAGAGATTAGAAACACATATACAAACATCTTAATGTCAATTTCATTAAGTTATGGGTATTGACATGAAAAGCTTGCAAGATCTACTATTAAGTAACAAAAATAACCCAGCACTAAGAAGCCTGAGGCAGGAGGAGGCAGGCTGGACTACATACAGAGTAAGTGAAACTTTGTTTTTAAAAGAAAAGGTCAATATTTCTTGGTCTTTTTGAGTCAAGGTCTCCCTATAGCCCCAGCTGTCCTTGAACTCACAGAGATCTGCCTGCCTCTGCCTCCCAAGTGCTGGGATTAAAGGCATGTGCCACCATGCCCGGCTAGAAAAAGTTGATTTTAAAAATAGCAAAAAGGTAATAAAAGTAACATCAACACGACATATAGCATATGGTTTATTTATGATGAATAGATGGATATGCATTTGTATGTGCAAGAAAAAACATGTAAGTTTCACAGGCCGTCTTTAGCTATTTCTTCTGGGCACTGGTACAACGGGATCCTTTATTAGGGAGAAGACTATTTAAAATTAACTATTTATTGCTATGTGGTTGAGTTCACGGTGTGTGTGTGTGTGTGTGTGTGTGTGTGTGTGTGTGCGTGTGTGCATGCACACATGCTATAGTACGTAGGTGGAGGTTACAGGACAAATTTTGGAGTTAGTTCTCTCCTTCTACCTTTACATGGGTCACACAGATAGAACTCAGGTGGCCAGGCCTGCACTTTTACCTGTTCAGCCACCTCACTGTCCTAAAAGACTTCTAATTTCATGTTCTACTTTTTACTCTTTTTCTTTACCAAAAATGGATTTTATTTATTACAGAGGAACCATTATCACCTCATAATAACAATAGTGGGACATATAAAAATATGAAAAAGGGTTTTTTTTATGATCGTTTGAAATAGGGTCTCATTCTGTAGCTTAGCCTGACTTGGAATTCATTATGTAATCCAGGCCAATCTCAAACTCCTGGTACTCTCCCTCCCTCGGCGTCCTACAGCAATGAGTATTTTTTTGATACCTGCAATAAGCCAGGTATCTTCCTCAGACCTTTGGATGCAACAGAAAAGATTTTGCTTTTTCGCAGATTATGTTCTCTAAGAGACACAGAAATATGTAACTGTTCCAAGTTATATTGGATACTAGGGGATACATTTTATGAAAAAAGAAAACAGGCTCGAGTGAAAGAGATCAGGAGGGTAGAGTTATGACTATAAATGGGGGGAGGGTGTAGCCAGACATTATCTAGACTTTGATATCATAATCAAAAAGTTGTGAAAAGAAGTTGTCCATATAGATGTCGAAAGGTTAAAAAACAAAAGCATTCACGACAGAGGGAAGCAACCTTTGCAAATGTCGCAAGGTTGAAACATGCTGGAATAATCACAAAATGACAGAAGGAGAAGGAGAAGATGGAGACAGAATGGGAGGGGGGCCAAGCACATAGGGACACATCTACCATTCTGAGAAGGGTGATCTCTTATGTGGATGGAATGCACAGCCAGACTGTGTTTGCAAGTTGATCTGCCTTAGTTTTTTGGAGTGCTCACATTCATTATGGTATGGAAAATGGAGGATAGAGGACACATACGGGGACCAGTAGAGGGGCGGTAACAGTGATTCCATCAGAAGACCAAGATGGCAGTGCTGGAAGTGATGAGAACCAGCTGAGTACCAGATGTACACTGAAGATCCAGTGATTCCAACATTCTTAGAACAATGTAAGGTGAGGTATTGGACAGCACAAAGATTTCTAGGAGTCTTTTGTCAAGAGGAACAAAGACATGGCCAGTCGTATATCTATCTCTGTTGTCTTTCTGTATCTCTCTGTCTTACTTCCCCCTCATCCTCTCTCCCCACTTTGAAGTCCTGTGCCACAAGCCTGATGAAAATGTTTTGCTTTACTATAGCTACTTTATTACAGATACCACATGCAAAGAGACACGTGAGGAGCCCAAATTGCTCTAGCCCCAAGCTGTTGAGGGTCCCAGGTGACTTGAACCACATGCACCATTTGACTACCACTGCATGAGAAAGTTAGTGTGAGAACTGCCTAACCAAACCCATATAACCTATGATCCATTACAGGAAGTAGTGTAGGATTGCTCTTTGATGTCTGTATTTTGAGGTGATCTGTGGACCAGTGATAGGTAAGTGGAACAGGGTCAGGCAGGAACTATGGGTGATGATAGTGTAGATAAGGTACACAAGGCAGGGAGATATAGGAAAGTTCTCTTCTAACTGCTTCATTTTCTCAGTGAAATGGGAAACAAGGTAGTCAGCTAAGACTAAGGAGATGTCAGGGGATGAGATGCTGTGATTTGGAGAGTGAGGGGAGAGTGTAGTATCTTCAACAGACGAAGAGTTGACAGACGAGGAGGCATGGTGTAAAGGACAGTCTGGGAACAGTAAGAACTCTGGCCCCAAAGAAATCCTCATTTTAGTGTATTAAATTGGCATACCCCATTCTAGCCTTATGAGCTAGATAACTGTGTTATTTAATCAAAAACAGTCACAGAAGAGAATTCATGTTGAGACAGGAGTATCTGAGTCCAGAGTAAACACTTTTACCTTTACACTGATGATCTCTCTCTCTCTCTCTCTCTCTCTCTCTCTCTCTCTCTCTCTCTTTTGTTTGTCTTTATTTTTATATATTTGTCTCTGTAGCTCCA
>NW_008355477.1:1403539-1409146 GCF_000622305.1 Nannospalax galili
TTTTTCTCTCTCTCTCTCTCTCTCTCTCTCTCTCTCTCTCTCTCTCTCTCTCTCCTCCCTCTCCACTTTTCACCCACTCAATCAGTGAGAAAATTAACACATTGAGCCTCTCCTGGGCTACTGCATGTCAGTCCTCAGAACATAGAACACCCCTCACTATCCCTCCAGTCTCCTTTCAAGATCTCAGAGTTGAAAAAAAATCCAAGTTGCTGCCTCTAAAGGAAATGTAGGAATTCACGTTTCTGAGTGAGGGATGCGTTTCAGTAAAGCTGTGGAAGGAAGTCCAGGGGTATTATGCCATATTGGGAGTCTGTGGCTAGATGGGCCTGGGTAAATCTGAGGTGATGGCTGCTTGACCTGTGAAGGGTAGAGAGGCACATGGAAGATGTGAAGAGTGAGAAGTTATTGTTGGAATTCCTTGAACTGCAATTGGACCTTTGGCTAAGTTGAGATGAGAGAATGGTTTGTTAATGAGATTTGTGTTAAGTACATCTCCCTAGGAGTGAGCCAAGCACAATGAATAAAGGAAATTGCTGAAAGGCTGTTTATAGACTAAGCCCCCACTAACAATTTCCCAATAGATTTGTGACTAAATATGTTCTTTTCATGACTTTTGAAATATTTCTAATCATAGGCTAATCCCCCCAAATGGAAATACCATGCATATCAAAGTCCCATTTTATAGTGAAAAGAAAATTCAAGTGCAAAGATGTAACTCACTTTTTGAAAAAAGATACACTTTTTTAAAATTATAGATTCTCATAGACTCCCTACTATTTGTCTCAGTTTTGAAACTAAAAGAATAAAATGATACATAGTCTTAGGCGAATTAGGAACTCAGCAACTATTATGTATTATAATAATCACCAAAGACTATACTATATTAAACTATAGGTGACCGTAAAACCTATATCTCCTTTTTTTCCCATAAACAACAGACTAGAAAACTTTTTCTATAAATGGCAAATTAGTAAACCTTTTAGGCTTTGCATGCTATATAATTTGTTACTATTTAGTTCTTTGACTAGTTGATGAACATTATCCAAAAGCAGTTATAGACGCAGACAGTAAAACTATTTTGTAGGTACATACATTTGAATTGAATAACATTTAGGTATCATGGAATAGTAACTTTCCCTTGATATATTATTACTATTTATTTCCTTATTTAGCAGTACTGAAGATTGAGCCTAGGGCCTTGTGCAGGACAGGCATACACTCTGACACTGTGCTACATTCATCCAGTAATTAACATCTTTTTCAAACTCGCAAGCAATCTTCATTAAACTCAATGGGTTGCACACACAGAAGAAGACATGGAAGTGGGGGACTTGCTGGGAAGAATAGCTTCAGTGGGAGAGAGAGGAGGAGGAGAGGGAGAAATGGGGGCTAAAAAATGACTAAAAGTCATTATACACAAATATGAAACTGTCAAGAATTTTTTTAAAGCACAGAAAGCATTCTTAGATTTTGGACTTTGTGATGACGATAAGAGCTTGACTATGGCTCCTGTTCAAAGCTCTCCAACCTCAGCCTAAACATTGATGCATTAATGAGATAGAAATGATCTGTTCTTGGGGCGCAAAGAGACTGCCTGATTAAGCTATAATGATGATTTTTATTGCATCACAAACTCCTAAATTTCTAAATAATTATATTTAATTAATTTAGTAGATACCGTATTGTGCCTTTATTTAACCATGAAGAAATCAGCTGTACTTAAAATGTTCCACTTTAAAAACTGCTTAGGTACTATGAACAGTTTGATAAGTTTCCTTCTAATATTGTTTGATCTCCCATCTATTTCGTATAGTGAGGAACATTTTAATAAAAGTCAGGGGGTTGTCATAGCAGAGATTTTTTAAAATTATTTTTATTTTATGAGTTTATTGTCTGCATGTGCATAAGGGCACCTGTGTCATGTAATGCCCTCAGAGTCAGAAGAGGGTGTTGGATTCCCTCGGAACTGTAGTTACAGACAAGCGGTTGTTAGCCACCAAGTGGGTGTTGGGACTCGAACTCAGGTCCTTTGCAAGAGCAGTCAGTGCTCTTAACCGCTGATTCATGTCTCCAACCCCAGAAATTTAGTTTTCAACCCTTATTCTAAATGTAAAACTCTGGATTTTAGACATCACTTTACTAATAGTAGCTCACTTGTAAAATAATTATAATGGGGCCCGGACACTTAAGGGTGCTTATTGCTCTTGCAAAGGACCCAGATTCCGTTCCCAGAACTCACATCAGGTTGCTCACAAGCACCTATAAATCCTGTTTCAGGGATTTAATATCCTGCTGTGGCCTCTGCAAGAACCTGCCTGCACATGATGCACATAAACTTATGCAGGGACACATACATAAACATGAATAAAAAAATAACAAATCTTTTAGAATGATTATACTTCAGGGTTGTTCTGTGCAATTAAAGTACATAACAAATTTATATAAACTATCATCAAAGATCATCCAATGCTTAGTAAGCGCCTAGTATGTACATTACATATATGACAGAATGCATGAAATCTTGTAGGCGAGCTATGGAGGGAGGTACACATAAGGGAGAGGTCTAAATATGATTAAGATCTATTGTATGAAATGCACAAAAGTTACATAAAAATACACATTGGAAAAAATTAGGAAAATACTTATTTTTCACCTAACATTATAGTGTGAACATCTTCTTGAATCCTTCAATACTCTTTTAAAATCAAGATTTGATATTTATGTAACATTCCATTTAATGGGTTTCCCACAGTGAAGGAACCCCTCCCTGACATGGAATATAAGACGTTTCCTTTGCTTTCTTGCACAGATCATCTTAGCAAATAGTTCACCACCTCCCTGGTCATCTTTAACAAGAGTTTGTAGGAGTGGAATTTCCAGATGAAAGCATATGGCATGACTAATGGTAAGACTAAAAATCTTTTATGTACGTTCAGGCCTTTTGTATTTATTTTGAAAATGCTTGCATGTCTGTTCATATAAAATTACACCAATTTCCCCTGTGTTCTGAAGTAGAACACTGTCATAATGAAGCTCACATTTTGTTGAGTGTCTGCTGGGTAAAAGCACATGTCTGGGCAAATAGAGGAGTGTTAGAAGCCTAGCTTCTAGAATCAGGGCCATGTCCTTAAGCTCTTGAATTTTGAAAACCTCAGTTTCTTTATCTGTACCTCAGAGCAGCTTCGAGACTCAAACGGAAGCATAAGGCTTGAGTCACAGTAAGCGCTCCACTAACTGAACTCTCTTTTTATATTTTTTTATTTTTAATTTTGGTCTTTTTGAGACAGGGTCCCCCTGTAGCCCCAGCTGTCCTGGAACTCACTGTGTAGACCAGGCTGGCCTTGAACTCAGAGAGATCTGCCTGCCTCTGCGTCCCAAGAGCTGGGATTAAAGGCATGTACCACCACACCCGGCTGAACTCTCTTTTTTAGTCATAATTCCAATCATGCCACCACTAGAAGGGCAATTCCAATCATGCCAACATTAGAAGGGCAAAGACAGATGTGGGCATGTGTGTGCATTAAAATAGACATCTAGCTGGGCTTCTAGGAAATGAAACTCGAAGCAGTTGTTTCCTTTGTAGCAGAGTAGTCCCATAGGTAATGCTTCATTAGACCTTAGAAAATGAGCTTGGGGACCAACATGAAGACCTAGAAGTCACAGTAGGCTCCGAGTGAACACTCTTTAGTAATTTGGGTGACAGAATCATTTCAGAAGCCATCGATGTCTTTTCCTGATTTGGTTTTGGTGTACCTAATTACCAGTTGCAAAAGTTTTGAAAAAAATGTATGGTTATTTGAGCCCACAATGGCTCTGGGAAGATGACAGGGAAGATATAATGTTTATTTAATGGTCAGAGAAAATGAGTTTCAGAAGACTTTGTTAAAATGTGTATGGCCTTCCAGCTAGGCACTGGCAGACTTTTCTAAACCTTAGGCCTTGGCTTTGGGGATTTGTGTCATCTTTGCATTGCTCAGATTAAGCACTGATCCTGCTAAGTCATTTTGTGGAGAATTCTATCTTGGTTCATGAACCCAAACCCCAACCTCCTTGCACCTTTCATGTTCAACCCCCAGGTGTGTCTGATTACATTCTAGACTTTTCTCATTCCCCAGGAAGTAACAAATCATCCTGGACTGCCTCCAAGAAGAATTCTGTCAGGTTCCTTTAGTCAGAATACCCCTCACACCTGGTTTCCTCTTACTAATTTTCCATCCACTGACTGGGATCTTATCCTTGATTTAATTCTCCACTTATCCTGGATATTTTTGGAATTGAGCCCAATTGTATCCCCAGGTCTCCTCTCCTGTTGTGATAATCCTGACAATTCCATTTTAACTAATTGCCAACTCTGCTCATCTCTGGCTACAGTAGAGCTTGGGGTTCCCTGAGATCCTAGCTCTATGGGTCCCCCAACCCCATGCTTCCTGTAGAGTCAGTCACACAACACTATATGTTAGGAAAAACACAAAGTATCATCATTAATTCCTATAGCTTTAAAGACCAAATGCGAGAATAATGAAATGAGATCCTCAATTCAAATAGCTGCTCCTGCTCACTCCAGAACATATTTAAGTTGTTAGAAAGTTGGACAGACAAAGCAATGGTGAACCTGAAATTATGTTAATCCCTTGCTTCATCTTGATTGTGAAATATCATAAAGCAGTTTCCCCTAGAAACAAATATTGTTTTGGTATTTTGGTGCTGGGGATGGAACCCAGGGATATGTACATGCTATGCAAGGACTTTACTGCTGAGCTACATCCCAAACTCTGTACAATTCTTAAATGTTATGCTTGCCAGCTGATTTCAGTTCTTATTACAAAGATTACCAATCACATTTTTAGGGATCGTTAGCTGTTCTTACCATTTTCAGTCTTCTTCCAAAATGGAACAGAGAGGTCTGGTAGAGGGGAGCAGAACATGAGACAGAACAGGATCAGCCTCAGATGGACCCAGTGGCATTAGCTACAAGAAACAGAGACATCCTATTTGACCTTTCAAGCACAGCAAAATACTATAGCTTAAAGACATGCTGGAAATTGCTTTATAAATGTGAGGTTGAGAACATTTATTCATAACATTTTTTTTCATTAAAGTTAGACACAAAAGGGACAAATTTTAGAAGGCCATTTTTAATCTTACTGAAATCTATCTTCTAGGCTTTGACATTTTAGACTACTACATTTTTTCCTTTATTTTATAAAACATTTTTAACGTATAAATTGGGTTCCTTCCCCTCCCTTCCTAACTCCCTTGTAACAGCAATACGTCTACTTACTTAGATTATCCCAATGCATCTCAATGCTTAAATACCTTTCTGGGTGGTATGGAGTGGTTCTGTATGTGGAATCCTCTGAGACAAAGAGAAGAGAACAGGAAGCATAGACTTACAGAGCATCTGAGAACTGCAGCCTTCTGGGGTTTCCAAGTGCAAAGTTGAGGTTAAGTGGCAAGAGGGGGGCAGGAAGGAGCATGACTGAGTCTCCTAGACATGAGGTTTAATAGAAGTACCAGGTTCCTCTTACTTCTACCACCAGAACTGGTGCAACATCTTCTCTAAATCCAAACAACCTGATAGGCCAATATATATATATATATATATAT
>NW_008355477.1:1409389-1419293 GCF_000622305.1 Nannospalax galili
GAGAGAGAGAGAGAGAGAGAGAGAGAGAGAGAGATTGTGATGTGTGTGGTACATTTACATAAGTGTATGAGGGTACATGCACTAAAGGCTAGAGAAAGACGTCAAGTGCCCTACTCTATCACTCTTCCTCTTATCCCATTGAGACAGGGCCTCTCACTGAACCTGGAGCTTGCCTGATACCATAAAACACCATAGATCCACCTGTCTCCAACCTCCCCAGGATGCTGGGATTACAGTGCTGTGTGATCATGCTTGGCTTTTTATTGGGGTTCTAGTGATTCAAACTCAGGTTCTTATGATTGCACTCCAAGTGCTTCTACCCACTGAGCCATCTGCCCAGCCCACTACTGACATTTTTTCCCTGCATTCTTGTTTGTTAATATTTTAGGATATTTGGTGACATTCCTGCCCTATCCCTCTAGAAACTAATAACGTTGCCTCCTTTCAGTTGTAATAATTACAGATGTTTCCAGACATTGTAGAACATACCCTGAGGGGCAATGTGTCCCCTGCTCTACAGCTACCTTTGAGATATGTCTAAATTTACCTCGTTTTGGTTTTAGAGTGGTAGCAAAGCTACCAGTTGGGTCACTTGCTTTAGTCTTCAAAGGTCACCTGTATTTACAGTCTAGTGTCATATAAAGAAAGTCTTGCTATTCAAAGTGTGGTCCCCAAGAGAATGATTCCCTTCATCACGGATTATGGGAGACTTTTGTAGGCAAAGTCAAATGACTGGAGCTATGTTTAAAGTTCATTATTCCACCAATTTCGCCTTGAAAGAAGATGGTAAATGCAGAGATTGTCATGAGGAAATAAGCTAATAATGATCAGAGTCAATGTGCAGGGCTGAAAAGTCATTGGTGTCCCAAGTTAATTGAAAAAACCTTAGAAACAGCAAGTAGATGACTTTGCTGAGGACTTGTTATGGTCTTTTAAGTGCTTCATATTTATCTCATCAAATAGTAAAAATAATGAAGTAAAAGTCTTATTGCCGATTTCCTATAAATACTGGAACTTGTACAAAAAGAACACTGGACTTAACTCAGGTTACATAGCAAGTGATGCCCACGAAGGCAAACAAAATCAAATGACTCCTTATCAAAGCGCTCTGCTGAGTAAGCAGTATGTAAATAAAAATCAACAGCCTCCTCACCTATAAATCACAACTGATCCCAACTGGTAGTGAAAGTTGAGAGCCCATTCAAAACAGTAAAATCTGAAGTATTTTGGAGGAAAGCTGTAATAAGGTGCTTACAGTTCTGCATACCTACCCTTTACCCCCCAAAGCCATCTTCCAGCTTTTCCATCAGGCTGCTCTGGAGTTGTACAAATAACAGCCCCTTGGTGGTTGCTACCTTCTGGGTGAGTTTAGGGAAAGAGAGACCCTGGTTGTAAACGGGAGGGCAGAGTCTTTCTTTCATAATACCCTCCCTGTGCCTGGCTGGGATTGGCTATAACTTTTACCTACTGATGCTTTTGTCCCTCCAGTGACCCTGGGTTCTTTCCCCTTGCCACTTTGGGCTCAAGCTGGAAATGCTTTTCCCTAAGTGTTGCATCATCCCTCTCATTTCCTTAAATCGAGTCCAAATACACAATCATTTTGGTGAACTCATCATTTTCTCACATGAGCGTGATATCCGTTTCATGGCAGGGTGGTGGAAGTTGAAAGCACATAAGTAGGTGATAAGAAATATATTAGTATTAGAGATAAAGGACATGGCATTGTAAAAAAAATGGCAGTTTTGATTAAATTGACTTGTAGATGCCATGCAACCTCAAGAGTATTTCATGAGAAACTCATCAGATTGACTCAAAACTGGGGAGCATATGGGGAATCAGTTAGACCTTTTTGCTTATTCACAAATACATGGCAGCATTATCCATGAATGTCATCTCCTTTTGAATAATGAAAGGCACATTACCAGATATTGCCCGTTGAGTCTGAATGGAATAAGACCACATTTGAGAACAACCATATAATTCTGAATGATAAAGTGATAAGGGAAAGATTTCTCTCCCAGATCTAGCAATGCATTTCTGTAGTGATGCATTTCCTGATGGTGCCAACTTAGCCAGGACACAGGGAAGTCAAAATTAGGTAAAAAACAGACATAGGGATATTGGTTTAAAGTCATATACATAGTAAATGAGATTTTAATAATCTTTCATGACGGACTTGGAGTTTAGAGAATAATAAAGCTACTGACCATGCTCAAATGCCTTTTATAAGGTCCAAAAATGTAAGCATAAGACATTGAACACAGAGTTCTAGAAGAAGTCATTGCGAAATGGTTTTAAATCCTGAAGCATGGAAGTCCTTCAAAGTATGACAGACAACAGCAAATGACACCAGCAAAAATGTCTCAACCACAACAACCCAATATCTTGAAGAAAACATTGAAAAGCCAGGCATGGTGGTACATGTCTGTAATCTAGGCACTTAAAAGGCAGAGAAAGGAGGCTCACAAGTTCTAGACCAACGTAGGCTACATAGAAGGAGTCTGTTGAAGGGAGGAAGGAAGGAAGGAAGGAAGGAAGGAAGGAAGGAAGGGAGAAAAGGAAAGAAAGAAAAGAAAAAAGAAAAAAGTTGACTGTGAATAAATAGAAATTAAGTCTAATTACTTATGCACAAACTGAGGGATGAGGCTATGTGATCAGGACACATTTAGATTTTACTTACCAAGGTCTTGAGGGATTATATTACACACTTAACATATTAATTCCTCTTTCTTGCATTGCTATATACTTCCGATTCAAATCTCCCAGTTGCCCAATCACATTGAAAACCCCAGAATCCTATTCTTAGTGGGTGCTTAGTGGGTGCTTAAGAAATTGCTCATTATTGATGATGAAAATGATCATGAAAATCAAAACAATTTCATCAATTAGGTTGTTTCTGAGATGAAGATCATTAAGCAGATAAATTGATTGAAGTGACCAGTTATTTGAGTAGGTTCACTACCTGGTTGAATTAACTAGCTTAGTCAAGGGCAGCTTCTCTACTAGTTAAGAATCAACAGACCCTCTGAATTCTTATTCAAAAGATACTTAATCCTTCTTAAATAATATTGAATACCAGAGTTTTTAATCATTTTCCTTTTTTAATTTAAAAAATATTTTACTTTTATTTTATGCGTATGAGTGTATTTCTTGCATGTGTGTAAGTGCACCCTTGTCGTGTAATGCCTGCAGAGATCAGAAAAAGGCATCAGATCCCTGGAACTGGAGACACAGATGGTTGTTAGCTACCATGTGGGTGCTGGGAATCAAAACCCGGGTCCTCTGAAAGAGTAATCAGTTCTCTTAACTGCAGAGCTATCTCTCCAGTCCCAGTTTTCTCAATTTTCTCTTTCTTCTTTCTTTCTTTCTTTCTTTCTTTCTTTCTTTCTTTCTTTCTTTCTTTCTTTCTTTCATTTCTTTATTTCTTTCTTCTTTCTTTTTTTTCGTCTTTTTTGAGACAGGGTCTCCCTGTAGTTCCAGCTGGCCTGGAACTCAATATGTAGACCAGACTGGCCTTGGACTCACAGATATATGCCTGCCTCTGCCTCCACAGTGCTGGGATTAAAGGTGTGCACCACTACGCCTGGCCCTTCTTTCTTTTTTAAAACATTTTTTATGACCATGCTGGGAATCGAACTTTACCTTCAGGATGCTAGGTAAGTATTCTATCAATGAGCAGTACTTCATTAATTTACTTGAACTTCAATGATATTATATCCTAGTTTTTAAATGGAAAATTTTTAAAAAACCTTCCTACTTTGTGTGTGTGTGTGTGTGTGTGTGTGTGTGTGTATGTGTATGTGAGTTACATGCATGTGTGTTCAACATATGCTCAGATATACTCACCTGTAGACTTCAAGTAGAGGCCAGAGTGTCCTCTTCAATCATTTTTCTACCTTATTTTGTGAGGCTCGGTCTTTTGCTGAACCTGCAATTCAACTTTTCAGCTAGATTGGATGGCCAATGAGTCCCCAGGATCTACTTGTCTTTGCCTCACGACTCTTGGGGTTACAAAGACCTACTGCCATGCCTCGCCTCTGTGTGGATGCTGCAGATCCAAACATGGGTCCTCATGGTTATACAACAATCACTTTACCCACTACATGATACCACCAGTCTTGCTTCTAAGTTTTTATTTGAGAAATTTCAGACATGTAGAAAAGTTAGAAGGCTTGTATAATATAACTTATATTCAAGCTGTTGAAGTGTTAAACTGTTACTGAGCTATATGGGCTTTACCCATATACATACGTACATACATACATGCATACATACATATGTACACTTATATCATGACATATATATATATCTTAAACATTTGAAAATTGTAGAAAACATGACATTTTAACTCTAAATAGTTAACCCTATATCTCTTAAGATAGGAAACCATCTAAAAGAATAAATAACTGATGATATTTTCTCATATCAATTCTGCTTTCAAAGATGTCTAATTTGTCCCCCAAATATCGGTTATAGCTTTTAAAATATTGTCTATTTATGATTCAGAAGGCAGTCTGGGTTCACACATAGTTTGATGTCTGCAATCTCTTTAAAATCTCTGCTTGTAAAAAATGTTTAAAAATGTATGATACCCTCAAAGTTATTTCTGAGCTCTGTTATAAAATGTTCTCCTGAATAGAGAGCACTTGTATGCATTCCCGGTTATGTACTGGGTTGTTTTATATGGACAGAGGGATATAGTCTTCTAATGCAATACCCTAATATTTTGTAGCATTAAAGCTAAACATAAAAGCTAAAAATGTTAAGAAATTAGCCCTAGCATTATTGTTTCAAAGCTATAAGAATCTTCTGTCTCCTTAGAGAAAAGAGGCAGTGGAATCCGTTGTGTTCTCATTCTCTCTCTCTCTCTCTCTCTCTCTCTCACACACACACACACACACACACAAACACACATGCACACACTCTGAAAATGTTTTGGTTAGGTCTTTTACTTGGCAAATATAAAGCAATAGCTTTTTAACTTTTTGTTTTATCTTTGTTTGAGATAGTCACATTGTGAAGGTTTCCCTCAAATTCTTGATCCTCTTGCCTCCACCTCCCAAGTCCTGAGATTTCTGGTGTGTACCACCATGTCTAGATTCGTTTCAAACTTTTGATCCTTGGGCCTCAGTCACCTGAGTGTTAATATATAGGACTGTACCACCAAGTCTAGATAACTTTGCCTTTACGTTTTTTTTTCTTTTAGGTTTATGCAACTTTATTGAAGAAAATAAATCAATTATTAGCAAAGATATTAGTTGATCACTTCTCTATTGACAACTTGCAACATTCATTTCATGTTGTATTGAAATTTTCTTTTTGTTTTATTAATTATATTATATTATACAGAGTTCCATATGTAGGGAATTTGAGCCAAGGACTCCACTATCGTCCTCTTTCTCCTTGTTCTTCCTCCAAGTCATCCCTGGGTTTCCTCAAATAGTTTCACTTCTCTGCACATATATGATTTTATGTACTTATAATGTCTTAGACCCAAAAATCAGAGAAAACATGTGATATTTATATTTATGAGATTGACATAACTCACTTAATATGATTTTCTCCAGGTATATGTATTTTTCTGCAAACAAACTTTATTCTTCTTCATGTCTGAAAAAAAAGTCAACACATATGTCTGTGTGTGATGTATGAAAACATGAATGTGTGGTGTGCACATGGATGCGGAGACCAGAGAAGCACATTGATTGTTTTCCTCAATCACTCTCTTCCTTATTGCCCTGAGACAAGGCACTGAACCTGAACGTTACCATTTCAGCTAAGCTGACTGACCAGTGAGGTCTCAGGATCGGCTAGAGTTACAAGCATGCCCAGACATACCTGGATTTTTATATACATGCTGGGGATTTGAATGCAGGTCTTCACGTTTGCAGTGAAAGTACTTCATACACACCGAGTTATCTTTGCAGCCTCTAAAATACATTTTTTATCTCCCTTTTTCCACATAAGCTATACTTTGTTAGCATATACTTTATTTCATTCTTCCTCATACTTTGATAAGAGAACATCACCCTGCCCAAACCTACCTTTGCTTCCCTGGGCTGCACAGCCTCAGGCATGCTGTTGCCAGCACCTGTCCTTGGTAAGTCCAGCGGTGCCCACCATGCCTTGACTCCCCCAGCCTCATTCACTCTCCCAGCTCTCCCACCATGTCTCCCCTCTTAGCCTGGGTACTGGCCCATTTCTTGTCTTGGCAACCCAGACACCAGGGCTGGCCTCCCGGCCTAGAGCCACAACTGCTTCCTGATCCTTTGCATCCAGACCAACCCAGTTCCTCCCTGCAGTCCCCGGGAGCCCACTGGGCCCATCGTGCTTCCACCTACCTTTGCTTCCCTGGGCTGCTCAGCCACCAGCTTGTGGTGCTAGAATGGTTCCTGGGCCCTGGTCATAGGCCAGCCCGGCCCCCAAATTCCTGAGGGCAGCCTCTTTCCTGGAGGGGTCCAGATCTTAGGAGAAAGCCTGAGAGCATCTTATCCTATTCTGATTTGGGCCTCTGTGTGAGAACCTGAAGCATAGACCAACCAGCTTTTCATACTCAACAAGTAAACCACAAAGGCACATAAAGTTTACAAAATGAAGGAGACCTAAACTCAACAAAGGGAGGCTTGAGTCTCACACAAGAATCTGCAAAAGTAATCCACATGTCAAAATCACAGAGAAAAAATAATAACATGAAAAATAAAAATAATATATCCCCATCAAATCCCAATAGCCCTCTAGAGGAGTACAATGAGAACTCCCTAGATATAACACAGGACATGGAACTCAAAAGAACAATTATAAACATGATAAAAGAATTCAGTTAATTTAAAGAACACACAAAGAAATCAAAGAACTGAAGGAAGATAGGGATAAACTTCTGAATGAACTCAGAAAAGAGTTAGCAATATTGAAGAATACTCAGGCTGAAATGAAGAAGAAAGTGAAACACTCAGTAAGTCAATTAGAAACCACAGGAAAAAGCCTCACCAATAGGATGAATAAAATGGAAAAAAAGAATATTAAGACTGGAAGATAAAGTGGATGAATTAGATCACTCAAGCAAAGATTATGAAAAATTTAAGAAAACACAAGAATGGAATATGCAGGAATTGTGTGACACCATAAAAAGACAAGACTTATGAATCACAGGCATACAGGAAGGAGAAGAATCTCAAGATAACGGCATGGACAAGATCTTCAACAGGATTGTAGAAGAAAATTTCCTAAAATTAAAGGAAGACATGCCCATACAAATACAAGAAGCATACAGAACACCAAACAGACAGGACCAGAAAAGAAACTCTCCACAGCACATCTCAGTAAAAACACTAAATGTGCAGAACAAAGAGTCAATACTGAAAGCTGCAAAAGAAAAACAAGTCACATATAAAGGAAAACACATCATGATTACAGATGACTTTTCAGTGCAAACTATGAAAGCAAGAAGAGCCTGGACCAAAGTATTCCCAGTTCTAAATGACCACAGATGCCAACCCAGATTATTTTACCCAGCCAAAATGTCTATTATAGTCGAAGGGGAAAGAAAAATCTTCCATGACATAAATAGGCTGAAAGAAGTCACGTCCACAAAACCAGTACTTCAGAGAGTTCTGGAAGCAGTACAAAGAGCTGAAGAAAAGAATGACTATACCCAAGGGGTTATGGAAAGAAACTCAATAAAGATATAACTGTGGAAATGCACAGTTATACCAAGAATGTGAACAGAAATAAAAATGGCAGGATTCAATACACATCTATCATTAAGAACTTTAAATATCAATGGACTGAACTCCCCAGTTAAAGGACACAGACTAGTTGAATGGATTAAGAAACAAAACCCATCTTTTTGTTGTCTGCAAGAAACTCATCTCATGTTCAAGGACAGGCACTACCTTAAGGTGAAAGGATGGAAAAAATATACCAAGAAAATGGTACTAAGAAAAAAGCAGGCATAGCAATTCTAATATCTGACAAAATAGACTTTAAACTAAAACTAATCAGAAGAGATAAAGAGGGCCACTTCATTCTGATCAGACCAAGAAGATATTACAATTGTGAACATATATTCACCAAACTCTGGTACACCCAACTTTATATAAACAGTACAACAGGCTTTAATACCCAGATTAATCCCAACTCCTTAATAGTAGGGGACTTCAATACCCCATTGTCCCCATTAGATAGGTCAACAGGACAGAGAATTAACAGAGAGACACCTGAATTAAACAATACCATATATCAAATGGACCTAACAGACATCTACCAAATGTTCTACCCAAGCACCAAAAAATGCACTTTCTATTCAGCGCCCCATGGAACCTTCTCCAAAATCGACCATATACAGGGGCACAAAACAACCCTCAACAAATACAAAAAGACTGAAATAATTCCAAACAGTCTATCAGACCACAGTGCAATAAAGCTTAAAATGAACACCGGAAGAAACTCTAGTAACTACATGAACAGATGGAGATTAAACAATACACTCCTGAATGATGAATGGGTCAAAGGAGAAATTAAGAAAAAAATAAAAGTAATCCTGGAACTAAATGAAAAGGACAATACAACACAACAAAACCTCTGGGACATGTTGAAAAGTCGTCCTTAGAGGGAAGTTTATAGCTCTAAGTGCCTACATTAAAAAATCAGAGAGAACATAAATAAATAAATTAACATTGCAAATCAAGGCACTTGAAAAAAAACAACAAACAGAACCCAAACAGAGCAGACAAGAAGAAATAACAAAAATCAGAGCAGAAATTAATGATATAGAAACAAAGACAGCAATATAAAGAATCAATAAATCCAAAAGCTGGTTCTTTGAAAAGATTAACAAGATTGACAGATCGCTAGCCCAGTTAACCAAAAGAAAGAAAGAGCACCTCTGAATCAACAAAATCAGAGATGAAAGGGGAAACATCACAACAGATACCAAAAAGATCCAGAACATTTTAAAGGAATACTTTAAAAACCTATATGCTAATATGCTACTAAATTTGAAAACCTAAAAGAAATGGATGGATATCTAAAAGCATGGGAACCACCAAAACTAAACCAAAAAGAGATCAACAGCTTAAACAGACCCATATCACAAAAAGAAATGGAAACAGTAATACAAAACCTCCCGACTAAAAAAAGCCCAGGACCAGACGGATTTACAGCAGAATTCTACCAGACATTTAAAGAAGATCTACATCCAATACCACTTAATTTATTCAAAAAGAAATGGAGGGAGAACTACCAATTTCCTTCTATGAAGCCAGAATCACTCGAATACCAAAGCTAGGTAAAGACACAACCAAAAAAGAAAACTATAAACCCATATCCTTAATGAACATCAATACAAACAAATTCTCAACAAGATACTTGCAAACCACATACGGACACACATCAAAAAAAAAAAAACCATCCACCCTGATCAAGTTGGCTTTATCCCAGAGATGTAGGGATGGTTCAATATATGTAAGTCCTAAGATTCATATGGAAGTACAAAAGACCTTGGATTGCCAAAGCAACCCTGAGCACTAAGAGCAATGCTGGGGGTATTACTATACCAGATTTTAAACTGTATTACAGAGCTATAGTCATAAAAACAACATGGTACTGGCACAAAAATAGATCTGTAGATCAATGGAACAAAATTGAAGACTCAAATATGAATACATGCAAATTCAGCTCCCTGATATTTGACAAAAGGGCCAAGAACATCCACTGGTGGAAAGATAGCATGTTCAGCAAATGATGCTGACAACATTGGATCTCTACCTGCAGAAGAATGAAACTAAACCCCTGTCTTTCACCTTGCACATAAGTCAACTCCAAATGGATCAAATACCTCAATGTGAAGCCTGAAACTCTAAAACTGTTAGAAGAAAACATTGGCAATTACCTACAAGATATAGGT
>NW_008355477.1:1419424-1420161 GCF_000622305.1 Nannospalax galili
ACAGTAACCTAAAAGATATAGGTGTACAAAAGGATTTTTCTAAACCAGACATCTATTGTTCAGGAAACAAGGTCAAGAATCAACAAATGGGACCTCATTAAACTAATAAACTGGACATCAATTGCTCAGGAACAAGGTCAAGAATCAGCAAATGGGAACTCATTAAACTAAATAGCTTCTGTGCATCAAAAGAAGCAACCAAGAAAGTGAAGAGAAAACCCACAAGCTGGGAGAAAATCTTCACCAGCAACATATCAGACAGATGTTTAGCATCCATAATATGTAACAAACTCAGAAAACAAAGAATCAAGGAAGGAAGTAACCCAGTTAAAAGATAGGCTAAGGAGCTGAACAGAGTTCTCAAAAGAAGAAATAAATATGGCTAAGAAGCATCTTAAAAGGTATTCAACATTATTAGCAATTAAGGAAATGCAAATTAAAACAAAACCCAGAGAGTGGGAAAAAAATCATCACCGGTAATACATCTAACAGAGGTTTAACATCCAGAATATCTAAGGTACTCTAAAACCAAAGAATCAAGCGTGGTGGCATATGCCTTTAATCCCAGTACTTGCGAAGGCACGTGGATCTTTGTGAATTCAAGTTGAGCCTGGTCTACATAGGGAGTTCCAGGACAGCTGGGGCTACAAGGAGACCCTGTCTCAAAAAGACAAAAAAAGAATCAAGAAAAGAAGTAACCCAATTAAAAGATGGGCTAAGGAACTGAACAGAGAGTT
>NW_008355477.1:1420229-1422153 GCF_000622305.1 Nannospalax galili
CCTTTAGAAATTATAAGGAAAATAATGAAATCTGCAGGTAAATGGATGGAACTAGAAAGTGTTATACTAAGTGAAGTAACTCAGACTCAGAAAAAAAAAACCAGCCTATGTTCTCCCTCAAATGTGGATCCTAGCACCACATTCTGGTAAGTGAGTATGTATCCAGACATAACTATGGGAACCAGGATAATGAAAAAGAACCAGGGAGGTTAAAGGAAAAGAAAGACTCTGAAGGAAGAACAGTAGGAAACAGGCATTAATAAGGGAGATATGGATAAAAATGGGGTTATTTTAAGGGGAGGGGGGAGGGAAGGTTATACAAGGAACCTAGGGTATAAAGGGAAAGAAGGAGCTCAAGAGAGGCGGGGCCATAGGAGAAGGGTATTATTAAGGGACAAATGGGAAAAAATTAGACAATGTGAGAGATAAATAATGCCTTGCTAGTTTTAAAGAAATTAGAGGGAACCATATTATTTGAACAACCTACTGACAAAGTATATATAGAACTAGCCCAAGGAATATAATATATATCTAGGCAACGTTTATCTGAAACCGTTTGGCACTTGCCCAAATTTTATCTACATGGTACATGGTCATTTAAACTACCAGACTAATGGAACTAACCTTCTTAGATGTCTAACAGCCATACTTTGAGACCTATACTAATTTGGTCAGAGGGATATAACGGACAGTTTTCGCTCCTTGCCCTTCTTGGTCAACTAAGTTCCAGGGGACTGTGAGCATCTCTCAAAATGTCCTGTAACTGTGGTGAGTCACCTGTCCTCTTGATCAAGGAGGCCGAGGAGACCCCATCAAATGGACTTGAACCAGCATCCAGTCTACAAAGAGGATTGTCAACATACATAAAACATTTCGTCCATGCTTCCAAGAGAAGCCAGCCATGATTGAGCAGGACCTATGACTTATCTTCACATAGATGGAACTGGAAAAGAAAGGAGCCAGGGGCTCCTCCCAAGCCCATGTTTCCCCTGAGGAACAAATCCTCAAATGGCCATAAGAGTAAAAATAAATTGGTTTATCTAGGCCAGCTCTATGATCTTAAACACCCAAAAGCAAAGTATAACCAAAGATCAAAGGGGTTAATATAAATTTTAGGAGTCCATATGTATAGCTAAAGGCTACATAACAAGAAACAATGCCAGACAGGAGATACGCCTTTGAGTTATTGGCCAAGGTAGCCCAAAAGTCTCCCAGACAGTAATCTAGCATAGAACTTGGAAAAAGAACAGAAGACCCCAATCTTATCTAAATGAATATTGAAAACTGATTGCTGCTAGATGAGGAAGAGCTGATGTTCCTAAAACAAGGAACTCTAGATAGGCTGACTAGATTCAGTGGATTGAGGAAGAGCTGATCTTCCTAAAACAAGGAACTCTAGATAGGCTGACTAGATTCAGCAGATGGACAAGCACTGGGGAATGGCTGGGAGCACTGACAACACAGTGGACAGTAACAGGGATGACGGAGTATATGGGCTTCAGGGGGCGGGGGAGGCAATGAGAGGGTGCCATTTGAGAAATGGGTATATAGATGAATAAGATTGTTTGGGAAGTTCTGTATGATATACACACAAAAAATCAAGAAATAAAAATGGGTTATATTGGAGGAAGAAGCATAAAAATGTGCTTCATGTTAATTAGTAGAGGTGAAAAACAAAACAAACTGGTGACTTATCTCTATACTCAGGTGCCAAGTATCTGAGTGTAACTGACTGTGACTAGTAATAATCAAATACATAGAGATTAAAGGCACATGTGCAAACATCTATGCATTAGTAGCATTAAAAGTGAATCTTTCTCTAGGAAATGGAGATCATTTTTAAAGGTTAAAAACTCATTCAATTTTATGTCTTACAGCGTTTATACTGAGTTCAATATTGTATAACTGTATTAATTCAACTTGT
>NW_008355477.1:1422422-1427727 GCF_000622305.1 Nannospalax galili
AGAGTAACAGAATAGACATCTGACTCCCTAGAAGGTTTCACAGTTTGTTTTCGAAGTCTGCTTACATTTCTTCTTTCCTTGTTGTTCAAAAGAAAGAGATTAGAAAATAGCCCTTGGGTAGGTAAGGTTTGGTACAGAATTTCTAAATTCAGTAAATTGGGACCTGATCTCTCTCTCTCTCTCTCTCTCTCTCTCTCTCTCTCTCTCTCTCTCTCTGATACGCACACACACATCCATCTGTTACTCTGTTGCTTCCACTTAATTGGGTATCTTATATTTTGTTTGCATATGTTAATTGAGGATCATATCTTAATCTAGGAAATTAAACACTGAAAGATGAAGTATTCAAAATGATAGAGAAGGTCAAAATTGAATCATACCCAGTGTGGTGACTTAACAACAGTTTGACCAGGGATAGTGTATGACCAAAGGTATGATCTGGGTCTGACTGACTCCCATCTATTCCACTGTACCCAGACATGAACATCAATCCTGGTACGGAAGTACATAACTGCCATCCAAGCACCAGAGAGTCTGAGTCAAGAGAATTTTGAATTCAAGCCCAGCTTATGCTACATAACGAGGTGCTGTTTCAATAATTAATTAATTAATTAATTAATTAATTAATTAATTAATTAATTAACAAGAAGGAATGAATGAATAATGAGGGAGGAAGGAAGGAAGGAAGAAAGGAACCGAAGAAGAAAGAAAAGAGTTAGCATAAGACATGCTCTTTCAAAGCTGGAGTAACTTTCCATTACTGATGACCAAGTCAATAAATTTGCTAATTGAATTGCTCAAGTTCTCCCAATATTGTAGCCCTAGTAAGCAGAAGTGTAAGTTTTCAGTTTTTAAAAATACACATTTCTTGATTTGGGAGAGCTCTTGACTGGGAGACATATACTATTCCTAATGTCTTTCCACTTCCTAAAGTTTCTATTCTCAGATGCTGTACGCCAGGGACTGCCTAATGACAAGTATCATACCTGGGCATGGAGGCCCACACCTATAATCCTAACATAGTGAGCTCCAAGTTAGTCTGAACTACAGTGTCATAGTCTAATCCAACAACAGCAACAACAACAATAACAATAATGCAACAACAAAAAGAGAAAACAACACAAACAACAACACAAACATCATAGTGTTTTCATAACAGATCAAGAGGTTGGACATTTCAAAAATAATATTCTTTATCAGAAATTTTCAGACACCTTGAGCATTCTCTTTGCAAATGACACATGGAAAAAGAGTACAACCTACACATGTCTTTGTGTGTAGTATATTTTTAGCACTGTAAAGTCCCAATGTAATAATTAACTTTGTCTTTTATTTCTCATTCCCCTTTTAAACTGAGCTATGAATTACCCTTCTGCTTAGTTCTTCTCTAAGTTTCATTTTACCAAGAAATGAAAGTACTCTGATGACATCCTCACAGGGCATGCAAATTAATGTGACAAAGACTGTCTTTTGTGCTTTAGGCTGGTTCACCAAGTGAGTCTAAAGGGTCAGATGTTTTAAGAAAAGTTACTGGGTAGTGACTTGGTTTCAAAGAAAGGAAAGGCTATGTATGGAGTAAAGGTACAGTCCCCTGCTGTCTTGGAACCTCAGAAGCTGTTTTTCCAAGGTGAGAATCCATCTTGTCATGTGGCATACATAAACTGGTGAGTTACCAGTACTGAGGTACGCTAAAAGGCATTTGTTTGGAATTCCAGAGAACAATGACTAATAAAAATAGTTAACTTACACCTATGTGTAATTAATGTTAAAGTAAATTAAAGTGGAAACCAGGCTCCCTCTATCCCAATAATCCCTGAACATGTAGTACCAGTTCACCTTCGTCAATGCCCTTAACTTTGCTTGATTCATACACATAGGTGAAAGTTAATTTGTAAATAAGCTTATTAAGGAATATCAGGGAGCTAGAACCATAGCTCAGTGACAGCAATTCTCCAACATGTATATGGATGTGGATTTGATCCCCTGGATCAGACCTCAAAACTCAGAACTTAGGTCCTGCAATCAGAAGCACCAATAAATTTATAATAATTTAGTCAAGGGCTTGCTAATAAGATAGACCAATAGGGCAACTACATAATTATAACCAATCAAATGTTTGCTTTGCTTCACTTTTGTGTCTATCCTATAGAAGTATCACCCCCTCCCCTCCTTTGTGTTTCCTCACCAGAGTTCCTGAACCACTATGGATTGAGGTTTCCAATTCATAAAATGTTGCTTGTTCCCATAAATTCTTAAAAGAATTTTACCATGTCTCACTTGACTTTTTAAGCAATGTCTTCACCATGTTGACAGTTCCATGGAATAAGGGGTACCTCATTTATTACTCTAAGAATGGAATGCTTATGAGGCAGCTATGGTTAAACTTGATTTGCCCACAAGGAAGCTGATGTTAGAAGAAGCATAGATTCAGTAATGTCAGACATTTGTCTTTTTTTATTTTTAATTGTGTATGTGTGTGTTTGCAATGCTCCCAGAGGCCAGAAGAGGTCATCAGATCCCCTGGAGGTGGAATTACTGGCAGTTGTGTGCTATCTGACCTGAGTCCTGGGAACCAAACTCTATAAAAGTAGCAAATGCTCTTAGCCACTGAGCCATCTCTGCAGCCCCAAGACTCTTTCATGATTCTCCAGCCCATATATTGTTATTGCAAGTCATTTAATCAGCCAGGATGACAGCAGTTTGATTAGATAACAAAAAGTTCTTCTTGAGTTATGATTTTAAGGATTTCCTTTCCATATTTCATGCATATATTCATATTAGATACTGTCATAGTTTGCTTATCTACTGCTATGTAAAAACCAACACAAAATGTATTTGCTCAACACAGAAGTGATTTTATTTCCTCCTGATTTTGTGGGTTTGCTGAAGCTCTGCCAGGGAGCTCTTTGGTTGGTCACAGCTGGGGTCTCCCAGGAGACCCTCTCCCATAAGGTACTCAGATTCTTTTGCTTATATCTATTGCCCTTTTGTAGAAGTTTAGGAAGCAAAGAGATTGACCTGGTGGTGCAGGCCCACAACTATAGCTACTTGAATTTGGTGGTTTCTTGGGATTCATGATCTCTATTCTACTTTCCACATGATTACCTTGAATTTCTTTTATAGTCGCTACTTCCTAAGAGTAAGCATTTCAAGAGAAACGTGCTCTGGTATACAAGCTGTCATGGATGGCTTCAGTTATGAACTTGACACACCTGAAAGAGGGAGCCTCAACTGGGGAATTTCCTCTATCAGACTGACCTCTGGTCATGTCTCTGAGGCATTTTCTTGATTGTTGAGTATATGTGGTAGGTCCTATCCCACTGTGGGTGTTGCCTCTGCTGGGCAGGTGGTCCTGGTATGCATAAGAGGGCAGGCTGACAATTGGTAGCTGAATACTGAAGTCTAGTCAGCCTCAAATAGAGGGACATCTGGGTACACGAACTTAATTCGATAGGCCTTAATGGACATGACAGAATGCATGAAATCCAGTTGGGGGCTACAGGTGGGGTGCAGAAGAGGCGGGAGTCTGAATGTGATTAAGATGTATTGTGTGAGATGCACAAGAGTTCAATAGAAAATGTACATTGGGGGAAAAAAACCCCAAAACAAAGCAAACTGAGCATCGGCCAGAGGAGCAAGGCAGTAAGCAGTGTTCCACTATGGACTGTGTTTCATTTCCTGCCTCCAGATTCCTGCCCTGGCTTTGCTTGATGGTGGAATCTAGCCTGTAAAATGTAATAAACTGTATCCTCCCCAAGTTGGTTTTGGTCAGTGTTTTATCAAAGCAAAAGAATGCAAACTAAGACATGATCACATATTAAGTCTTTGTCTTATCCTTGTTAATGTCCTATTTGTTGTCCATGGCTAAAGTCAGTATGGAAAGGCATTGGACAGTGTCATGAATGCCGAGAAGTGTGGTTCATTAAGAACCACCAAGGTAATAATCCAGCACTTGGGATTTTCACAATAGGCCTGGAAAAGGATGAGTGAGCCAAGGCCTGTAGTTTCCATGTCTTTGAAAGATATTGGATTTGAATCATTAATGAACCTGAAGCCTCAGGTGGGCATAGTGATACAGGCTTGTAATCTCAGTACTCAGGAGGCAGAGGCAGGAAGTTTGGTAGTTCACATCCAGCCTGGGTTACCTAGTGATTCCCTTTCTTAGAAAACAAAAATAAAAATAAAACAATACAACAATAAAAAATGAGTTATATTGGAGGAAGAAGCATAAAAATGTGCTTCATGTTAATTAGTAGAGGTGAAAAACAAAACAAACTGATGACTTATCTCTATACTCGGGTGCCAAGTATCCGAGTGCAACTGACTGTGACTAGTAATAATCAAATACATAGAGATTAAAGGCACATGTGCAAACATCTATGCATTAGTAGCATTAAAAATGAATCTTTCTCTAAGAAACAGTATATTTTAAAATGAAATGGAGATCTTTTTTAAAGGTTTAAACCTCATTCAATTTTATGTCTTATAGGGCTTATACTGAGTACAATAATGTCTGACTGTATTAATTCAACACTGTGAACCTAAAAATTTACTTTTGAAAGAGATGCATCTTTGTTCTGGAAATTGTTATTGAGTATGTTAAAGCTGTAATGAAATGCTTCTTCTAATCATGTGGTTACTAAATAGTTTAAAATAACTTTCAACATGAGAGAGGCCTTCTGAACCCTCCTAGTTGGAGTGATCAGTCCTACATTGTTGACCCAGTCCTCTGCACTGAATTTAGCTCCAGGGAAGTCATTGGCTGGAGTAGGTAAGTTGTATTATTTTGTGAGAATAGACATCTGACTCCCTAGAAGGTTTCACAGTTTGTTTTCGAAGTCTGCTTACATTTCTTCTTTCCTTGTTCAAAAGAAAGAGATTAGAAAATAGCCCTTGGGTAGGTAAGGTTTGGTACAGAATTTCTAAATTCAGTAAATTGGGACCTGATCTCTCTCTCTCTCTCTCTCTCTCTCTCTCTCTCTCTCTCTCTCTCTCTGATACGCACACACACATCCATCTGTTACTCTGTTGCTTCCACTTAATTGGGTATCTTATATTTTGTTTGCATATGTTAATTGAGGATCATATCTTAATCTAGGAAATTAAACACTGAAAGATGAAGTATTCAAAATGATAGAGAAGGTCAAAATTGAATCATACCCAGTGTGGTGACTTAACAACAGTTTGACCAGGGATAGTGTATGACCAAAGGTATGATCTGGGTCTGACTGACTCCCATCTATTCCACTGTACCCAGACATGAACATCAATCCTGGTACGGCAGTACATAACTGCCATCCAAGCA
>NW_008355477.1:1428421-1479512 GCF_000622305.1 Nannospalax galili
AATAGACATCTGACTCACTAGAAGGTTTCACAGTTTGTTTTCGAAGTCTGCTTACATTTCTTCTTTCCTGGTGTTCAAGAAAGAGATTAGAAAATAGCCCTTGGGTAGGTAAGGTTTGGTACAGAATTTCTAAATTCAGTAAATTGGGACCTGATCTCTCTCTCTCTCTCTCTCTCTCTCTCTCTCTCTCTCTCTCTCTCTCTCTTATACACACACACACCCCCCTCTTTTTCTCTTTTTTTATATTTTAGATCTAGTTGTAATACACTGAATGATGACTGTGATTCCTATGAGGGAAAAATGGAAAGTTATTCCTCCATCAAGTAAACAACTCATTTTCATTTGTTCAGGGGTTTTTCTCAATCCTTTTTTTTTTTGGATATTTTATTTACTGCATGCATGTAAGTGCATCCGTGTCATGCAATGCCTGTGAAGGTCAGAAGAGGCTGTCGGATCCCCTGGAACTGGACACTTGTTAGCTGCCATATGGGTGCTGGGATTCAAACCCAGGTCTTCTGCAAGAACAGTGTTCTTAACCGCTGAGCCATCTCCCCAGCATTGCTTTTCTCAATCTTAATTGAAGGTCCTACATCCCAGGAAACTCTAGGCTACCTGGAACATCTGTTTCAAGGCCAGCCTGGTCTACATAGTAAGTTTCAGGACAGCTGGGGCTACAGGAGACCTTGTCTCAAAAAGACCAAAAAAAAAAAAGAAGAAAAGAACTTGAAATTAACTTATGGCTTGGCAGTTAAGAGCACCTGGTGGATTTGCAGAGGACTCACATTATTTCCAGAATCTACATGGTTGTGTACTGTTACTCCAATTCCAAGGGATCAGGCACCCTCTTCTGGCATTTGAGGGCACCAAGCACTCATGCCTATGAATGCAGGCACTTAACATATAACACATAAAATAAATCTTTTAAAAAATCTATACAGCCTCTAAAAGTCATGCTATTAGACTTTTTTCGACACAGGATAGTACGTAGTCCAGGCTGGCCTCATTCTTACCATATAATGAAACTTCTCTGTCCTTCTGAACCTCCCAAGTGCTGGGGTTGCAGGCATGTGCCATTATAACTGATTTATCTGATTCTAAAGATCAAACGAACTCAGGGTTTTGTGCATACTAGGCAAGCACTCTACCAAGTGAGCTACATCTCCTGCCAACATTAATAGAGCATTAAATGACATTTAAAAGTGAAATATACTGAGTAAACAAAAAGTTCTAAAACAAGTATTCATTTGGCTAGACTACACGTTTAGCCATTGTTAATATTGCTAACTCTTTACATTTCTTGTCCTTGTATTTACTAAAATATTATTAATAAATGCCTAGTATTGAAGCACGCAAGCACATGAGACCATTTAATGCCCTGGGAGCCCCATATGGTTTTGAGTTATGCACACCTTCCCTCTTGTAATAATGCACTTGCATGAATTACACACACACACACACACACGCACGCACACACGCACACACACACACACACACACACACACACACACACACAAAATCCAAACAATGTGCCTAGCAACCTCAGAAGTCCCTTGATTCTCTACTTGCATTAGGCTACATGTACACCCGCCTCTGAACAATAGTACAAATTTTCCAGTCCCTGGAAATAATCAAATTTTAACAGTTTCAATTCAAGTATATTCCCAATGTATCTGGGTATGAAGACTACAAGGGGCAGTTTGGCCTGAACTGGTTTTGGTGCATATACAAAACTGTGTCCTCTAGTTACCTTTTAGGGAGACTCCCCTATTTACCATCTTATGCCTATGCATAATTAGGTATGCACATGATTAAAATTAGATGACTCGTGGGAAGGGACAATTTTAGTAGGAAAAATGAATGTATGACGTAATATATCAATCAAAATAGAAAAACACTCAAAGTACAATCCTTAGGAACCAAACTTTTCCTTCTCCTGAGCCTCATGAAAGGAAGCCCCAAGCAATAATCGGAGCCCTTGAAGACTCTCACTCATGTTGTGAGCTGTCAATCTTGACAGTGTATCCCTCTTTAATGTGTATTATAGCTTTACTCTGAATAGTGCTATCTTTCTTCATTGGAAAATCTATATGAGGCTATGTCAGTTCTTTGGGTAAGAGGCTAAGTACCAGCTAGGCAAGGTGGCAGACATCTTTAATCTCAGCACTTGGGAGGCAGAGACAGGCAGGTCTCTGTGAGTTTGGGGCCACCTTGGTGTGCATTGCAAATTCCAGGCCAGCCAGAGCTACATAGTGAGACCCTGTCTCAACAACAACAACAACAACAAAAGGCCAAAAGGTTTAATATAGGAATCTTATCCAGGGACACCCACTCTATAGTCTCTTATTCTCTAAAAATTAGCCAGTTGTGGCCTTCTGTGTGCATTGTACTCTGTTGTGTGAGGAAGCTTCACTGGTGAGAGTTGAGGAATCTATTAGTATTCTCTCCACCCCTTGTTCTGCTATGTTCCATGAGCCTTTGGTATAGAGGTTCCCCTGTAGTTGTGTCACTTAAAGCTGGGCATCTTTCAGACATATATCCTCTGTGTGTGACAGGTTGTGGAACTCTGTAATAGCCTCTATATGTTGCAAAAAGAAGCTTCTTTGATGAGTGGTGTATAATATATTTATCTGTAATTATAAGGATCCGTATGTAGCATATGGTAAGAAATTTCATTTGGAGCTGGAGAGATGGCTCAGCAGTTAAGACCACTGGCTGCTCTTGTAGAGGACGTGGGTTTGATTCCCAGCACCCATATGGTGGCTAACAATCTTCCATAACTATAGTTCTAGGGGAATCTAAAACTCTCTTCTGACCATCATGGGCATTGCACGACATGGGTGTACTTACACACATGTAGGCAATACTCTCATACCCATAGAATAAAAAATAAATTAAAAAGAAATTTCATTTGCCTAGATATATGACACAGAGAGTTTATTCTAGGATCTATGACCTCTACAGCCATGTGTATTTGGTTATATTTACAGTGTACCCATGAGAAGGCTTCCAGGTGTGAAATCCAGTGGGGGGATATTGGGGAGGGGAATGGATGGGGGAAAGGGTCCAAATTTGATTAAGAACTATTATATGAAATGCACAAAAACTCAATTAAATATATATTTTTAAAAAGGCCAAGAACCTGAAGACACCTGGGCTAGACTTTGACCTCAGATAACACTACATTATGATCTATAAAAGGTTCTTGGAATTGAAGAAAAACCTAAAAACAGTATTGCAAAAAGTTAGCAAGGTTTGAGTACATCTGTATAATTGATGTTACTATAGTCCTATATAAATTCTCTAAAGTATTTGTGGCCAATAAAGTTCTTATATAAATGCACATAAGACAACTCGTCTCTGTCTCTGATCTTCTTGTAGGTGTTATAAACACACACACACACACACACACACACACACACACACACACACAAACACTACTGTGTATAGGTTTTTAAACATAGAATATGGCAGTTTGAAACAAAGTTCTTAGGCTTATGTGGCCAAGAATCTTACCCAATGAGCCACCTCTCCAACCGTTGGTCATATTTTCTAAAAGTGATTCCCTTCTTCCTTTCCAAATTAGCGCTTCAGCTTCGGTGGTCAGACAAAAATAGATGCAGAAAGAGCTATCATTTGCACCACAGTTCTCAGGTACATTTGTTTTTTTTTTTTTCGGGGGGTAACCAGCACAAATCAGAGCTATATTCTTGGGAGTCCTTAGCCAATATGCTGCCTTAGAAGGGAGGGAATTATGACAAACAAATGTTCCAGGTTGCCTATGGTTTCCTGGGATGTAGGACCTTCATTAAGATTGAGAAAAACACTGCTGGGGAGATGGCTCAGCGGTTAAGAACACTGTTCTTGCAGAAGACCCGGGTTCGAATCCTAGCACCCACATGGCAGCTAACAACTGTCCGTAACTCCAGTTCCAGGGGATCCAACAGCCTCTTCTGACCTTCACAGGCATTGCACGACATGGGTGCACTTACATGCATGCAGGCAATACACTCATACACATAAAATAAAGATAATAAATAAAATATCCAAAAAAAGATTGAGAAATCCCCTGAACAAATCAAAATGAGTTGTTTACTTGATGGAGGAATAACTTTCCATTTTTCCCTCACAGGAATCACAGTCATCAGTCAGTCTGTTTCAACTAGATCTAAAATATTAAAACTGTTGGTGACACTGGGAATCATCTTCCTTCACACGAATTTTACAGAGATTTTTAGATTCAGAGAAGTGCAGACATTTTCCCTGAGTCCACAGTGTACTAATCAGGACCAGACTCCAGATTGCCACATTCTGAATCTAGGCTACTTCCCACTCTTTTCCATTTTTTTTTTTTTTTTGGCATTCTTGTTCCCTTTTTATGATGCTCTTAAAATGTAAAACCAGTTCAGCTGCTTTGTCCTCTGGCCACAGAACTCAGCGTGCTACCCCTTTCAGTGGTACTTTCGATGGGATGATGAAATAGGGTTGCAGCGGAATCGGCTTGGATGAGGCCTTGGTGGATCAACATCTCCGTGGTCAAGGGGCATTCATCTCTACCTGCCATTTGTGCAGCCCACTGGGAGTGTTTCCCACATGCAGCTATTTGTTGGCATGTAAGTGCTATCTTTGGCTCAGGCAAACATGTCAAGCCTATGAACCACTCCTAAAATGTCGGGTGTGGAGGTTGCATTCCCCATGGACTATACACCTAGAAAGCACACGAGAATCTTGCTTCTATCTTGCATCCTTTCCAAGGGCACACTTATTAGTTCTAAAATGTAAAGTTAGCATACAAACTGATCGGTTTAGTATGTCACATCACATGTCCTGCTCTGTCACTCTCCACCTTAAGACAGCCTCTCTCATTGATCCTGGAACTAGGCTGGCAGTCAGCAAGCCCCAACAATCTTCCTGTCTCTGTGCCTCAGAGTTGTGGAATTACAGGTATGTGAGTGGCCACACCTAGCTTTGTACATGGTTGCTGGAAATTTGAACTGAAGTCCTCATGTTTGCACATAAGCACTTACCGTGGGCCATCTCTGCAGTCCCACAAGCCAATCATTTCTAAGTACTCTATTGACTTGTACATTCAATTTGGATGAAGGATATGGTTGTGCGTTTCAAACACTAACTGCCATGTTCCCTGGCTATCCTTCTTTCAACACATCATATATGATGTACCAAACAGCCTATGCTGTTTTGTTTTCATCTGTGCTGGAATATAACTTACATTCTGGAAAATTCTGTGGTGAATTACTACTCGTAAGAGTAGTCACTTCACTTAAGTCCTTTGCAAACTCCTTGGGGTGCATCTTCCCCTTCCCCACCTGGCCTGGTGCCTGTAGTTCAGAGGGTGCATTAGGGAGGACTTGCATAGGAAATGAAACACCTCCAAGATGTGACAGCATTAGGTGGAACTAGAAAGCTGGTGTTCTGTTTCTACCTCTCATTTGCTTTCTTCTTTCTTTGTAGAATATTCCATTATGTTCTCTTTCAAATCGGTTCCTCAAATAGACCTATTTTACATTTCTTGGTGATTTTGAGGCATTTGGTTGCCAGTCTCAGCACTTTCCATGCTTTAAAGTTGTTTCACTGGAAGAAAATAATTATAAATGTATTTTGTCCCAGGGCAAGGGAAATAGATCTGTCTGTAAAGTGCTTTCGGTAGAAGCATGAGGATCTGAGTTCGAGTAAAAAGCTAGTCATGGTGGAAGAGCCTATAATCCCAGTAATGGTGAGGAAGGGACAAGAAGATCCCCGAACTCGCTGACCAGCCAGTCTAGCCAAATCAGCAAGCACCATGTTCAGTGGGAAATTCTGTTTCAAACAATTTAGGAAGATACCCGATGTCGATCTCTGGACGTCCTTCACACACACATGCCCACAACACACATACAGACACAAAACTATTTTGTCCCCAGGAGCATAATCTATACAGTTCCTAAACAGGGAGGTGCTGGAAGGGGACCAGAAGCCTTCCGATACCCCTTAATCAAAGCACACGAACTTTTATGTGGCCTACATTTGTGTTTGGGCTGTTCCAATAAATGGATATTGAACATGACTACTTGGATGTGGAAACACAATACATGGTGCAGCCCTTATTTTAAACATTTTGTGTGTGTGTGTGTGTGTGTGTGTGTGTGTGTGTGTGTGTGTAGGTCAGAAGACTATTTGTGGGACTGACTCTTTCCATCCACCATATGGGTCCTGGCATTTGAACTCATATCTTTAAACTTCAAGGCAGCAGCGTTTACCTGCTGGGCCCTCACTGGCCCCGGTCTTTAATTTTAAAGGAAACATCAACTTGGATGCATTAAGTGGAGCAGTGGTGATACCTTTGGGAGAGAAGCTTGCTAATAAGTCCTTCACAGAGAAAAACCTTCAAAATGGAGAAGAGTGCACTTTAAATGATGTTTGGTTTTCCTTTAATTTTACAAACTTGTTTTCAATCATAAAGTAGTAAACATTTTTAGATACTTCATAAACATATCACTTCATCAAAACTAATCACTCTAAAATGATGATACAAAGTAGGAAACAAAGTAGTCAGCATATTTTTATTGAAATGTTTTAGTAAACATGACAGAATCTTAAAATTCCCTATTCTCTAAAACCAGTGCAAGCACTTCAAATAATAAATTCTTGAATTTAGTTGACATCATATCTAACAAAGGAAAGTTATTATATGAACATTTATCAGTTGACTAATATAATTTTTAAGATGGAGGCTAAGCAACTTTGGTATATTCATATTTTCCTGGCTCCCCCTTTCAGTTAGATATATGTCTAATATACCCTCATTCAGTAGAGGTGGACAGGACTGATGTATTTGGTGATTTCATTTATGGTTTATTATTTTTTTCACCACAAGTAGCAAGGAATGAGAAAGTTCTGGGTTTAGACTGCTCATGAGGCAGTTCTCATCACTTCTGCTGAACTGAAACCAGCAAATATTTGAAGCCTACATTTGCACTATGTAAGGCTCAGTCCAGTCTAGTTGGTTCATGAATGTATTCAAAGGCAAAATAAGAACAGCAACCATTAGCTCCTAATTCAGAGGACAGCCATGCAGATTCTTAAACTTTTTTCTCTGAAGATCATTATGTTAAAACTGGCTGTATGCCAAGCACGGTGACACACACCTTTAATCCCACCACACTTGGGAAGCAGAGGCAGTTGGATCTCTGTGAGATCAAGGACCTGGTTTACATACAGAGTTCCAGGTCAGCTTGGGGCTACAGGGACACCCTGTCTCAAAAACAAAACAAACAAAAAACCAAAACAAAGAAAAAAAGAAAGACCCCCCAAATCCTATAGTTGTTGTACATATTCATAATCTTTAAATATCTTAGATAATACGATTACCTTTAAATCAACTGGCTTTCGTCATGCCAGCATACCAAAACTTGTTCATATGGCGTGCAGAATTGTATCTTCATTACACTCACAGAAGCATAACATTCCAAGAAATACATATGTCATATATTTATCACAAAAACTGCACAGCATCAAAAAGGCCTTTTAACACGTCTAGCCAAGACTTTGTACAATCTATATCCCAGAGCTGAACATCCCAGGTGACAAGACCACTTTCTCCAGAGTCACTACAAATGCTAGTTTTTGTAACAAGTTCAACGATACTTTCTAACTTTTCTGCTGCCCTGAAGCCTGAAATCCTAGCGTACTAGTCAAGTTTGTTAGTTACTCAGATTTTATTTTTTCTACCTGAAGAACTTAGGTCTGGATGTTTATTCTCTACTAGTTTTAAGATTCAGCAGGGGTAGAGATTGTTTAACATTCTTAAGCTTTGTCTACACAGGAAAATCCTCTTTAGGGGCAGGAAAATTTGGGTGGTTGTTTATCATCATACATACAACATAATTGAATCAATGGGATTTTTTTGCCACTTTAACAGATCTTATAAAGGACTGGATTTTTTTTATTGTTTTTGATTATGACAGGTAGTCTCAACTCTGTAGTCTAGGCTGACCTTTAACTCACTATGTAACCCAGGCTGGCCTCAAACTTGTGGCGAGCCTCTTGCCTCGGCTTGGGTGCTGGGACTAAAGATGTGAACTACTATACTTCGCTAAGACTGTCTTATCAAGAATGCAATCCTCAGGGAATCTCTCCTTCACAATCATTTTTGAGTCATTTTTGAATGTTATCTTAACAGCACAATTGTTTACTTTTTCATCCTCTTTTCATAGGCTTCTCCTGTCTACATTTTTACATAACTTTAGTGAAGGTAATCAGTTGCTAGAGACTTATTACCTCTGATTAAAAAGAACCAAAGAACATTTCATCAAAGCTCATGAAATAGGGCTTGAACAAATATATTTGGTGGCACTCTTAAAACCTCTCCTTTTTGTTTATGTCTAAAACAAAATAATGATGAACTTAATTAAGTTTGAGGGGATTTCAGGGAGTCTTTCTTTTGGTGGCTATCTACGACATGAAGTTATTGAGAAAAAAAAATGCAAGGAAAGGCTATCACTAAAAAGATGAAGTCAAAGAACAAAATGATAGGACTTGAGATGTGTCCCAAAAGAATTATTCTCCTGGAATGGATAGAGATGAGCATCAATGTGACGGGGAACGCACTGATTACATTTTGAAATATAGTGATTGCTGAACATCATGTTGGAGTTTCAGGTAAGTTGACACGTCATACCTTCAGAGTGGTAATAATAATAAAAAAATACAAAATTACATTGCTTTTGATATGTCTAATGTCTACCAAAAGTAAATGTGTCAGTGACTACCTTAGGTTCAATAAGATTCAGTCCAAATTAAGCATAATAGCTAAATAAATCCAGTTATCATTTTAAAATTAGAAAATAGATAAATTCAAACTTCATGGTAGTATAAATTTTCTGAGCTTCACTCTGAAGTAAAGGTCTATATAGGGTTTTACCCAAATGTCCACAGGCATTATCATTATATATTTACACAAAAGGCTTTCAACTGAAGTCACCTTTGGCAACCTTAAAATATATAAACGATTACTTTCCACAATGGGATTTTAGGTTTAAAAGTTGTTGCCTCAAAGTACTAAAACAGATGAGGGAAAAGATCATCTATCAGAACAAGTCAAGATGAGAAGAACATTTCTCATTTATGACAGTTCACTTACAGATCAAATAACTACCACCTTCCCCTACCCCCAAACTGGAAAGAAGTAGTCTCGACCTTTAGAAGGGAAGACACGGAATCTCAGAGTATACAGAGATCAGATGCTTTTACCAGTGATCGTCCTAGTATTGCTGAGTCCTAACGCTAAAACAGCAGATAGACAAAAACAGTGAGAAGTTGGAGGAGGCTTGCTCCACATTCTGCATCCTGTTTCAGACTACAGTGGGACATGGCTGAAGAGATAGGACACAGATTCCCCATTGTGCGTTCTGCGGATGGCTTCAGCCAGGATCATTGAAATGTCAATCACCTGAATTGCAAGAAGAGAACACAAAGGAAGGAATTAAATTCTATTTCTTTTAAAAGCCAAAAAAAGTCAGAAAGCTTAGAAATGTCTCTTCTAGCGTGCACATTGTGTGCTTTGGTCAAACCTCCCACAGCTCCTTCTTCTGAGAAGACAGACAACTTTGAGGTCTATCTTTGAAGGAATCGCCATCAGATAACTCAAACTCCCAGAGGTTCCTAGAGGGAAGGTACTCAGGGTAGGCACACGGGGCTGCTGCTACCCACAGCTAACCACTTCACGGGACATTTGTTGTTTTGAAATTAGTTTTCCTTACTCATTGGCAGAAGCTTTTCTATGTCTCAGAAACAACAGTGACCATCATCTTTTTAAAAAGTGCTGTCTCTTTAATTTTATTTCTTAATTATTTACTATAATCACGGCAGATAATTATGAAAGCAGCCATTTATAAAACACTGGACTTAAAAAAATCAAGATAACGCTATTTATGTTTTTAAATGTTCAATTTATTATTTTTTATTTTATTCTATGTGTTTGAGTGTATTGGCTGCATGTATGTAAGTGCACCCATGTTGTGGAATGCCTGTGGAGGTCAGAAGAGGGTGTCAGATCTCCTGGAACTAGAGTTACAGATAGTTGTTAGCTGTGATGTGGGTGCTGGCAACCAAATCCAGGTCCTCTTCAAGATCAGCCAATGCCCTTAACCACTGAGCCATCTCTCCTGTCACACTATTTATGTCTTGTCTACTCAACTTTCCTGGTGATATTTCTTATAGCGTATTATAAAGAAAGTCCTATAAAACATATCTTTCCACTTGAGTGCACTTCAGTATGGAACTCTAATCAGTTAAGACGTTTATTTTTAAATTATTTTATGCATGCACATGCACGTGTGTGTGTGTGTGTGTGTGTGTGTGTGTGTGTATAAAATGATGTATGAGTGGATACACATGTTCTATGGTGTGCATATGGGTGTCAGAACAAAATTTTGTGGAGTGGATTATCTAAGTGGGTTCTGGGAATCAAATTCCCTGGTAACAGGGGATGGTAACTGTGGGCATCTAGTCAGGAGACAAGAAAGAGGAAGCTCCTAACGTACTTAGTATAGCCTGCTGCTTTGTACTATCCCCTCATTTTTAGGGCAGTATATATCTAGGGGTGGAGTTGTTCTAGGTTTAACTTTCTCACTGTTTTCCTAATTTTGTTTTGTTTTGTTTTGTTTTGTTTTGTTTTTCTTGGTGCTTGGCATGCTAGGCATGTGCTATACTGAAAATATCCCTAGTTCTCGTAATGTTTCCATGGTGATTTTATTCTTTGTATTTTTTATGACATTCATTTGTGTGTAGGGTGCTGTGGGGTGATGTGTGCCATGGCGCATATGTAGAGGTCAGGAGACAACTTGCAGCAGTCAGTTCTCTCCTTCCACCTGCTGAGCCATCTCATGGGTGCCATTTGCTATTTCTTTGTGAGACAAGATCACACATAACACAGGGTGGCCTCTTCATAATGCCCCTACCTTTACTTTCAAAGTAATAGGATTCTACATGTGTAATGCCATACCCAGATCATTTACTATTTCTTAAAAAAAATACTTTGAGATAGGGTGTCATGCATTGCAGGCTTGCTTCGAATTGAAGTTGACCCTGAACTCCTGATCCTCCTGCCTCCACCTCCTTGAGTGTTGGGATTACAGGTATATACTACAATATCTGCTTAATTCAGTACTGGGTATAGAACCCAGGGCATCATGTATGATAGGCAAAAACTCTTCCAAATAAGTTTACATCACTAGCCCTCCTTCCCCCTTTCCTTCCCTCTGTCCCTTAGTTGGTGCCTCCCTTCCTCCCTGCTTGCCTGCCTCCCTCCCTCCTGCTTCCCTTCCCCTTTCTTTTTCATTTTCTATTTCTAAATAGTGATCACTAACCTCTTAATCCTAACCATTCTCAGGGATCAAACATGACTGATAACCCATTATGATGAGATGCTTCAGTCTCTGGTAGCATGTGCCTTATCAAGTAGTCACACACAGAAAGATGGATGCTATTTTAAGGATCTGAAGCACTTGCCTTGCCATGGCTGTGACTAAGGTTTAGATGTACCTGAATCTTGGAGCAGTGCTTCATTTTATCCTCTTGTGGAATGGTGTTGGTGACTACAACAGCCTCAAAGGCAGCATTATTTATTCTGGAGATAGCTGGCCCAGAGAAGATTCCATGGGTAAGGATAGCATAAACTTTGGTGGCTCCAGCTGAGAGTAGCCTGCAAAACAGAACATAAAAAATTACTAGTTGTGGGGTAGAGAGATGGCTCAGCAGTTAAGAGCACTGGCTATTTTTGCAGAAGATCTGGGTTTGAATCCCAGCACCCACATGATGGCTAACAACCATTCATAATTCCAGTTCCAGGGGATCCGATGCCCTCTTCTGGCCTCTGTGGGCATTGCATGACACAGGTGCACTTACATACATGAAGGCATAACACTCATACACATAAAATGAAAATAAATACATTAAAAAAATTACTAGTTGTCATATGCACACTGGTCATTCCAGCAACAGAAAGGCTGAGGCAGGAAGACTGTGATCTCAATACCAGCTGGAACTACAGAAGAATGCCCTATCTCAGAAAACAAAATGTAGTGTATACAAATATTCAAATATTCTTGAATTACTCTACCTTTGTATCTATGTTAGAAGTGTAAATTGTGTCTCATAAAGGAAAAGGTGAGACAAATGGTATTTGTGTTTAGCCCAAACTGGGATCTTTTAAATGTATGTGTTAGCAAAAGTCTTTGTCTTCCTTTAAATCAGAGATTATCAATCCAGGCATTTAGGTCGATGTAGTTCCTTTTTTCATGGGGGCCATCCTATCCATTTATCATGGGGAAATTCAATAGCATCCTGCCCTCCACACACAAGCAATATTCCCATTCCCTTCTTGTAACAACCAAAGATAGCTCTAAAACATTTCAAATATTATCCAGGGAACAAAACTATTGCTAATTGAGAGCCACTGGTTTCAAACAATAGTGCCAAAATCTATGATGTGTCATCAGTTCAGAACACTGTCAGGGAGCTCGTGAATGCATCTTAAGTTAGACTGCCCACCTCCTGAGTATTCCACAGTCATGCATGGCAAGGGAAGGCCCCCACCCTGGCCAAGGAAGCTCTGTGGCCTCTGGAAAGCCATACGACCTATAAGGTTATCATGAAGGTTGGACAAGGATGCAAGGAAACCCAACAACAACAACAGCAACAACAAAACACACAAACAAAAAACTGTTCTTTTGGGTTTGGCTTCCAGGAAATTACTTTCTTTGACTCTTAAAAATAATCTGAATGTCCAACAAAGAAAATGAAAAGGACCACATTTTTTTTTCCTACCAAGGAAAGAATGAAAAGAAAATGAGCCTAGAATTTCCTTAAGCTTAACACTCCAGTGCCAAACCATTAGCAATAATTCAAAACAGCCCCAAATTTTAAAAATCAAAATCCAAAAACTGCTTTTTTTTCTTAAGATGTCCTTATGCTTTTCTGAACATACTTATCTGCAGCATGGCAGATGGTTCCACACGTGTCTGCCATGTCATCCACCAGGATGGCCACGCGGTCTTTCACATCACCCACCAGAACCATACGGTCCACTTCATTTGCTTTCTTTCTCTCCTTGTGAATCAAAGCAAATTCCACATTCAACCTGTCTGCAATTGATGTGACCCTGTAGATGAAAATGAGCATGTAAATATAGTGCATTTAAGTCCATTAAGGTATGGGGGTGCTGCAGAGATGGGTCAGTGGTTAAGAGCATTTGCTGTTCTTGCAGAGGACCCAGGTTTGGTTGCTAGTACCCACGTGGCAGCTCACAACCATTTGTAACTCCAGCTCCAGGGGATCTGATGGCCTCTTCGAGTCTCTGCAAACATGGGGTGGACATGTGGTGTGTATACATTCACACAGGAAAAAAATCCTACACATAAAATAAAAATCATTATTATTATTTTTTAAATCTGTTATTGGGCTTAGTTGGTAAAGTCCTCACTTTAAACAGAAGTAGCTAAGTTAAATCTCCAGAAGCCATGTAAAAAAAAGCCAGGAGTGGTGGTACATGCTTGTAATCCCAGCACCCAGGAGGTGGAAACAGTGGATCCCTGGGACTTGCTGGTTAGCCATGCTAGACTACATGGCAAGCTCTGGTCAGCGAGAGACCCTGTCTCATAAAATAAGTTTGATAGCCCCTGAGGAATGATAATCTAAGGTTGTCCCCCGGCCCTTCCACATGTGCATGTGTGTGCATGCACACATACACACACACACACACACACACACACACACACACACATACACACTGGTTTTTAGGAAGTGTAGGTTAGTTGTAGAGCTTTTGTTAGAATGTGTAAGTCCCTCTGTTCCATCCCTAGTAATGCCAAAAAAATTGATGTTCTTAAAAAATGTATTTTAGGAATGTAGCAAACAACTGCACTCAAAATATGAAATGAATCAGGTTTCAGTTGTGAATCATGGGGTACACACTACACAACAGACAGGGAGAAACATGCTAGTGATAAACTCCACCTTTGTGGCAGCTGCAGTGATGCCTGGACACCCCCAACCCCATGTGCTTTTTAAAGAAATATTTTTATTTTATGTGTATGAGTGTTTTGCCAGCATGTATGTAAGTGTATCATGTGTGGGTAGGGACACCCATACACGCAGACGAACACTAAGGCTGGAAAGAGACTGCCTCATTCTTTGGTCACATTGAGTGGAAGGTAGCTTGAGGCTGTGAAAATACTGGTTGAGGGGCTAGAGATATGGCTCTGCGGTTCAGAGCACTAGCTGATCTTACAGAAGACCCAGGTTCAGTTCCCAGCACCTACATAGTGGTTAACAACTTCTGTAGCTCCAGTTCCAGGGGATCTGACGCTCTCTTCCAAACTCCAAAGGCATTGAACAACATGGGAAGGATACTTACCCTACCTCATTCTTTTTTTAAAAAGATTCTTTGATTTATTTATTTTTATATGCCCAAGTGCTATGCCTGAATGTGTGTAAGTATACCTGTGTCATGCAGTGTCCACGGAGGACAAAAGAGAGCATTGGATCCCGTGGAACTGGCTGGAGTTACGAACGACTATTAGTCACCATGTGGGTGCTGGGATTTGAACCTGGGTCTTCTGCAAGAAAAGCCAGTACTCTTAACCACTGAGCCATCTCTCCAGCCCCCCCCCACCTCATTCTTGATGTTGGGTGAAGCAGGTCAGTTCTTTTTAGAAAGTTTTAAGCCACATCTCAGCTCTTCTGAGGGTAGCTTGTTGAAATTCCCATTATATGTATGATGAAAATCCTCAAGTGGGGAGTTCAATTTAAAGTGATAATTTAGGGTAGTTCTCTAAAGAGCCAGCAATAATACAGGCAAATCCTCTCAGGATTACAATGAAAAATTCTACAGAAAGTGAAGGATAACAGAAAACAGTCACAAAACATCAAAGGAAACAAGACACTCAAATTGAAAACCAGTAACAGCTGTAACCAAATTAAAGGAGCAAAGAGTGAGCTCCAGGAATTAGTTGAAAATGAAGATAAAGGAATTATTTTATATTTCAAAGAAATAAAACAGATGCTTTGATAAAAATAAAAAGACAATACGGAATGCTCAATGAGATCCGGGAAAAACTGAAAAGAATGTTGAGAAATGTAAACTATGTTGTTTTGAGAGTCAAAACATAGTAGATAACAAAATCAAAATATGTAAAGACAGAATGTCTGAATTAAAGATGAGATGAAGTTATTGTCCAGAATGCAACCCAAGAAACAGAGAAAAACAAAACATGTCAAACAACCTCAAATATGTGAATAGCGGAGCAACAAAGTGACAGGAGTAGCCGAATTCTACGAAGAGAGAAAAACGCCTGGGATGATGGCTCAGTTGATAAAGTGCTTGCCATGCAAGCATGAAGACCTAAGTTCAATACCCAGCGCCACATAAAAAGCCAGGTATGGTGGTGCTTACTTTTTATCCCAGTGCTCAGGAAGGTGGAACCAGGAAGTTCCCTGAGACTCTCTGGCCAGCCAGCCTAGTCTAATTGATAAAATTCAGGTCACAGTGAGAGAGCCTATCTCAAAAACAAATAAACAAACAAAACAAAGTACACAGCTAGTGAGGAATGACTCCTGAGATTGACATCTGGCCTACACAGACACAGACAGACAGACACACACAGATACAAAGACACACACACACATGCACGCACGCATGCATGCACGCACACACGAAAGGAAAAAAGGACAAACACACTATTCAAAGAAACAATACTTGAGAATTTCCTAGGTGATCCAATAAACCTGACAGATGAATCCCAAAGCAACTTTAGTAAAATTGTAGAAAATCAGAAATCTTAAAAGAGACAGACAGGCTACCTAGAAAATAAACAATCAGTCCCAGTCTGGCAGCACTTTCCAATACCTACCATGAAGTCAGTTACCATTCTAGAACCAATAAAATTTTATTTCCACAGTAAAGGGGACATGAAGATATTTTCAGGAAAACTTTAGGATACAAGAATTCAATTCTAATATCCAACTTAAAGAAAACAACTCATACAAAAATAAAACAGTAGGCGATGCATTGAAATGTGGTAGAAAAAAAGACGTGAGCCAAGATATCAATCACTACATGGACAACACCCCTTTTAGAATTTTATTTATTGATTGTGTGTATTCCAAAGGCCATGGCACACAGGTGGTAGTCAGGAGGACAACCTATAGGGGTTCGCTTCTAATACTCTGTGGGTCCTGTGTCTCAAACTCAGGTCATCAGGCTTGGCTTGGCAGCTAGTGCCCTTACCAGCTGAGTCATCAAATCAGCCCTGGACAACTCTTGATAAATGTTGATTGTATAAAACTATAATGATAATGTCTATCTCAGCAGAAATAAAAAAAAAATGTCCTAGTTAAGAGCTCCAAAGTATACAAAAAATGATGGTAATAAATCTAAATATGTAATGGAAAAGGGAACAAACTTTCCAGTAAAACAGAAGGACTGTTAGTCATGACTGGACGTCCAATTTAGATTTTTAAATATCTTTGGAAACAAAGTGTTATTTTAGTGAAGTCAATGTTCCTCTTCCTCTTAGAAAGAACACAGTATGAACCAAAATCCCAGTGATCCCCACAGACAGACTTCCTTTCTAAAGTTGTCCATCTACGGGCTTGAGATATTGCTCAGTGGTTAGAACACTGTCTACTCTTACAGAGGACCCAGGTTCGTTTTCCAACACACACATGACAGCTAGCAACCATCTATAACTCCAATTCCAAGGGATCTGACACACTCTTCTGGCCTCCTCAGGCATTACATGTGTATACACACACACACACACACACACACAGGCAAAATGCTCATACACATAAAATTAAAAACATTAAAAAAATAAAAACAACAAAAATAAAGTTCTCCATCCATCAATGGTTTCCTTGTTCAAAGAGTTAACTGAAAGAAGAAACCTGTAATTTGAAGGCAGGTGAAAACTGTGTCCCATAGTCACTTTCAAGTATATACCATGCCCATGCCAATTTCATGACAAATCATTAAACTGCGATTAAGGAAAGACTGTTGTTTCTCAGAACATGAGACAGCTTTTTCCAAGAAAAGACACTTGAACAGCTTACATAAAATGCACACATAATTTTTATCTATTTATTTGGTAAGAACAGGAATTATCCTGGTCTACAGCATAGCACTGGAAAGTGCTGTCATTTGTGGCTGAAGTTCTAAGCCCATAAGTCCAGGTACAACCTGTTCTCTCCTCTCTGCCTCAAAAGCCCTTTACAAATTGACAAGCAGTAAGGCACAGGAGCCAGCCTAGGAAAGAAAGTGACCTGTGTAGCTTTTGACACTGGGGCACATAGGATGGACATCTGATCTGGGTGAGGACTTCCACCCACTTCAGTTACTCATTGGATTATGAGGCTTAAGATAAAGAGACAGATTCCTGACCAAAATCCCTGGGTTGCAATAACATCATTTCCCGAAAAGGCTATAGGTAACTAACCCCAGATATATAATGGAGACTTAATACATGCTCCTAGTAAATGATGCTAAGGCAATGATCATAGTGAAATCTCAGTTGGAAGGAGCTCAAAGAAAAATGATGTATTTGGGGCTGGAAGGACAACTCAGTGGTTAAGAGCACTGACTGCTTTTGCAGAGGACCTGGGTTCAGTTCCCAGCACCCACATGGTGGCTAACAACTGTCCATAACTCCAGTTCCAGGGAAATCTGACACTCTCTTCTGGCCTCCACAGGTATTGCACACATGTGGTACAGCTACATATATGCAGGCAAAAACTCATACATATAAAATAAAACAAGTTAAAAACTATGTTTGGGGGCTGGAGAGATGGCTCAGCAGTTAAGAACACTGGTTGTTCTTATAGAAGACCCGGGTTCGAATCCCAGAACCCACAGGGCAGCTAACAACTGTCCATAACTCCAGTTCCAGGGGCGTCTTCTGTCCTCTGCAGGCATTGCACGACATGGGTGCACTCACCTACACGCAGGCAATACACATAAAATAAATAAATAAATAAATAAATAAATAAATAAACCTATGTTTGATTTGTGTATGTATGTTTTGAGGCCAGGGGTCAGTGTGGGGTGTCTTTCTCTATCACCTTCTGCCTTATCTTTAGAGACAGAGTCTCTCACTAAACTTAGACCTCACTGTTTCAGCTGGCCTGGCTGGACAGAAAGTCCCTGGGATCTGTCTGTCTCTACCTCACTGGGATTATAGGCACACACTGCTATACCTGGCTTTTATGTGGGTACTGGGAATCTGAACTCAGGGCCTCATGCATGCACAACCAGTAGTAAACCACTGAGTCATGCCCCCAGTCATATATGTATATGCAATTTATTATCATTACTATTAGTGTGTGTGTTTGTGTGTGTGTATGTATGTATGTATGTATGTATGTATGTATGTATTTCTCACTCTGCACAGGTGGAGGTCAGAGGACAACTCTTGGGAGTCTGTTCTCTTCCAGTTTTCTTCTTTTCAGAACTCCACCATGAGTTGTGAGTTCTGGGGATGGAACTCTAGTCATCAGGCTTGTATAGCAAGTGCTTCAACCTGCTGAGCCATTTCACACTCTACCCCAACCCCTGTAGGTCTCATTCTTCTGGTCACCTCTCTCTCTCTCTCTCTCTCTCTAATATTTTCTTTTTTCCAACTTTCCATTTTTTATAGCACATGATCAATGATCATCTAATCAGAAAAAAGTTAAATTTGAAACACTTTCATGCACTTCCCAGGTCACTTTTAAAATGTATCTGTGATCTCAACAATGGTAGGCATGCTTCTTTCTTATTGGGTCTATTTGTTCCTCATCAATTCAATTAAGCCTCAAAGGCTACCCAAGAGTGACCTCCTGTGGCAATTGAAGTTTTACTTGGGATGAGTCTGGCCCCACACCTTTTGCTAATGCAACAAGCTGGGATTTCTCAGAAAGGCAAATATTTTCTGTAGTAAAACATGACTTTGTGCATTAAGCAAAGCAATCACTGATATTTTCATATAGCTCAGATATTACTGTAAGGCTGTTCTGGTGGACCTGGCAGATGGAGAACAAACAGCCTCTTCCAGTGTATGGGGATGACAGTGATGTATAGATTGACACTTTGGGTAAACAGAATGGGGTTGAAAAAATTCCTACATGCATGTTTCAACCGAGCTGACCTTTCCTGGCAGAGAGAGAGGGAGTGGGGGCAGCCAGATGGGAGTGCTATGAAGGGTTTTGAATAAAACATCATTTCAAACTGTGGCATTTACTTGCTCCGCTTCGTCTATTCTCTCTCTCTCTCTCTCTCTCTCTCTCTCTCTCTCTCTCTCTCTCTCTCTCTCTCTCTCTCTCTCTCTCTCTCTCGGTTATGAGTAGTGTATGTACAATATCTGTGCACATGCATGTGCATGGGGGCCAGAAGACATCAGATTCCCTACTCTATCACTCTCAACTTTATTCCTTTGAGACAGGGTCTCTCACTACGCTGGCTGTCAGTCATCCCCAGCAATCATTCTGTCTCCACCCACAGTAGCGGGGTTTCAAAGGCATGTGGTCATGCCTGGCTTTTTACATGGGTGCTGGGAATTAGAACTCAGGTCGATAGGCCTGAGCACGAAGTGCTCTTAACCACTGGGCATCTCCCAAACCCTATTCTGTAAAATTTTAAAAGTAGGCATTAGCAAGTACATAAACGCATTTAGTATACAATAAAAGATGTCGTTTCAAGTCAATAGGGAAAAGATGGATGGCAGAGTGGTTCTAGAATGACATAAAGAGCTGATGCAGGAGAGGGAAATTTGATTCTTATTTCTCTTTTTATTCCCTAATATATGTCAAATGCAAGAAAAATGGAAACATCAACAAAGCAAAAGAGACCCCTAAAAATATACAAAATCATAGGAGAAAAAAATTAAAGGCAAATGCTTCATAAACCCTGAAACCATAATGTGAAAAACTGATAAAAATGACTATATAAGATGGTTTTAAAAGTTCTTTGGAGAATTAAAATACAAAAAAAGGGGAAGAAATTAAAACTCAGGGAAATATTTGTGACACTCATGAGAGGCATCACTGTGAACTTGTTCTGTCTCTGCAGAGCTCTTGCCAATCCACAGGAAAAGTCCCAGGAAAAGAACAGTTCTGCTCACAGAAGATCACTGTGCCAGAAAGGGCAACCGCCCTCACCCACAGCAACCTGAACTCACAGGAAGACATACCACAGGTCACAAGCCTGATGTGCCAAAATGACACGGGTAATGTGCTGTGTGAGCGAGGCTGGGAAGCATGTCACTAGCACTGATACTGGACAATATCATCTGATATGTATCTTTTCTGAAATATCCCAGTTTGTACACTGTCCATTAAAACTCAAATGGCTAGTGCCTATTGGTTTGGCAGTTCTTCTAGGAATGTATCTCACGTATATACATGTACAAAATGACAAAGCAAGTCTGCTGCTCCAGGACTATACAAACAACGACAGAACCTATGAGTGGGTAGCAGAGGCCTGATCATAGAAATGATATATGCACACAAAGGAATTTTACACATCTCTAAAAACCACCAAGTGGCCCTGAATACAGACAGCATCATCTCACAGACTACTTTCCTGCACTGAAAAAAAAGGAGGAGAGCTAAGCACCAGCATTTATCTCTCTGTTTCCCGATCGAGGATGCAAAGAGAGCAGCCGCCTCCTGTTCCTGCCTCCATGCCTTCTCTGTCAAAACAGTCTGTACCTTCAAATCATGAGCCCAAATAAGTCCATCCTCCCTTAAAACGGTATCGAACAGATCTGGTAAGCAGCTATGGAATTAATGCCCAGCAGTGAATATAGCACATCAGCTACTTTTTTCTGGTTGCTGTAAACAAATATCTGACCAAGGAAGAATTTGGGAGGCCCAGTTTCATTTTGGCTCATGGTTTGAGGGAATAAAGTCAATCATCAAGGAACGCAGAGCTGTAGACAGGTCTTTGGTGGCTAACACTCCTGAAGTCTTCGTGGAATAGGAAATAGAAAGCAGACTAGAAGCTGAGTCTCAAGGCCCACCCCACAGAGTCCTAGTTCATGTGGCCAGGTCCCACTGACAAAGGTTCTATAATGTCCCAAAATAGCACTACCACTGAGGACCAAGTGTTCAAACACAAGAGCTTATAGGAGACATTTCACATTCAAACCACAACAGCACATTACACATTGTGTTAAAGAATCAGGGTGCTATGTGTTTGAATAACACAGTCCTGACCCTGGAAATAGCAAATGGAGCAAGTCACCTTTTGTATTATTTCAATTTATTTTCTCTTATTCCATTTATTTACTTATTTACTTATGTGTACATATGTGCATGTGTGTCACAGTTTGTGTGTGTGTGTGTGTGTGTGTGTGTATGCGTGTGTGTGTGTGTGTAGGTCAGAGGACAACTTGTGGGAGACGGTTCTCTCCTTCCAACCAGGTGGGACCCAGGAATCAAACTCAGGTCAGTCTTGACAGCAAGCACCTTTACGTACTGAGCCATCTCACTGGCTATTTATTATTATTTTTTTGCTGAGAGCATGCATTATGTTTTTGAATATGTATAGGGTTGGGATAGGAAAAAAAAGAAAAAGGAGGAGACAGGGGAAGGGGGATGAATTTATGATCAAAATACAATGTATAAAATTCTCAAAGAAATAATAAAACTGTTACTGAATACAAACCTAAAATAAGAACAACAAAAAGAAAGAAGGAAAGAAAAAAGGAAGGAAGAAAAACAGGTGAAAAGAAGTCAATGGAATCTATTATTCTTTGGGATTACTCTCTGTCAAAGTTATATTTTCTGGTGGTTGTTGTTGTTAATGCCAGAGAATAAAGTCATGCATTGTACGATTAATTGATATGAATAGTTCTCTAAATATAGGTCCATACATATAGAAAGACTAGTGTGGCCAGAGGCTAGCGTCAGGGGAAAGGGGAAGCAACTGCTAATGGGCACAGGGTTTCCTGTTGATGAGATGAAATATGCTGGGAGTAGACAACAACGGTGATATACTGAAAATAAGTGAGCTCTATAATTTAAATGTGTGAACCGTAAGTATGTGACTTACAACCCAATAAAGCTGTTATTACAAACCTAGAGCAGCAACTAGTCCTAGACCTTTGGCCTACAAGAGATTTGACAGATTTGAGAGCATATTCTACCATGGAATGTCACGAAGCGTTTGTATCAATGTCTAGCAGAAATGACTCTGAAAAGTTGCTCACATTTTTAAGTGTATGACAACTTCACATGGCCCAACCTCAACAGGCTGCCCAAGGTCACTACTGTGCCAATCACTCTTGGTGCCAGAAAATGCGGTGCTGCTCCCTACCCCATTACTGCCTAGATGGGGGCTTGGGAAGCTAAGTGTTGCTGCTGTCTTTTATATGTGTGTGTTTCCTTACTGTGCAGAGCCAGTTTCAGCAGATGTCAGAGGCCCCTCTACAGCTGTGGAGCCTCTTTCTGCCTTCCCTTCTATGATGGGACTCTAAGTGGCCATTGAATGGCAGCTGAGAGAATACAGTAAATGGGGTCTTCTGTTTTCTGAGAATCAGGACTGACATTAGCAAAGATGGGCACTGGGACTGCTTTTTGAGCTGCGTCTCAGCTTTTATGTTCTAGTTCTCCAGCTGAGCAGCAGGTGGATAAGGGTGCCAAATGAAGAAAAAGTTTCTGTGTGTGTGTGTGTGTGTGTGAGAGAGAGAGAGAGAGTGCGTGCGTGCATGCACGTGTGTCGTGCTGGAGATGGAACCCAGAACTGTAGGCATATATAGCAATCACCCCACCACTGAGTCACACCCTGGCCCCTGCACTTTCAAATCCTTGAGAAGCTTGAACGTCCTTCTTAACTCTGATCTCAAATTCTGAACATTCATTTATGAGCCTCCTAGCTTTAGCACTGGGCTGACGGGTGGGGGTGTCTCTTACCTCTCCCTTTCTTACCGTAGTCTCCAACTGGAAAAAAAAAAAGACAACCCAAACAAACCTCCATTCCATTGTTCCGACTTTGTAGATAGTGGCTGACAAGTTTCACAAGATGCAGGGTCACAGCCTTAGTTTGCAGTGAGCACAGTGCATCAGAGCAGCATTGTCTTCTTATTCTTGCTGCAGTCTCAACATCTGTGCCCTCGGGGCTCACACATTATTTGAAGCTCTCTCTGAAGCCAGTTGGATCTGACACTCAGCACCACTTTCTTAGCTGCTTACTATGCCAGTGCTAGCTGGTTTCTGTCTTTTTGCTCGTTTGTTTCTTTTTTTTAAATTTGTATTAATTTTTTAGATAGGATCTCCTTGCAGCCCCAGCTGGCCTGGAACTATGTAGACCAGGCAGGCCTCGATCTCACAGATATCTACCTGCCTCTGCCTCCCGAGTGCTAAGATTAAAGGCGTGCACCCCATGCCCAGCCTCTTGTTGTTTTATAAACTTGCCTAATTGACAGTCATTCTATCACTTTAAGGCACTGGCTGGCTATGCCCTGCTGGCTACAAACTCTGGGTCCAGGCACAAAGGGCAATGTTGGATAGCTGCCCTTGAATCATCAGAGATCAGGTGAAGTTGTGTGGTGACTGCTCCCAGACCATTTGGCACTGAAGAAATCTTTCTCCACATGGACACTGCAGCTGGGACTGGTTTTCACACGAATTTTCTTACCCTAGGGAGTCCATCATCCCAGAAAGAGTATATACTCACCAGAGTGTTGCATTGGCTTGTGGTTGGACTTCTCGTTTCTATTTTCTCCAACCAAAGGCTCTGTTTACTGGCTAAGGTCTCTTCTTTATGAAGGACCTTGCATACCAGGAGGCCAAGATCCAAGTCTCTTCCCACCTCATCCCATCCCCTAGGCCACCAGAGCACAACTTTCAGCCCATTCCTTAACATTTCTCTTACCTGGTCTACATATATACATTTCTTTTGTAAAATTTCGCTCTATTCGGGCTACCCCATTCAAGTGTTTGTGGTTGGAAGGACTAGCTTAGTCAGTTATACTGTTAACTAAAGTCCTTATTTCCCAATTAAGTTCATTACTTTTATAATCAGGAAATAACTAGATGAAATTTATATTCATCATTAAAACAAACCTGTACATATGGACTCTAAATAACATATATACAAAATAGATATACACATATATAGTGAGCATATATGCATTTCTTCTGCTTTCACAAACGATGAAATGGTAACAGGATTTCTGCTCAGGAAGCAAAGGGCCTACTTACTTACTCATTTGCAAAGTGTTAAGTAATTTAAAGCAAACCTTCCCTGGACCTCAGTACTATGGCACTTGCTTAGCATGTCTGAGACCTTGGACTCCATTCCCAGCAAAACACACACACAGATGCACACGCATGCACATGTGTGCACATGAGGACACACACACACACACACACACACACAGAATGCTGTCTTTTTTTTAATTGTCAAGTGTCTGTGTGTGGTGTGCATATGTGCCAGTATATGTGCTTGCATGTATGCACACACACGTGGAGGCCTGAGGTTAATCTTAAGAATCTTCCTCGATTGCTGTTCTACTGTATTCATTGAGGCAGGGTTTCTAAATCAAACCCAGAGCTAACTAATATGGTTAGCCTTGCTAGCCAGCTTACTTTGAGGATTCCTGTCTCTGTCTATCAAGGTTAGAATTACAGGCAAACAACCACGCTCATGAGGCATCTTCATAGTTTCTGGGGATTTGAACTCCAGCCCCCATGCTTGCAAAGCAACTGCTTTAACCACTGAGAAATCTCCCCAGCCTATAAATCATGCTTTCTTATCTAACACAGAAAGAAATACAGAAAGGAGAAAAGAACTAGGTAAAGAGAGAACTCTGCATAATGTTGCTTGCATGATACCTTTTGGCTCCCCCCGCATCTGGGGAAACGATGATACAGTTTCTCCACTCAGTGATGTTCTCCCGAATCCACTGCAGGACTGCAGGCTCCGCATATAAATTATCCACAGGAATATCAAAGAATCCCTAAAAGGAGAAATCAATGTCACTTTGTGGGTTTTCATTTGATTAAATGTGAAATTTATTGGTGAGCCTGATTGGTGGGGTGGGGATGGGGTTCATCACAGTGGAAGGCTTCATGAGTGCAGGGCCCATCACTTGTCCAAAGAACCATAATGGGATAAATTTGACCTCACAGTCATTGGGGACAAGCTCCTTCTTAGATATTACATCTTCAAATTCCATCTGAATTAAACTTGATAAAGCCTCACTTCTTTGAGATATGGATCTTTCTGCAGCCAGGGAACTTGAACTTGACCCTGTGCAAGGTCTCAATCACATGCACTTATTTTGTAGGTTGGCACAGATAGACATAATTGACCTGGTCAATATGAACAGCACTGCAGGACAGTGGGGGGAAATATGTGTTTCTAGCACTTACCACAAACTTTACATTCGTTATATATCATAAAGAAGGCACTGTAAATTTTGGACTGTGTTAGTGATAAAAGAAGCTATGAAGAAATTAATAATGTGTATTACAGGGTTGGGAGATGGTTCAGTGTGTATAGTGCTTAGTGTACCAGCATGGGGATCTGAAAGTGTGTGTGTGTATGTCCATGTACATGTGGAAGCCAGAGGCTAACAATGGATTGGGTTTCTTCACCACTTTCTTTTTTTTTGTTTTATTTATTTATTTTTATTTTATGTATATGAGTGTATTGCCTGCATGTATGTATGTGAACCCATGTTGTGCAATGCCCACAGAGGTCAGAAGAAGGCATTGGATCCCCTGGAACTGGAGTTACAGATGGTTCTTAGCTGCCATGTGGGCACTGGGAATTGAATCCGGGTCCTCTGCAAGAGCAGCCAGTGCTCCTAACTACTCAGCCATCTCTCTAGCCCCTCTTAGTTTTTGAGAAAGAATCTCTCACTGAACTTGGACCTCATCACACTGGGTAGACTGGTTAGCTAATAAGCTCCAGGAACCCAACTATCTATCTCCACCTCCCCTCCACTGGACTTACAGATGAATACTACCATATCTAGCTTTGACATGGGTTCTGGAGATCCATTTGCCTCCAGAAGTTGAAATGAAATTACATAGTGCATACTAATAAGAAGCCACTTCTGCATCCCTGAAACTGACTGGAGGCAAGATGTAATAGGGACCAGAAGTATCAACATAAAATTATGTCTCCAAATTCAGGGAAGACAAAAGACGGAGAGAGTAGCCATGCACCAAACTTCAGTAATGCTGACTCGTTTTAAAATTATTTAACTTAAGAGGTCACTAAGATATAGTTTGGTTTCTATTGCTATGTTAAACAACTGACAAAAAGCAACTCAGGGAAGAGTTAATTTTATCTTAGTCCATCATCAAAGCAAGAACTCAAGGCAAGAACCTGAAAGAGAAACTGAAGCAGAGACCATGGAGGAGTGTTACTTACTGTCTTGCTACCCCAGGTTTACTTAGCTACCTTTCTTATGTAGCCCAGGCCCACTTGCTCAGGGATGGCACTGCCCACAGTGGGTTGGGCCTTCCTACAACAATGAACAACTAAGAAAATGTCTTGCAGACATGTTCACAGGTCTGTCTGATGGAAGAAATTCCTCAACTGAGGTTCCTTCTTCCCAGGTGACACTTATTTGTGCTAAGTTGACAGAAACTGACCAACACAAGCCCTAACCACTAGCAAAAGGAAACTGTTGGTACCTGAATCTGAGAGGCATGCAGGTCCATGGTGATGATGTGGTCAGCCCCAGCAACGGAGAGCATGTTGGCCACAAGTTTTGCAGAAATTGGAGCACGGCTCTAAAAAATAGCGACAAGATTTGATAGTAGAAAAAGATGAATACAGGTAGATTCATCCCACAAAGATATACAATGAGGAAAGCAAACTACAGATAGAACCAATAAGGAAAATTACAAGTCATGATAACAAAAGATATATTCATTCCATTTGGTCACTAAATATTCACTATTGCTTGGCATTTGTTTTCTGAAATAGTTTCCTGTAGCCTAGGCTGGCCTCAAACTTGCTATATGGCCAAGGATGATCTTAAATTCATGATCTTCCTTCCTCCACCTCCTGATTACAGGCATGTGCCACCATGTCCAATTTATGTGGTACTGGGGATTGAATGCAGGTCTTCTTATATGCTAGGCAAGCACCCCACCAATTAAGCTATATCCTTAGTCTTACATACACTATTGCCAGACCATGCACTTGACACACTATATAGAACACAAATATTAAAGAAGCAGTCAAATAGATTTATTGTACATGTAACATCACAATTTCTATATTTCAAAATGTAAAGCATGCTGAGGTTTAACAAGATGGCTTAAGAAATCTCTTCTAATGGAAGATCAGCCCAAGTGGGCAAAACAGTGTTCTAGAAAAACAGACTGAGAAATGTAAGGTCTCCAAAGCCAAGACACCATCACACAGTGTAGCCAGGACCTAAAAGAAGTCCAGGTTTATAAAAGAACTGCCCTGTCTTGACATGAGTTTATTAATAATATATTGACATATCAATTATACACATACACACATATATGAAGAATGTGTGTGTGTGTGTGTGTGTGTGTGTGTGTGTGTGTTATGAAGAATCAGAGGAAATAGCTTAAATGTTACAGCAGGTATTTCAAAAAAGTGAAATTTTGGAGAACTGGTTTTATTTTTATCCCCATCTCTACTTATTTATTTTATTTTTTATAAGTATTTGTCTACACGTATGTAAGTGTAATCTGTGTGTGCAGTGCTTACAGAAGCCAGAAGAGGGTGTTGGATCCTTTTCATATGATAAAAAAGTCTGTAATATCAGATTCTCAATGCTTCATAATTGGCCTCATTCAGAGAATTACTTAGCCAAAATTCCAGGATAAAAATAAAATACAGATTGATGGCCATGACTTATTTGCAAAATAAACTCATCCACAATGCTAACCAATTCTGAGCTCTTACTATGATCTTATAAGCAGCCACTATAGTTTGAATGCATTTCCAAAAGTCAGCTGGCAACTTCATAGTATGAAGAAATGGGGAGTGTTCAGGCCATGGGGGCTTTGCCCTTGTTAATGAGATTAAAACCCTGGTTAAAAAGAAAAGGCTTCAGGCTGTGTTCTGTGAGCTTGCCCTTTCATCTTCTGCCATGTAAGGATACAGTGTTCCCATTTTGCAAGATAAAACTCTTCCTAGTCACTGATCAACTTCTGCCTTGGTCTTCGACTTCCAGATTCCAGAATTGACAAAATATACTTCTGTACTTTCTAAATTAACCAGTCTGTATTTTTTTAAATTATAAAAACGCAGAGTAAGGCATGGGGAGAAATTTTCACAACTCTCTTCAGTGGCATCAAATGGTTCTTATCTCCAGAATCAAAACTGAGGCAATATTTTTTTCTTTTTCATTATTATATTAATTACTGACACAAATTAGTTGTATAAATTAATAGGCTTCACTGTGCTGTGATATATACACACATATACACTTATTATGACCACCTTTTCAACTCTCTCCCTCCACTATATCCTTGTTGTCCTTTCCAGCTCTTATCCACAAATTTGGGGTTTTGAAGTTTTTCACAGCATGTTATCAAAATGATTCTTTTAAAAGATTTATTTATTGTTTTTTCATGTGTACAATGCTTGCCTGCATATACGAATGTGCATCATGTGTGTGCAGTGCCCACAGTGGCCAGAAGAGGGAGTTGGATCTCTTGGAACTGGTGTTACAGGTGGTTGTGAGCCCCTCATTGTGGGTCCTGGGAACTGATTCTGCATCCTCTGTAAAAGCAGTAAATGCTCTTAATCCCTGAGTCATCTCTTCAGTCCCGATTCTTATAAAAAGTTTCATTTACAACTTTAATCCAAGAGAAAGAAAAATCAGTTTAGCATTTATGGAAATGTGGATTAGCCCAAACTAAAACTTTTGATTCTCCTACTGAAAAGATACAGAAAAGCCAAGTGTTCTTCTATCAGCCTAGTAATGACAAAGAGTATCAGGTATTCCAAACTGTGGTGAAAGCAAATGGCATCCTTCCAAAAGTATAAATATGACCAGCTTTTAAAAATAATACAGAATTATAGGGGCCAAGATAGCTCAGTCAGTCAAACGCTTTCTTTATAAGTATAATGACCTAAATTCAATCCCCAGACCCCACAAAACAAAGCTGAGTGCAGTAAAATGTTCTCATAATCCTTGTTCTGGGAAAATAGAGACAGACAGATTCCCTGGGGCACACTGGCTAGCCTAGACTACCTGGTAAGTTTCAGGTCAGTGAGAAACCTGTCCCCCCCCGCCCCCCCAAAAAAGGCGGACAGCATCAGAGACCAGAGAAATGACAGTTGAGGTGGTCCTCTGACACTACGCACATATAGACACACGTATGCATGTGTACACACATAAAAAATTACAAGATTATAGAGGCTAGTGTCAGTTAAAAAAAAAAGAAACAGCTTATCAGTGAAATATGAACATGATCTTACAAATGATTTTGAAAAAAGAAAAAAAAATTGGGCTGACAGTGCTTCATCACTCTCAGACGTAATTATTCACTACTTTGCTCATAACCTACTGTTCCCACCAGGGGAAAGAAGTAGCAATTATCGAGGAGTGTCTACTGTGGCGGAAGCCAGCAAACTACAGCTCAGGGGCTAAGGACGGTTTCCACATTTAGAAAAGCACCGGAAAATAGATGAAAAATGGGATATTGCAGCATGTGAAGGTTATGTAAAATTTCCTAATTCAGTGTATATAAGGTACCACTGGAAGCCAGTCACACCCATTTATTTACATATTGGCTATGGAAACTACACTAAAACACGGAAGGCAAACTGTCACAACAAAAACCCCATGGTTCACAGATATATTACTTGGTTCTTTCAAGAAAGTTTGTCCACACAAGTACTATGAGCCAGGTACTTCATCAATAGGAGCAAATACTGTTCTTGGTCTTCAGATGAAAAGGCTGAAGATGCAGAGTTTAAGAAACTTTTTCAACAGCAAATTGAGTAAATAACAGTGTTGGAATTCAAACTGAAGGCCGCCTCGTTGCAGAGCTGCAATTGCAGAGCTCCTGCCACATGTATTACAATTATTATTGCATCATCTTCACTTGCCCTTGTGAATCTTCCATTCTGTTGTGTCATCATTTAAGAAACCGTTTCTTTCCTGTGAGATGCTGCTCCTGGGTTCTGGTACCCACAAACCAGAGCCCAAATAAATTTTCCATATATATATATTTTTCCATTTATATATTAAAAAAAAGATTTTTTTGGGTTCTTTTTGTAGGTACTTTCTCAATACAGTAATTATATAGAAGAATTTCATTGTCTCATTAGAGGTCATGGGTAATACAGTCCCAAAGGAAGGAAAAAGAACAATGGAAAGCCTGGGAGGGCTGCCCAGAGCTGCTCCTGTAGCCAACAAATTTTCTCACTGGGTCCAGAGATTAAGGGTAGCACATGCTTTCTATACTATTCAAATGCCACCTGGATTTCTGCCTCCCAAAGTGAAGCAAAAAGGCAGAGGTACCTGCCTTAACCCAAAATCATGTTTTGTGTCCTCACTGTCCCTTCACACTGGAAAATGGCAGTGGGAGGCTATGAAATGCAGTGCATTACCCAGTTCCGGTCATTTCTCATTTTTCTTACTAAAGCCTCATTGCCCTTACCCAAGCAGCTTCCCAGCACCAGTACATGGCCCAAGAGAGGAAATGAGAACCTTACAAGATGTAAAGGGTACACTTCAAATGACAAAACAAACTAAAAATCTTCCTTTCACCAGGTTTGAACAAAGAGTGAAATTGTTTCCTTACTATTTGAGTCCCACTGACTATCTAGGCTTATTATAAGACATGGTTCCATGGCCAACTAGGGCATTCAATGGGCAAAGACTCTTGCTGTGCAAGTCTGAGGACCTGCATTCAACCCCTGGAACCCACATAATGGCAGAAGGATAAAACCAACTCCACAAAGTTGCCCTCTGACCTCCATAAGCATGCCATGGCATGGGTGAGTTCATACACACACTTCACACGCACATATACACACTAATAATAATAAATTAAATAAGGCTTTAAAAAAAGAAGTCATGGTTCCAGAACAATCCATGGGTCACCATTGTCGACCTCTAAAGTCAGTCTATAGGCTACAGACCAGTGGCCATATATCAGACTTGCTCAAGACTTGTTTCTTGGCACAATCATCCTTGAGCATGCCTTTAATCTCTACACTCTCCTGTCTGAAGTGATCAATGGTAGAACACCAAAGCTTGACCAGACCTGAAAATAATCACCTTATACATCAATGACTGTCTTTAATACCCAGTGGATGGCCTAAATGTTGGTACCTGATTTAGGACTGCTGACCTCTAGAACTGTAAGAGAATGCATGGTGCCTTAACCCATTTTGTTTGCAGTTATTTGTTGCAGGGTTGCTAAGAAATAAAACACCTCTACGATTCTTTCTTTCCTCTAACAGTAAGTGTCACTTGTCTGAGCTGCCCTACCCGCTTTCTCTCAAATGTCACTGGATACTTGCCTCTGAACAAGTCTTATCTTTTTTATTTGTAATTCATTTGAAAAGGCATGGAACACTTATTCAAAATGCTACCAAAAGGAAAACACATCTAAATGTCTAACAATGGGAAAACTGGTAGATATCTGGTCAGAAAATGCAGTTCTGCAAAACAATTAAAGGTACTAGGGAAGCTATCAAGAAGACTCAGTAGGTAAAGGTGCTTGCCACCAAACCTGATGGCATCAATTTGATCTCCAGAACCCAGATGGTGAAGGAGAGAACTAACTGCCATAAGAAGTTATTCTCTGACCCATGCATGTACACACACACTAATACCAACACTATGGTTTAGATATAGCTTGTCCCCTTCTGGTTCATGAGCTGGAGGCCTGGTTTCCAGTGTGGCAACACTAAAGGTAATAGAGCCTTTAAGAAGTGGGGCCGAGGTCAGTTGGTATCACCCTCAGAATGGGTCCATGCAGTTTTCTCAGGGTGGGTATCCAGATTTGTTCTCTTTTCCTTTTTTTTAACAGCCTATCATGGTAAGGGAGTCAAGGCAGAAGGAACTTGAAACAGTGAGTCACATCCAATCAGAAAGCACAGAGAGAGAATAAAGGGGTGCCTGCCTCCACTCAGCTCACCTTCTCCCCTTTTATGTAGTCCAGGGCCACAAACCAGGGAATGGTGCTGCACATTTTTAGGCTGGGTCTTCCTACCTACATCAGTTAACACTACGGTCCTCTACAGACATGCCTACAGTCCAATCTGATTTAGACAGCCCCTCACTGAGACTCTTTTCTCAGTGATTACAGATTGTGCCCAGATGACAAACTAATCATCACAGTGGGTTATTGCCTATGTGAATGGGTTGTAAAAAGAATGACCTTGGGCTGGAGAGATGGCTCAGAGGATCACAACACTGGATGCTCTTCCAGAGGACCTAGGTTCGATTCCCAGCACCTACATGATGGCTGATAACCATTTGTAAATCCAGTTCCAGGGGACTTGATGCCCTCTCCTGACCTCTGTGAGCATTGCAGGACATGAGTGCACGTATGTGCGTGCAGGCAATACACTAATACACATAAAATAAAAATTTAAAAATTAGAAGATTAATTTATTTGGGCCAACTATATGGTCTTAAACACCCAAAAGGAAAGTATAACCAAAGAGTAAAGTTATCAGTATATTTCTTTAAGAGTGCAAGGGATTACACTTCCCAGACATTAGGCTTCAGTCTATATAAAAATTTAGACAATTATTTCTCATTGATGATTTTGTTCCTAACCAGAAAGTACTGCTTAGATGTAAGACTTCAAATCTTGGTCTCCAATACTGTAGTGCCCACCTGTAGCTAAGGGAAACAACCAGCTATTGTTCTAAAATGATGGATAAGTTTGTTTTTCCCACTCTCTAAAAGCCTTTGAGAGTTTGATTCTAACCACTCCAACAGCTATCAAAATACCTGAAAGCAAATCCTGAATCCATCACTCTAGAGTCCAGCCTTGGAAGACAAAAGAAAAATAAGGAGGAACCCAATAGAGGGATGCTTTTGGAAGCCCTTGTCAAGAAATTCTAATGGACTCTCAAATGGACATTTGAAAATTGCCCTATTCTGACTTTTTTCTAGTTCCCTGTCTAGAATTTGTAATGCTAATTATTCTTGCCTTTACTTCTTCACATCTCCTATTCACAGGTCAAAGGCTTTCTTTTCCCCCTACAGATAAGAGTTATGCAATTTGGGAGTCTTTTTGATAGACCCACTGAAGGGGTACTTCTCTTGTCTCACCCTGCATCCCTGTTCAGCATGGAAGAAGCCAGAGTGGTCTGCGTCCCTATTCCCTATTGACAATTTAGGTAACCTCTTCAGAGGATGGTGTGATAAGAATAGGAGGTAGGAATTGGCTAGGCAGTTAGGGTAAAAAGACCCCAAAGAAAAGTAGCCAGTTTCTTGGCCAAAAGTCAGGATGTCCTTGGGCCTCATAGCAACATACTCTGTTCCAAAGGCCAAAAATGTAGAAAGTATTTGGGAATTTGTATCTAATCCTTAGAAGATTTTAGGGTTACCTCTTTAGAGGGGGGAATGTTAGAGTAGCCAGAAGCCCCATAAAAAATAAATAAATCAGAGAAGAAGAAAGAGTAGAGAAAAAAGTGATGGGGAGATATGGGAGGAGTTTGAGGGGAGAAAGCGGGCATGGATTTGATCAAAACACCTTATGTGCATGTATTAAATTCTCAATAAATTATTTTTGAAAAAGTTAAAAGATTGAAAATAATGAACTTGGCCCATTCCTTCTCTCTTGTTCTTTGCTCACACTCAAACGTGTCCCTTCTACATGTGGCTAGTTCACTTCTCCACTAGGTTGTAAGTACCACCAGGATGCCAGTTATGCTGTTTGAATCATCAAGCCTTGTTAAATAAATTCCTTTACTTTATAAGTCATCAAGCTGCAGATCCTTTTGTTATAGTAATGCAAATGGAGTATAAAACTAACCAGTACTCTAATACAAACTCTGGCTCATGGACCAAATCTAGCTAGCTACATGTTTGGGTACTGCTTGTGAGTTAGTAATGTTTTTTTTTTTTTCATAACATATTTAAATGATGTGGAAAAAGTCAAAAGAATAATTTATGGCATATAAACATAAAAATTCAAATGTCTATAAATAGGTTTTTTGTTTTTGTTGTTTTGAGACAGGATCTCCCTGTGGACCCAATTGACCTAAAACTTAATATTTGGTTCAGTCTGGACTTGATCTCAGAGATCCGCCTGCCTCTACCTCCCGAGTTTTGGGATTAAAATTGTATGACACCATATCCAGCTTATGGTTTTTAAATTATTATTATTATTTTTTAAATGAATCCCCCCACTTCCCTACCTGTTCTGTCTATCCCCCCACTCTGGACAAATTTCTCATGTTCATGTGTATTTATTTTGCTCATAAATAAAGTTTTATTGGAACAGAACCACATTGTCTGTGTCTGTTTCTGAGGTATAGAGTTGGATAATGGCAATAAAAACCTATCATTTATAAAAAAAAATCAGCTGAGTCTCCTAATCTACTATATAAGGTAAATCATATCTTGAGTGCTGAATGGAGTTCTTCAGATCACATCCTTAATGAGAAATTAAGTGAATAGCAGCGTTTAGTCCTGAGTCTGAAAACCACTCCTGAAGAGATTGGGAGTAAAATTCAAAAACAGCTTAGGCTCATTTACATGTTTTTTTTTTCATATCTGGGGTGATCTTGAGTGCTGTTTTAAAACAACAGCTTAGAGCTGATCTCTGTAGTAAGGACAATGATATTCCCTCCCCAAACTCACACCTACCCAACAAGTTGGAATGGAACCTCATTTTGGAAAGAGGGTCTTTGTAAATATAATGTAAAGATATTGAGGTGAGGTCATTTTGGATGAAAGTGACCCTAAGTCCAATGATAGTATCTTCATAAGGGATAGAAGGGAAGCCATCGGGGGACACAGGTAGAGACTGAAGGGATGGAACCAAATTAAGGGATGTCTTGTGCCCCCAGGAGCTGGGCAAGGCAGGGAAGATCCTCCCTTAGGGCCTTGTTGGAGGTTGGATCAAATTATGGTAGATTGAATGGGGACCTCCAAAACATTATGTGCATGTCCTTATCCCCAGAATCTGTAAATGGAACTTACATAGCATCTTTGCAGATATAATTAGTGAAGGACTTTGAGATGAGACTATTCTAGATGAAGGTGGCCTTAAATGCAATGACACAGTGTCCTTCTGGGAGGCAGAAGAGGAGATTCAGACACAGAGACATCTCATGAAGAAAGTGGCAGACACTGAAAGGATGAGGCCACTAGTCAAGGGACATGTGAATGCCTCAGGAGTTGGGAGAGGCAGGAAGGATCCTCCTCTACATCCTGTAAAGGGAACACGGCCAGGACACACCTTGATCTCAAATAGCAGGCCCGTGAACCTCTGAAAGAATAACTCACTGCTCTTTTAATCTACCCCTAACAAACAACACAAGCTCCCTCAAAGTTTGCCTCAGTTCTCTCTTCTCTAATGTATCTTAAGGGCTAAGAATGGTATTTTCTTCTTTTGGAAACTTACAGAGCCCTCACTGATGGTAATGTTGCTAAAGGAATAAGCCATTCTCCTTAAAAGGATTAAAAAATAACCCAGACACAATATTTATTTTAATCAAACTTTTCATTTGGGGGAGAACTGCAGAGTCACATGTAGTTGTAAGGAAAAATGAAAATATCCTATGGCCCCTTTACCCAGTCTAACAATGGAAACAGCTTGCAGAACTATATGTAGCACAGTATTGCGACTCGGACTCTCACCTTGATCCAATGCAGTGATCTGATCTGGGTGGGCTTCAGTTTGATTGTACTCATTGAAGACTGTGTGTGTCTATGTAATTGTGTTTATTTAGTTCTATCCACCACCACACAAATACACGACTTCATCATGACAAGGATAATAATGGTATTTGCATACCTTCAAAAATATGCATTGCTTGCTTTGATATATGTAAACATTAACATTATGGTGGGTTCAGTGACAACTCTGAAATAGATAAGGCGAGGATACATATTTATGTGACCATTAAGAGAGAAAGAAAGCCAACACCTCTGGATATTCTAATCAAGGCAGTTGATGAAGAAACCCACAGCAGGTTTCTAAGACAGGACACACCTCGCCTACCTTGTCCTTTTTGTCTTGGCGGGCATATGGGAAACAGGGGATCACAGCAGTCACCCTGGATGAAGACGCAATCTTGCATGCGTTGATCATGATGAGCAGCTCCATGAGGTTGTCATTAATTTCTCCACAGCCACTCTGGATGATATAAACATCTTCTCCTCTCACACTTTCACCAATCTCAACACTAGGAAAGAACAGTGCCAATCTTAGTGTCTTTTCGTGTTGTTATAATAAGATGTCCAAATCAAAGCAACTTAAGGAAGGAAGGGTTCGTTTTGGCTCACAGTTCAAGGTACAGCCCATCGTGCCTGCAAAGATGGCAGGAGCTATATAGCTGGTCATATTCCATCCAGAATTCGAGAGCAGAGCAAGTTAAAAAAAATGCATGCTGCTGCTCAGCTCCCTTTCTCCACTTACAGAATCCAGGGTCCTAGCCAGGGAATGGTGCCAACCATAGTGAGTAGGTCTCACCAGCTCAATTAACACAATCAAGAAAATCCCCCACAGGCATGCCCAGAAGCCCATCTCCCAAATGATTCTAGAGTGTATCAAGTTGACAAGTGACTATCAAAACACTGATTAATATAAATTATGTCTGTGTCTCAGGAATCCCTGAGACCACCCCCCCAAGTTCAGTGGTCCAGTACATTCAATCATGGGACTCAGCATACAGGTGAACTCCTGACAGTGGCTTATGAAGGGAATATGACACATAGCAAAACCAGCAAAGGAAAAATATTTCATGAGGGGAAGTTGAGGGACTCCAAGCCCCCTCCCTGCCGGGGACTCAAAGAAGTCCAGTTCAAAACCTCCAGCAGTGAGCTGTGACAAATGGGAAGAGTTGCCTACTAGGGAAGAGCCTTGGAGACTCAGAGCCCAGGGTTCTTTTCTTTTCTTTTCTTTTCTTTTCTTTTCTTTTCTTTATAGCCCAGGGATTTCATTGGGAGCTAGTCACATACTCACCCACTGCCTAGTGCATACCAAAATGCTAGATTCTCTGGCGTGCTGGTGTTCAGTGTAAGTCACGTTGTTTCCTAACTGTTAATCGTTTACATACAGTAAGCCATTCTTACCAAGGAATGGTGTGGGAATCCTTGCAAGAGCTACGTTCCTACAGGCCAGTGAAGGGCTTACCTCTAAGGGACTCCCTTCTACATTCCAGGCATACTCTGATCACTACTTTTGGAAAAATCCTGTTAAAGGTAGTCATGGATGTTGTCTTAAAAATTCAAATCACTGGAGCTGGGGAGATGGCTCAGTAATGTGCCGGCCAGCACAGGCATGAGGACCTGTGTTTGAATTTTCAGAACCAACACATTTCTTTTTTAATGTCAGGTGCGATGGCACATATCTATAATTCCAACACCAGAGAAGCCAGAGAAGCAGACAGGTAGATCCTCACTGGCCAGCAAGTCAACTGAATCAGTGAACTCCAGGTTCAGTGATAAATGCTGTCTCAAAAATAAAGCAGAAGAGGGATGTAAAAAGATACCTGATGTTGACCTCTGGTCTCCATGTACACGTGCAGACAATCACACAAACAGGTGTATACACACACACACACAAATTCAAATCATGATCATGGTGTGGTAGTTCAGCCTATAATCCTATTACTCAGGAGGCTGAGAGAAGAGGATTCTTGTATGTTCCAGGCCAGACTACAGAGACCCAGTCTCGATACAAAAAAATATTCTATTACGCTAATAACAGATGAAAAGCCTGAAGACAACTGATTTCAACTTTTGATATGCTTTTTTGATAGAGATTTATTTTCAAGTGTTGGGCTAATTAATGAAGTTTGCTGACTTGATTTTTCCTGAGGAATCAGGTATTGACTTCTCACTATGGAAGATGAGGATTTAATACCTCCTCTTTTCTGCCCCATCACATAGATGTGCCCTTCCCCACTTGCCATCATGCCAGTATAGATCAGTATGCAAGCTAAAGATTGACATTACATTTTAACTCTGTAAATGATATTCACATCTGAGCCATTGCATGAAAATTAAATCAATGTTCATATTTTCATTTCATATGTAACTTTCTCTGTGTGATTTACAGTACCTTTTTTTTGCTGATTTTTTTCATTACTACATTCTGATTCCATCCCACATGCCTCATTAACAATTACAATCTTGGCCAGAAGTGGTAGTGCATACCTTTAATCCCAACCTTTAGGATGCAGAGGCAGGTGGATCTCTGTGAGATCAAGGCCAGCCTGGTTTACATAAGTGAATTCCAGGCCAGCAGAAGCTATAGGAAGAGCTTGTCTGAAACATAATAACAAAAGAAAACAAATCAAAAATTTAAAAAAAAAATCAAAGCTAAAATTCAAAACTGCATGCCTGAGAATTGTATACTTATAGCCATAGAGTTTGGGACATTCACTGTGACAGTCAGTCCATCCATGCTACCTGGCTGTCCTGTAATGAGAAATAAAACATCGTGTTCTCTGGCATATCCTTTACAGAGTACTGCAGAACAAGGAATATGATCAGTTCTGATAGAACACTTATTTTGAAAAGGTAAATGTGTTCCAAAATTTGGAACAATTTGATATATCTGGGACAACATGAATATCATGTGAATTTTTTTGGCCAACCTTTTATCTTGAGAAGAGATGCAGAAAACTGGGGCTATGTGTGCAGCTCAGTGATAAAATGCTTGCCTAAGCATGCATGAGACTCTGGGTTTCATCTCCAGTACTGAAAATTTTAATGCAGAAAACTTCACTGTGCCCAGATGAATACAGCTACTTAAAAATATATAAACATAACCTGGCATGGTGGCACACACCTATAATCACAGCCAAGATGACCCTGACCTGCTGATTCTCCTGCTTCCATCTTCTAAGTGCTAGAATTATAGGCGTGTGCCACTGCACTGAGGAGTTCAGAAAAATAAATGTTGATGTTTGATCACATTCTTGTATAAGGCTCTGTTAGAGGTGTTGATAGTATACTGTAAGCCTCAGGATGACAGGAACAGAAAGGATGCTAAACATACCTCTTATTTTGAGTGCTAAAGAATTAACATAATTCTTGGATCAATGAGATGGTTTAGTAGGTAAACACAGTTGCCAAGCAAGCCTGATAACCTGAGTTCAATCCCTGGAACCCACATAAAAAGCTGGATATAGTGGTGAGTCATCTGTAATCCCAGCAGTCCTACAGAGAGATGGGAAGTAGGGTCAGGAGAATCACTTGGAAACTCAGGACCCAGCTAGCCTAGAGTACGCAATGCGGCAGAAATAAGAGTGGCCTCGCTTCAATAACGAGGAAGGAGAGAACTGACTCCTGAAAGTTCTCCTCTGACATCCACATAAGCACTGTGGCATGCATGTCTCTCTCTCTCTCTCTCTCTCTCTCTCTCTCTCTCTCCCTCCCTCCCCTCCCCACCCCCCACATCATATATCTACACCTACAAATAATTTAAAAATTAATGTAATTATAGCAAGTACAAGAAAAATTTAATTTGGAAATCAAGTATTGGAAATCAAGTATTACACAGTTCAGAGGTTGACAAAATACAGTCGTGCAACCTATTTTTGTATGACTTCCAAGCAAAGAATGATGTAGTAGGCCCAATGATGACCTCCCCACAGAAGACATCTATACCTTAATCCTTTGACTATATTAGATTACACTGCCAAGGGGATGAATATATGCAGATGGAATTAAGGATCCTAATCCACTGATCTTAAACACAGAGGCTATATTTGATATTTGGGCTCATCCCATGCAGTCAGTCACAGTGGCCCTTCAAAATGGAAGAGGAAGATTAGTGGGTAGAGTGAGAAAGGGCCATGATGACTGAAGCAGGTCTAGAGATGTTCTGTTGCTGAAGTACCCAAAAGTCCAGGGCTGTGAGCTACCTACAAAACTGGAAAAGGGGCTGGAGATGTTAGCATAGTGGGTAGAGTTCCTGCCTAGCATGCACAAGGTCCTGATTTTGAGTCCCATCACTACATAAAACCAGGCATGGGGGGGCATACTTGTAATCCCAGTACTTGGGGGATGGATACAGGAGAATCACATGTTCAAGGTCATTCTCAGCTACACTGACAGTTCAATGACAGCCTGGGATACATGAGACCCTGTCTAAGGAAGAGAGAGAGAGAGAGAAGATAGATAGATGATAGATAGATAGATAGATAGATAGACAGACAGACAGATAGATAGAAAGCTAGAAAGGAGCCAGGGGTGGTGGCACATGCTTTTAATCCCTTGGGAGGCAGAGGCAAGCATGGACCTTTGTGAGTTCAAGGCCAGCCTGGTCACCATAGCAAGTTCCAGGCCAGCTGGGGCTACAGAGAGACCCTGTCTCAAAAAGACCAAAAACAAACAACCACCCCCCCCAAAAAAAAACAAAAAAAGGAAAGAAAAAAAACCAAAAAAACAAAAAGCAAGGATTTTCCCACAAAGCCTCAAGAGACAAGGCAGTCCTGCTGTAAGATACAAGATACAGAGCAGTAACAGGGACTACACATGGCCAGCACGGTCTAAAATATTTATGATCTGGCTTTTTACAGAGAGTTTCCCAACTCTTGATCTTATGACTGTTTATCCCCAGAAGATCACATTCTTTGGCCTGCCTTTCCTCACTTAGGAACTGCAATCCTCCTGTGACCAGCAGTCCAGGGGAGTACAGAAAACACCACGGGAACATTTCTTCCAAAGCCAGTCCTGTTTCTACTCACAGAGAAGACCCTTCCAATCTGTACTGTAGGTCTGGAACAGATTGTGGATAGAAGATCAACCCAAGGAAAAGACATCCCTAGACAAGAAGGCTGAAGCACGTAACTAACCAATGATGACTAGCTGTGGCAACTAAAAGATGGCTGAAGAGCTTATAACACATTTTTGTCTCATGGACCAGGAGCTATGTCGCTTCCCTAGAATCTGAGTCCCTTCCCAAGCATCTAGGACAGAAGCATGTTTGACCAACACAGTGCTACAGAAGTGATGACGTGCCAACTTCTAACTTCTAAGTTCAGCCCTTGACGGCTGGTAGTTACTATTTCCTGTCTTTTGAAACTCTCCCTCTTGGAAGCCAGCTTCTATGTTAGAAGGGAAGCCAAGCAGCACTGTGGAGAGCTTCCTAGCCAAGCTTCCGGAGGCAAAAGGAACCCACACTGATCAGCCTCGTGATTGAGTCATCCTCAAAAACAGACCCTGCAGCCCCAGCACCCACCCTCGCCGCCACCACTGGTGGCAAGCCTTCCTTGCCTGGACCTGCACAAACTTCAGATATGGAAGCCAAAAAAAACCCCACTGCTTCAAGCCATTCCGTTCTGGATGATTTGCTAAACGGCAATAACTAGAACACTGGGTCCTGTGATACAGATGAGGACCCAGGCAGTTAACTGACCAGGGTAAAATATTACAAAATATTTGTGGATACCATCATGAATGCTGCTGTAGCCATCATGGAAGGTTCTCTGGGGTCAGTAGAGAAACTGAACAGACTTCTCCCTATACATTGGAAATGATTGTGAGATGAGAAACTCTATCTCTGATGAAGTAGCATTTAAGAAACTGGGAACAGGGAATGGGGGCTGGGTGGGGAGGACAGGGACTGAGGACTAGGATACAGCATCCAGACTTCTGGTTGTCACTCAGCAAGAAGCTCTTAGGAAGGAGTTCCTTACATAAACTGAACCAATTTTTCTCTTCTGTGCTGGATAGCTTTAGTGTCAACTTGACACACCTGGGTTGAGGGAGCCTCAATTGGGGAATTACCTCCATTGGACTGGCCAGAGGCCATGTCTGTGGGGCATCTCCTTGACTGTTGAGTGATGTGGGAGGGCCCAGCCCACTGTGGGTGGTACCACACCCAGTAGGTGGGCCTGTGTTGCATAAGAAAGTACGTTGAGCAGGGGCCAGGAGAGCAAGCCAGTAAGCAGTGTTCCTCCATGGCCTGTGCTTCAGCTCCTGCCTCAAGGGTCCTGCCCTGAGTTCCTACCTTGGGCTCCCTGATGAATTGTGACCCGGGAGATATAAGACAAATAAACCCTTTCCTCCCCAAGTTGGTAGTGGTCAGAGTGTTTTGTCACAGCAATGGAGAAACAAACTAGAATATCTTCTTTTTGCCTTTTGGTGTCTCGTCTCTAGCATCGCATAGTGAAAACCAATTAGAGGATTGTTTGCAAAGATCAATGGCTGTCCCCATGCAGTTCATGGGGAAAAAAATAAGATTAACCTTTTTAAAATTCTACATATTGCAAACATAATGGAGTCAGGCATAGTTTTGCACTTCTGTAATCCCAGCACTGAGGCACTCAGGAGATAGTGGCAGAAGGATCATGAATTCAAGGCCAGCCTCAGTTACTACAAAGCTCTGGGCGAGCCTAGCTATATGAGACCTTGTTTCAAAAAAAGGCAAAAATCAACAACAAACAAAACAACATAAACTTGACCAACTAAACAAATAAAGCATAAAATGTAACTATATAAGCAATTCTCAGACTTCTTGCTGAGAGGCTCTTCAAGACCTTATGATTTCTAAATAAAATCAAGGCTTCTATTTAATATCAGTGTATAAGCAATCACAGTGGAACATCTGAGACAGTTTCACCCAACAGCCCACACAATATTTTTAGCAGAAATCCAACACTGACCTAGCAGTGAACTGGTCTTAATTAGCCATGCTCTGTCCCAAAGAATGGTGCAGCACTGAGATAACACAGGAGGGCTTTCAAACCCACTCCATCCAGAAATGTCTCCTTTATGTAGATGACAACACCTTCTGAACAAAGAGTCTTGCTCTATTGGTGTCCTTAGAGCTACTGATACTTGGACAGGACTGGGAAAATATTGCAATATTTAAACCTAGCTCCATCCTTCTCCAAAGTCCTGGATCATCGTCTTTTCATTAAACTTTGCAAAGTGAGGGCTGGTGATGGTTGAACCTGCTTGACTAGCATGCACAAGGGCCTGGGATCCATCCCCAACACTTCAAAAACATGCAAAGTGGCCTTTCTTTCTTTGGAGAAAGGAGCTCATATGTAGACAGGCTAATCTCAAACCTACTGTGTAGCTAAGGATGGACTTGAATTCCTGATCCTCCTGCTTCTGCCTCTGGATGGCTGGGATTACAGATGTGTTCGACTACATCCTGTTTTATGCAGTTGTGGGGCTCAAACCCAGGACCTCATGCATGCTAGGCAAGCAATTCTATGAACTATCTCCTCAGAGCCAGTGTTATTCTTTGTCCACAGGCAATACCATTTGATAGTTACAATGTTTCTTCTATTAGTTTCCAAGCCACATAAATGAAATTTACCACCCAGAAAAAGGTTACATGGGTTACATTGGTTACATTGCTCAAGAAAATCACTTCTACCTTTAGTATTAACCTAACTTCTAGGTGTACCTGGTGACCCATATACCTGTAATTCCAGCACTTTGAAGGCTGAGGCAGGGGAATTACTGTGAGTTCGAGGCCAGTGTAGATACATAGCAAAATCCTGTCTCAAAAAACTTAAGGAAAAGAACAGTAGGAAAAACAAACAAACAAACAAACAAAGAAACAAAAACAAAAACAAAACCTTCCCATAAATTCACAAATTCTCATTTGACTCAAAGTCATCAAGATTTTCTACTGTTTTCTGGAGGAAATTTTAGATGAAGGTTCTTTTTTCTTCTTTATATGGCTAACTGTTCCAGCATCATTTTAAAAAGTTGTTGGTTCATCTGGTACTTTGCCAAAGAGAATGGTTATCTGTCAGTGTGTACAGTTAACTGTACCATTAGTCATAAAGTGAGGGAAAGGAAATTGATCAGAGAACTTTGTGAGCATGTGGGAAGGGGAGCCCCTCAGTTCAAGCTCTGAAGAGGACCAACGCTTGGCTGCCCTAAATACTGATGAACCCCTCTCCCCGACTAGAGAAATGGGTGGAATTTCATGCCAAACTAGCTTCTTGCTGTTGTGCACAGCTGAGCTCCATAAACACAAAGAAGTTGCAAGTCCAAGCTGCGAGTCCACGATCTTGGAGGCAGGAAAGTTAGAGGAAGGCTAGCGGCACCCAGCACGTGCGTCCTGCGTTCTCACGCTCTTTTCAACTCCAGCACAAACCTACTTTCTGGATAAGGCGGTGCTAAGCACCCTAGCTGCTCCGGAAAGTCACCTGAGCAGCTGGCAGCACCCGGATCTCACACAAGCTGGATCAGACTGTATGCAGGCAGGCCCAGGGAAGTACTGTTTGAAAGTTTCCCCAGGTAAATCCAGTGCACCGGACGGGTACAGAACCTTTCCCACCACACAAGGGTCTGGGGTTCAGCTTGGTAGGGACGCGGAAACCCGGGCAGGTGTATCCACCGATGCCCCCGACCCCCCTCACACCGTCCAGGCACCGATGTGGTGCCCACACGCTGCATCAACACTCTCAGACGATCTGTGACCGTCCTGATGTCGCCCTTCCGGACTGGGGACTAGTGGGCACAAAAGGGAGGCCTGGGCGCATATGGATTGACCGGTCGCCATGGACCGGGAGCCAGAAGCCCGGCCATCAGAGAGACAGCCTTGGACGCGCTCGGGTACTGCCGGATGGCGGGCGGCGCGCTCCCCAGCTCAATTTCTCCCTAGACGCAGCAGCGGTGCCTCTGAGGCCGCGTTGCCGCCGTCCCGCCCCGGAAGGGGGGGCGCGGCGGCGGCCGCGGTAGCCCCGGCATAAGTCAACCCCTGGACTGGCCGGACCCGGCGGCCGGGGACCCAACGTTAGCGCCAGTGTGGCTCCCACCTGGTCTCCTGGTTGCTGAATTTCTTGGTGACCACCTTGCCCAGCTCCAGGCCCAGGCGATCGGCCACGCGCTGGGACAGGTCCTGGTGCGAGCTGCCGCTGAAGAGCACGATGTTGGGCATGATGACGCGCGGGTACCGAGCTGCGCGCAGCTTAGGAGAAAAGCGACAGCGAGTGCAACGCAGATGGCTTCTGCAGTAGCTGCCGGTGGAGCGGGAAAATGAGCCGGCGGGACCAAGGGGAGGGGAGGAGCGAAAAGGGAGGAGCTGGGGGAGGAGCGGAAAGAGGGGCGGGGAGAGGAGGAACAGGAGCTGAGCTGGAGCAGGAGAATGCCAGGAAGCTGCTTCAGCCCACGCTGGCGGAGCGGCAGGTTGTGAAGCCCTGGGTGGTCCCGAAGTGTCCAGGTGTGGTTACTACGTGGGAGAGCTCAGGGCCCCACACTTGACCCCTCTGACTTGCCTTGGCAGTGGGGAGGCCAATGAACCAGATAAACTGGACATGCAGAACATTGCGGGAAGGGGCCCTGGAGGTACCTGGCAGCCAAGAACCGCCTTCCAACCCGGAAGCCCAGAACCCGATGCCTATGGTTCAAATACATCAAGGGACTACGTGGGCCAGACCCACACAGTGGCCTTCGTTTGCACCAGGCAGCGAAGCATGTTTGCACTATGTAACCACATTTTGAGTCTGGACTAAGAAAAACATATTTCCCCAAAAAGGAATTCCTTTTCTCTCACGAGTTTAGAAGTGTGTCCAAAAAAAAAAAAAAAAAAAAAAAAAAAGTCAAATATCATTTTGTTTTGAATTTTGTCAAAAAAGCTGAAAATTTGTTTTCTTTCTTGTTGTACAAATGCCTACGTATCTTCTCTTGCCTCTGGGTGCACAACCTATAGCATTTACCCGCTTGGTCCTTAGTAGTTCAATGCACTGCTCCTTAAAGGGCAGAGTAGTCCCATATCTTTCAAACAGGCAGTCTGCCAGCCACCATTTGAGTCCCAAACACAGGTGCAGGGAAAGGGTTGCTCCCTGGAATCTAACCCATATGCTGAACTCCCTCATTTTAACGTATAACATAGATATACTGATTCTTAGGACAGCTTCACAACCTCCTGACCCTTGGATTCTCAAAAACCTGATCCTAAGATCCCTGTGCCTCCCTCACCTCCAACCTCTGTAGAAACAAAGACAAAAGCTTTTCTGAAGAAGCTAATATCAGAGCCAACCACTGGGCACAAACCAACTGTAAGGAAAGGAGATGTCCTCTGTGCCCATTGGAGGACTAGGGTGTTGGTAATGCTTTCTTAATAATGCTCCAGAGACAAATAAGCTTGTTAGAGAAATGACTGGGTTTTTTTTTTAAGGTTCAGCAAGAACTGGACTATTATTAACAGTGAAGGCCACCTGCAGTTGACTTGTAGCCTACTCTAAACCCACTTCATATTATTGGGATTTGGAACATTATAAGGATTGTCCATATTCTTGGGATTTTTCATCTGGGTCCTTGTATTTTGCTAACTGAAGTTACAAAAGGGTTTCCTTTTTAAACTCCAAATGCCTTCTTATCAAAATGTTGTCCAAAGCACCATTGCAGTAGCATTTCTGTCCCTTTTCATTATGCTTAGAAAGGTGTGTATGACCTATCATTTTTTTAAAGCCCAGATCTCTGTAAGATCGACTCCACCCTGGTCTACATAGCAAATTCCAGGCCAGCCGGGGCTACAGGGAGACTGTCTCAGAAAAGACCAAATAAATAAACAAATAGGATGATATAAGCCTACAATTCCATTAATTGGGAGATTCAATCAGGGAATCAAGTGTCCCAGGGTAGCCTGTGCTGCATAGTGAGACCTTGTCTCAAAACAATAATCTATCTACAATGTTTTTAAACTATCCCCACTTATATGTTGCATAAACTTTCAAATAACAGACCACATACACAAAGGTGGTACCATTAAGATAATATCGCTTAGCGATGTCCCATCTACCTTAGTTCATTTAAGTACACTCTACAATGTTCAAACAAGGATGAATTCACCTCAGGCTGTATTTGTCAAAACATATCCCACACGTTAAGTGGCATATGACTATACTCCATAATAAATTAAATTTACATAATAAATTACCATAGCAATGAGATTTATGCTCATACCCAAACATATGCCTACAACTTTTATTGAATGAATCTGCTAATGTAATTATATTTGAACTCTCCTAATAAAATTGACTCCCAACAATATTACTATAATTTTTCTGTCCTTATAATTTATCTCATAGATAAAACTGATTAATAATGGCATTCTTCCAAATAAATACATGCTCCTGTCAGAGAGAAAGGAGCTTCCTATTAGTATGGTGGAGCCAGGATTCTTTGATAACAAGACTGAGGGAGTATAAAATAGAAGTTAAAGTCCCTGGTCTATGGGCTGATTCATAGATGGGAGTTCTAGAAGGTACGATTGAATTGGGATTTGGATAGTAGCATGAGCATCAATATCTGGGATATCATGCATGAAAGGAAAATTGTTGGTTCAACAGTTTGATGAATAACTGTACTTAAATGATCAGTGTAAACAATGGGTAAAGTGCCGTTGTGATAGATGAAGATACTCATTGGAGTCATCAAAAATCATCATAAGTACAGGCTGTGCACAATGCCATCACCAGGAAATGTACAGGCTTAAGAGTACGACTACAGAATTTGTTTGTGTGGAACACTTTCTCTCCCAAGCCACTTTTCCTTGATCCACAGGAGGCAGATTGTGAAGAAACCTTGATTTATACCTGTTTCTCAGCCTCACCACAGCTGACAGTCAGACTCAGTAATTCTTTGCTATGGGCTCTCCCTTATACATATGATGCTGAGAAGCATCCTTGGTCTCTACTCACTAGATGCCAGTAGCCACTCTCCACCAGTTGTGACAACCAAAAGTGTCTCCAGATACTGCCAAATATACCCCAATGGGCAATATCATCCCAGGTTAAGAATCACTTCTGGGTGAGCCCCTGGCCCTTTCTTCCTCTGTGTGGACTTTTCCTTGTGGCCATTCAGGGTTCCTCACAGCAAAACTGCAGAGTTGCAAAAAGGAGTCCGAAAGACAAGCCTCAATTATATATTAATGCATGTGTGGAACTGTCATAATGAAATGCATTATTTTGTACACTAACTAAAAATTAATTAAAAATAAGTTAAGCTTCTTAAGCAAACAGAGATCAACATTCTGCTTGTGATATCCTTCAAGCCATGTGGCCAAGATTAGAGTCAGTGTGGTATAAGTAAACAGAAGAGCCGAATGCTAGGTCAACCAGAGCTCTGCCACAGGAAACTTACTTCCTGAGCTAGATGTGGATTGGGGGTGGGGAGGGTACTCCAGGAAAGCAGCCATGCTCAGACTCTGAACTCAGAGGAAGCAAAGACCATGTACTTTGTACATACGTGTGTTCGGGTCTTGCTCAAATCATCCAATATTCATTATTCTAAGATAAAATGTTTGCAAGAAAATTTAAATGAAATTTAAATGAAATTCCCATTGTCGACATTTAACTACACTGATTAATGGATAGGGATGAGATGGGAAAGAATCAATTGAGTGAGTGAGTGGACAGGCTCACATCTTATATTTCCTGTTTCATTTATATTTCCTGTTTCATGAATTCTTTGCATGTAGTAAGTATTCTGCACACTTGCTGAATGAATTTCTAACCTTAGACCAAGAAACAAAACAAATAGCTCAAAGTCTTGTGGCAATTGAAAGTTAGCAAAGGAACTAGAAGGCAAGTCTTTTCTTTTTCGGTGTTTTTTAAAATTATTTATTTAATAACCACATACTTAGAAGAAGCATTTCATTACAACAGCATTGACATATTCAATAACATTTTCCTGAGCTAAGATGCATCGCTTTCAAAATTGGCTGTAAATTTTTAGGTTTACAGTTGAATTATTACAGTTATACAATATTGTACTCAGTATAAACCCTATAAGACATAAAATTAAATGAGGTTTTAACCTTTAAAAAAGATCTCCATTTAATTATTAAAATACACAGTTTCATACAGAAAAATTCTTTTTCAATGCAATTGACATTGGATGTTTGCACATGGCTCCTTGGCATCTGAGCATGGATATAAAGTCATCAGGTAGATTTCAGTGGCAATGTTTTTCACATCTACTAATTATTAAGGAGCAAATTTTTATGCTTTGAAGAATTATTATTTTTTATCATTTGTCATTTTTAATAACTACATGATTAGAAGAAACATTTCACCACAGCTTTAACAGATTCAGTATCTCACTCCAGAGCAAGAGTACATCTCTTTCACAAGTGGGTGAAAGTTTCTAGGTTCACAGCTGAGTTAATACAGTTATACAATATTGAACTCAGGATAGGCCCTGTAAGACATAAAATTGAATGAGTTTTTTAACCTTTAAAAAAAGAACTCCATTTCATTTTAGAATACATTGTTCTTTGCAGAATGCAAGTATTTTAGCACACTTCAGAACAGTGCTGTCAAAAAGGCAAATAATATAAACCCCATATATAATTTACAATTCTAGAAGCCATATTTTAAACTAGTGTAAAGAAGCAGGTGCAATCACTTTAATATATTATTTGATCCAAAATATTATCACTCTAATATGTAATCAACATAAAATATTAATGAGATGTTTGTAGTCTTGTTTTGGTAGCAGGTCTTCAAATTGCGATGAATATTTTACACCTACGTGTTGCCTATTGCAAGTTGGAGTGTGACTGTGCCACACTTGAAGCGCTCAACAGTCATGTGTGGCTAGTAATTGCTGCTTTACAGAAAGAGGCTCTAGAACACTGATTTCCAAGAGCAATCAATGCCAAGACAAGTCCATACTCTTGTGTGTTTTTATCAGGGATGTGGCAAATAATACAGAGCTAATTATAAAACACTAAAGCTTATCAACAATTACTTTAAAAATAACCTAAAGCAGGGGCTGGGAAAATGGTTCAGTGAGTAAGCATGAGGACCTGAGTTCAGACCCTCAGTACCCACATAAAAGCCAAGTAAAAGCTGGGCAAAAGCCTAGCATGGCCACATCTGTACCTGTAACCTCAATGGTGGACACTGAGTGGGCAGAGGAATGAGGATCACTGCGGCTTACTGGCTTCCAGCCCAGCTCCAAGTTCAGTGAGAGATCCTGTCTCAAGGGAATATAGAGACAAGTGATAGAGCAGAACACCTGAAGTCCTCCACTGCCCTTTGTCTGAGATCTCACACACACACACACACACACACGCACGCACGCACACAGACACACAGACACACACACACACACACACACACACACACACACAGCACAGAGTATATACCCCATATACAAATATCCTAAAGTGGGCTCAACTTTATTCTTCTATTAGTGACATTTTCATTTTTAATGAAGTACTTTTAAATCTTGTTTTCCACATGTTTACTTTGTCTTCTCAACTTAGAATTTTGAATAGGCTTTTCCAATATCTCCAAAACTTAGATTTTTGAGACTCTTAAAAATTTTGTCGCTTTGCTTCCCTGGGCCTGCAAGACCTGCAGGACTCTCTCCTACCGGAAGGCCTCTCTTCAGGGTAAGTCGAACCTGCCCTCTGTGCCTTGACTCCCCCAGCCTCATTCACCCTCCTATCTCCCCCTCCAGTCTCTCCTCCTAGCCTGGGACCTGTCCCATTCCTTGTCTTGGCACAACAGACACCAGGGGAACCACCACTGCTTCTTGAGCCTTTTCATCCAGACCAACCCAGTTCTTTCTGGACTCCCAAGGAGCCCTCTGGGCCTGGCCCCACCCTCACCTCCCTCTGCTTCACTGGTCTGCACAACTCACCAGCCTGTTTCCCAGAAGCCCTCTGGCCTGGTCCTGCCCTCACCTCCCTCTGCTTCTCTGGGCTGCACAACACACCAGCTTCTTTCCTGGACACCAGGGCTGACCTTTCCTCTTCCTGATCCTCTGCATCCAGACCAACCCAGTTCCTCAGTGCTGTCCCCAGAATCCCTTGGGTCCTCTTCCCACCCCTATCTCCCTTTGCATCTCTGGGTGGCATGGCCACCAGCTGCCCTAGATCAGCATCTTTCTTGGGCCCTGATCCCAGGCCAGTCCAACCCCCAAATTCCTGAGGCCAAAATCTTTCCTGGAGGGATCCAGACCTTAGGAGA
>NW_008355477.1:1479639-1480752 GCF_000622305.1 Nannospalax galili
ACCAGCTTTTCATTCCCCAAAAGTAAAGCACAAAGGTGCATAAAGTTTAGAAAAAGAAGCAGACCTAAACTTGAAGGCTTGAGTCTCACACAAGAATCAGAAAATACAAAAGAATTTCACATGTCAAAATCACAGAGAAAAAACAACATGAAAAACCAAAATAACATATCCCCACCAAATACCAACAGTATGCTAGAGGAGTACAATGAGAACCCCCTAGAGATAATGCAGAACATGGAACCCAAAAGAACAATTATAAACAGGATAAAAGAATTCAGTGAATTTAAAGAACACACAAAGAAATCAAAGAACTGAAGGAAGATAGGGATAGACTTCTGAATGAATTCAGAAAAGAGCTAGAAATATTGAAGAATACTCAGCCTGAGATGAAGAAGCAAGTGAAACACTCAGTAAGCCAATTAGAAATGACATAAGAAAGCATCACCAATAGGATGATTGAAATGGAAAACAGAGTATCAAGACTGGAAGACAAAGTGAAAAAACTAGACCACTCAGGCAAAGATTATGAAAAATTTAAGAAATCACAAGAATGGAATATTCAGGAATTGTGTGACACCATAAAAAGACCAAACTTATGAATCATAGGCATACAGGAAGGAGAAGAATCCCAAGATAAGGGCATGGACCATATCTTCAATGGAATCGTGGAAGAAAATTTCCCAAAATTGAAGAAAGACATGCCCATACAAATATAAGAAGCATATAGAACACCAAACAGACAGGACAGAAAAGAAACTCTCCATGACACATCATGGTAAAAACAATAAACGTCCAAAACAAAGAGACAATTCTGAAAGCTTCAAAAGAGAAACAAGTCACATATAAAGGAAAACCCATTAGGATTACAGCTGACTTTTCAGTGCAAACTATGAAAGCCAGAAGAGCCTGGACCAAAGTATTCCCAGTTATAAATGACCACAGATGCCAACCCAGATTACTATACCCAGCCAACATGTCTATTATAGTGCAAGGGGAAAGAAAAATCTCCCATGACATAAATAGGCCAAAGGATTTCATGTTGACAAAACCAGCCTTCAGAGAGTTCTGGAAGCAATACAAAGAGCTGAAGAAGGGAATGGCTATACCCAAGGG
>NW_008355477.1:1480957-1482821 GCF_000622305.1 Nannospalax galili
TCAGAAGAGAAAAGGAGGGTCACTTGATTCTGATCAAAGGAACAGTTAACCAAGAAGATATTACAGTCCTTAACATATGTGCACCAAATTCTGGTGCACCCAAATTCATAAAAACAACACTACAGGACTATAAGACACAGACTAACCCCAACTCAGTAATAGTAGGTGACTTCAATACCCCAATGTCTCCATTACATAGGTCAACAGGGCAGAGAGTTAACAGAATGACAGCTGAATTAAACAATACCATATATCAAATGGACTTAACAGACATCTACCGAGTATTCCATCCAAGCACCAAAGGACATACTTTCTACTCAGCACCCCATGGAAACTTCTCCAAAATAGATCACATACTGGGGCACAAAACAAACCTCAAGAAATACAAAAAGATTGACATAATTCCATGCATTCTATCAGATCACAATGCAATAAAGCTTACAATCAACACCAGAAGAACCTCTAATCACCATATGAACACATGGAGATTAAACAACAGACTAATAAATGATGAATGGGTCAAAAGAGAAATTAAGCAAGAAATAAAAGTATTCCTGGAACTAAATGAAAAGGACAATACAATACAACAAAACCTCTGGGACATGCTGAAAGCGGTTCTTAGAGGGAAGTTTGTAGCTCTAAGTGCCTACATCAAAAAATCAGAAAGAACACAAATAAATGACTTAACATTGCAAATCAAGACACTTCAAAATCAACAACAAATGAAATCCAAACCCAGCAAACAAGAAATAACAAAAATCAGGGTAGAAATTAATGAAATCAAAACAAAGAAACAATACAAAGATTCAAGGAAACTGAGAGCTGGTTCTTTGAAAAGATAAATAAGATTGACAGACCACGACCCCAGTTCACCAAAAGAAAGAAAGAGAACTTCCATAAGAACAAAATCAGAGATGAAAGGGGAAAGATCACAAGAGACACCAGAAAGATACAGAACATTATAAGGGAATACTTTAAAAACCTATAAGCTACTAAATTTGAAAACCTAAAAGAAATGGATGAATATCTAAAGCCATGGGAACCACCAAAATTAAACCAAGAAATGATTAACTGCTTAAACAGACCCATAACACAAAAAGAAATTGAAACAGTAATACAAACCTCCTGACGAAAAAAAGCCTAGGACCAGATGGATTTACAACAGAATTCTATCAGACATTTAAAGAAGATCTACATTCAATACTACTTAATTTATTCAATAAAATAGAAATGGAGGGAAAACTTCCAAATTCCTTCTTTGTAGCCAGCATCACTCTCATACCAAAGCCAGGTAAAGAAACAACCAAAAAAGAAAACTATAGACCCATATCCTTAATGAACATAGATGCAAAAATTCTCAACATGATACTTGCAAACCGCATACAGACACACATCAAAGAAATCATCCCCGATGATCAAGTAGGCTTTATCCCAGAGATGCAGGGATGGTCACTAAATTGTATAAATCATGTAAGTGGACCTAAAAACCAAAATCACATGCATGGTCATCTCAATAGATGCAGAAAAGGCATTTGACAAAATCGAAAATGCATTCATGCTAAAAGTACAAGAAGGAATTGAACTGGAGGGAACATAACTCAACATGATTAATGCTAGAGACAACAAACCCACAGCCATATCATTCTAAATGGAGAAAAACTGGAAGCATTCCCATTGAAATCAGGAACCAGACCAGACTGTCCACTCTCCACTTGTCTTTAACATAGTGCTTAAAACTCGTGCAAGAGCAATAAGACAAGTGCAGGAAATTAAAGGAGTAATAATTGGAAAGGAAGAGATCAAATTATCCCTTTTTGCAGATGATATGATATTATATCTAAAGGAGGCCAAAAATTCCACACGC
>NW_008355477.1:1482861-1485502 GCF_000622305.1 Nannospalax galili
GCAGGTTACAAAAGTACCCTACAAAAGCCTATAGCCTTTCCATATGCCAATAACAAGCAATCAGAGAAAGAGCACATGGAAACACTCCCCCTTCATAATAGCGCTGCAAAAAAAATATATCTCGGAATAAACCTGACCAAAGACATTAAAGACCTCTACAATGAAATTTTAAATCTTTAAAGAAAGATTGAGGAAGACATCAGAAGATGGAAGGACCTCCTATGCTCATGGATTGGAAAAATTAATATTATGAAAATGACCATCCTACCAAAAGTCATTTATAGATTCAATGCAATTCCAATCAAAATCCCCATGACGTTGTTCAAAGAATTGAAAATAAGCATCCTAAGATTCATATGGAATCACAAAAGACCTCAGGTAGTCAAAGCAACCCTGAACACTAAGAGCAATGCCGGGGGGATTACTATACCAGATTTCAAGCTGTATTACAGAGCTATAGTCATAAAAACAACATGGTACTGGCACAAAAATAGACACATATATCAATGGAACAAAATTGAAGATTCAAGTATGAGTAAATGCAATTTCAACCACCTGATATTTGACAAAGGGGCCAAGAATATTCGTTGGAGGAAAGAGTACATGTTCAGCAAATGGTGCTGGCAAAACTGGATCTCCACCTGTAGAAGAATGAAACTAAACCCCTACCTTTGACCTTACACAGAAGTCAATACCAAATGGATCAAATACCTCAATGTAAAGCCTGAAATCTGAAACTGTTAGAAGAAAACATTGGCAAAAACCTATAAGATATAGGTGTAGAAAAGGATTTTCTAAACCGGACATCAGTTGCTCGAGAAACAAGGGCAAGAATTAAGAAATGGGACCTCATTAAACTAAAAATCTTCTGTACATCAAAGGAGGCAACCATGGAAGTGAACAGAAAACCCACAGAATGGGAGAAAATCTTCACCAGCGACACATCCGATAGAGGTTTAATATCCAGAATATATAACGAACTCAAAAAGCAGAGAATCAATACAAGAAGTAACCCATTTAAAAGATGGGCTTTGGAGCTAAGAGAGTTCTCAAAAGAAGAAGTAAAGATGGCTATGAAGCATCTTAGAAGATGCTCAACATCACTAATAATTAGGGAAATGTAAATTAAACCACTTTATGATTTCATCTTATCCCTGTCAGACTGTCTAAGACCAAGAGAACAAATGAAACCAAATGTTGAAGAGGATGTGGGTAAAGGGAAACACTCATCCACTGCTAATGGGGCTGCAAACTTGTTCAACCCCTATGGAAAGCCGTGTGGAGAACTCTTAAAAAACTACAAATGGCCAGGCATGGTGGTGCGTGCCTGTAGTCCCAGCACTTAGGAGGCAGAAGTAGGAGGATCTCTGTGAGTTACAGGCCAGCCTAGTCTACATAGTGAGCTCCAGGACAGCTCAGGCTACAGGGCGACCCTGTCTCAAAAGGACCAAAAAAAAACAAACAAACAAAAAACTACAAATGTACCTACCATTTGAACCAGTTATACCACTCCTTGGCATATACCCAAAGAAATTCTATTGCAGAGATACTTGTACATCCATGTTTGTTGCTGCTTTTTTCACAGTAGCTAAGATATGGAAGCAACCTATGTGTCCCTCAATTGATGAGTGGATAATGAAAATGTGGTTCATTTATACGATGGAGTTTTACTCAGCAGTAAAGAAAGATGAAATCATGAAATTTGCAGGTAAATGGATGGAACTAGAAACTATTATACTAAGTGAAGTAACATAGACTCGGAAAAAAAATCAACATATGTTCTCTCTCATATGTGGATCCTAGAACCAAACTCTGTTAAGTGAGTATATACCCAGACATAACCACAGGAACCAGGATAATGGAAAGAACCAGGGATGTAAGGGAAAAGAAAGAACCTGAAAGAGAAGAACAATAGGAAACAGGCCTTAATAAGGGAGATATGGATAAAAGTTGGGTCAGTTTAAGGGAGGGGGAAGGGAAGGGTGAACAAGGAACCAAGGGGATAAAGGGAAAGAAGGAGCTCAAGAGAGGTAGGACCATAGGAGAAGGGCATTATTAAGGGAGAAAAGGGGGAAAATGTGGGCACCATAATTGGGGAAACCATGATGGAGGGGAGAGACAATTCGAGAGGTAAATAATGTCTAGCTAGTTTTAAAAACCAGAGGGAACCATATTACTCCAACAACCTACTGACAAATTATACATACCAGATCAACAAATATATGTCTAGGTAAGATTTATCTGAGAACAACTGGTTTTTGCCTAAGATTTATCTACACGACACACAGTAATTAAAAGTACCAGACTGGTGGAACTAACTTTCTTGGATGTTTGACAGACATACTTTGAGGCCTATAGTAATTTGGTCAGAGGGACATAAAGGACAGTTTTGCTTCTTGTCCTCCTAGGTCGACTAGTTCCAGGGGACTAGGAGCATCTCTCAAAATGTCCTGTAATTGTGGTGGGTCACCTGTCCTCTTGATCAAGAAGGCCGAGGGGACCCCACGAGATGGACTTGAACCAGTGTCCAATGTACAAAGAGGAGGGTCAACACAGAGTAATCATTTCCTCCATGCTTCCAAGTGAAGCCAGCCATGGTTGAGCAGGACCTTTGACTTATCTTCACATAGGTGGAACTGGT
>NW_008355477.1:1485795-1515784 GCF_000622305.1 Nannospalax galili
TCTAGATAGGCTGACTATATTCACCAGATGGACAAGTAGTGGGGAATGGCTAGGGGTGCTGACAACACAGCAGACAGTAGCATGGATATCAGAGTATAAGGGCTCTAGTTGGGGGAGGGAGGCTATGGGAGGGTGCCATCTGGGAAGTGGGTGTATAGTTGAATAAGATGGGTTGGGATGTTCTGTGTGATATACGCACACACAAAAATCAACAAATTTAAAAAAATATATATTTGAGGAGGAAGCATGGAAATTCACGTCATGTTAATTAGTAGAGGTGATAAACATTACCATTGAAATCTACACGATGACTTTATAGACATGCACAGTCACCAAGGATCCAAGCGCAACCGATTATGAATAGTAATAATCAGATACATACAGATTAGAGATGCATGTGCCAACATCTCAGTGTTATCAGCAAAAACAATGAGTCTTTCTGCAAGGAACAATATATTCTAAAATGAAATGGAGATCTTTTTTAAAGGTTAAAAACTCATTCAATTTTATGTTTTACAGGGCTTATACTGAGTTCAATATTGTATAACTGTATTAATTCAACTGTGAACCTAGAAACTTACAGCCACTTGTGAAAGAGATGTACTCTTGCTCTGGAGTGTGTTACTGAATATGTTAAAGCTGTAATGAAATGCTTCTTCTAATCATGTAGTTATTAATTTTTTTTAAAAAAATTACTTCATGTTAAATAGTAGAGGTGATAAACATTACCAGCGAAAACTACCTGATGACTTTATATCCGTATTCAGGTACTAAGGATCCGAGTGTAACTGAGTGTGACTAGTAATAATCAGATACATAGAGATTAAAGACACATGTTTAAACATGTAAGTGTTAGTAGCATTAAAAATGTAGGAAACAGCATATCTTGAAATGGAGATCATCTTTAAAGGGGGAAAACTCATTCAATTTTATGTCTTACAGGGTTTATATTGAGTTCAATATTGTATGACTGTATTAATTCACATGGGAACCTAAAAATTTACAGCCACCTTTGAAAGAGATGTATCCTTGCTCTGGAATGTGTTACTGAATATGTTAAAGGTGTAATGAAATGCTTCTTCTAATCATGTGGTTATTAAATTTTAAAAAAATTAAAAAAAGAAAATAAACTTTAAAAATTTTGTCATATTTTCTTCCAGCTGTTTCAGATATTCACCTATTTCATCCATTTCAGATAATCACCTTGAAATTCTTTAGTCTGTATCTGTAAAAAGACAAGAGCATCTCACTGTGCACAGAAGGTCATTTAAAATCAAAGACTTAAAAGTAAAAGGTAAAATTATAAAACCCTTAGAAGAAAACCCATACAAAACTTCTTGACTTTGTATTTAAGCAATTATTTCTTTAATATGACATGAAAATTACAAATAGCAGCAACAATAAAAATGAGTAAATTGAACATTATTTTTTAAAGTCTTGTGCTACAAACAGTAACAGAGTGCTTTAAAATGTTTACAAATCATGTATCTCATGAGGAATTTGAATCTAGAATACATAAAAACATCCAGCACTCAAAAATAAAAAGGGAACTCAGTTTAAAAGTGGGCAAAGATGGCTACATGTGGATATTTAGAGAATTTTTGTTTATAGTTTTCAAAACTCAGAAGCGTCTATGACAATCCTTCAGTAGGTGAAAGCAAAAGAATATCATGATATATGCAGACAACGGAATATTATTCAGGGCTAAAAGGAAGTAAGTAATCAAGCTATGAAAAGACATGGAGGACATGGTTTCGGATAGCTCAGTTGGTAGACTGCTTGCATCGTATGTATGAAGTCCTGGGATCCATGTCTAATGCCACATAAACTAGGTGTGATGTGGCACACATGTAATCTCAGCACTTGGGGGGTGAAGGCAAGAAGCTCAAGAGTCCACGGCTATATTTGGCTACATAGTGAGTTGGTGATCAACATAGGATACATGAGACATGGACTCAAGAAGAAGAAGAGGAAGAGGAAGAAGAAGGAAGAGGAGGAGGAGGAAGAGGAGGAGAAGAAGAGGAGGAAGAGGAGGGGAAGAAGAAGAAGGAGGAGGAGGAGGAGGAGGAGAAGAAGAAGAAGAAGAAGAAGAAGAAGAAGAAGAAGAAGAAGAAGAAGAAATGGGAGAAACTCACATGTGTCTTACCAAGTGAACATAGTCAATCTGTGCGACTCTAGCTACATGACAGTATGGACAACACAAGACTATAGATACAGTAAAAAGACCAGTGGTTTCCTGAAGTTTAACAGGGAGGAGGATGGATGATTTGAACACAGAGGATTTTTTTAGGGCAGAGAAACTCCTGTGAATGGTGGATATGTGTCCTTATAGATTTGTTAAATCCACAGAATGTATAATACCAAGAGTGAAGACTGATGTCAGCTATGACCGTTGGGAGAGGATGATATGCCTATAGAAGACATGGGATGTGGGAAATGCAGCACTATGTTGTGCAGTATTGATAGCTCTGTTTTCCATATTTTTCATGACTTCATTACTGATTTCCTTTTAACCATGAATAGTATTCCCTTGTCCACATATAACATTGATAGTGGTGAAGGTTGTGCACTTATGAGAGCAAGTGAGCTAATTCTGGACTTCACACTCTATTTTGGCATGAACATAAAATTTCTCTGAAAAATAAAGCCTGTTGAGTAATGGGAAAAAACAAGTAGGCAAAGGACCTGACAATGTATTTCTCCAAAAAGGATACACAAATGACTAATGATCTACCCACTACAGCTGCAAGAATCAGGAAGACAGATCATGTCAAATGGTGGTGAGAATGTCGAGAAATTGGAGCCCTGGCACACTTCTGGTAGGAATGTAAAATGGTTCAGCTGCTTTGCAAAACAGTTTGGCAGCTCTTCCAGTGGCAAGCCTAGAGCTACTGTATGAGCCAGCAATTCTATTCATTGCAATATACCCAGAAGATTTGAAGCAGGCGCTCAAACAGTTCACATGAATACTCTCAGCAGCATGATTCAAAATAGCAAGAAAGATGAAAACAACCCAGATGTCCATCATGAGCAGAGAAATAAAATGTGGCGTATCCACACAATGGAATAGTCTTCAATAGCAAAAATACATTAAGAGCTGGAACTATAACTCAGGAAAGTGATTGCTGTACGAGCATGAGGGACTAAGCTGGAATCAGCCTAGATTTCCATCACCTGATGGATACGCGGTACACATACCCAGCCAAGTTTTACTTAGCCATAAACAAAAGAAAATAATGAAACGAGCAGGGGAATGGATGGAACTGGAATTATTATATTAAATGACAGTGTACACGGGCCTCCACATGCTCACTCAAATATATGTACACATGCTCATACATGTAAGTGCATCCCCATACATGCACACACATACAATAACTAAAGTTCTAGTATATGTCACAACATGGATTATACCTGAAGCATTATATGAATGCAAACAAGTCAGACACAAAAGACTGCATTTTATTATTTTATCTCATTTACATAAAATGTATAGAATTTGAAAATCTACAGAGAGTAAATGAGAGAGATGTTGCATAGGACTGAGGCATGGGGGGATTGAGGAATGTGGTGGTGATTGCTAAGCACTGTGTCGTATTTGTAGGGGTAATGAAAATGTTCTAAATTTGACTGCAGTGATGGAGTCACAAGTCTGAATATACTAACGGCCATGGGATTTTTATACTTTAGCTGGGTAAATTGTATTGTATGTGAATTATATTGCAATAAAGGTGGTAAAAGGAAAGATAATAGACATTATTTTTATGACTCCAACATCATGTTCATGTCTAATGTACTAACATGTCAGTTTATCCTGCTGTTAGTGACAGTGAGATCCATCACTGGCTTTCCACTGTGAAGCTCTTTTTTCATCTTTCCTCAAATGCTAACTTTATAATTCTATCAGTCCTTCCTGTTTGTATCAACTGCAATTGTTCAGTAAAGAACCTCCTTTTCTCATCTGGTAACATATCATTATCCTAAAATATGGTTTGGATTGGAAGGGTACAATGAAGTTTTAATTTTTATTCCCCTTAGTGCATACATTCCATCTCCATAGAACAAAATCAACTATTCTTGAAAGTTTGGCTGGTTCAAGATCCAGAGCAGGAATTTATGGGAGGTGAGTCAGGATGTATTTCCTTAGGTATATCAAAATGAGGACTCGCTAAGAAGGAACAAAGTACTAGTTCAAACTGATTTCTACTTGTGCTGGATAGCTTTAGTGTCAACTTGGCACACCCCGGTTGAGGGAGCCTCAGATGGGGAATTGCCTTCATTGGACTGGCCTGTGGCCATGTCTGTGGGGTATCTTCTTGATTGTTGTGCGATGTGGGAGGGCTCAGGCCACTGTGGGTGGTGCCACCCCTGGTCAGCTGGGCCTGTGTTGCATAGGAAGGCAGGCTGAGTAGGAGCCAGGGAGCAAGTCAGTAAGCAGTGCTCCTCCATGGCCTGTGCTCCAGCTCCTGACTCCAGATTCCTGCCCTGAGTTCCTATGTAAGCTAAATAAACCTTTTCCTCCCCAAGTTGGTATTGGTCAGAGTGTTTTGTCACAGCGATGGAGAGACAAACTAGGACACTACTGATGAAAGGGAAGACACTGTGTGCAAAACCAAATTCAATTACATACATGTCTAAAATTTTCAAAGAATAAAAAATTCATTTAATTGTAATTGCTTGAAATGTATAAAATATTTGCAAACCAATGAGACCACAATGTACTCAGTCAAATTAAAACCGGAACAAAATGAAGATCTCCCTTGGCTCTCAATGAGATCTACATTTGTTACTTGTCAACTAACTCATTTTCATGAAAATTGATCATTAAAATATAAGCTTTCTTGAGAGGAAAGGTGAGAGGCAGAATGAGACTAATTCCTCTAGTAATTCCATGACATTTGAGGCTGCTAACAGGACTGTCATTTTCACATGATTATGTCATGCATTTCTGAAAATTAAGTCAAATATAAGGAATCTGGTGACCACCTTTGGCTGCATATAGCTAAATACAGGATGGCAGTACAAATAATTCAAGAAAAGGAGGAGTCAAACAACGGGGAGGAGATCTAGATGGGAGTCCAGACAAATTATATAATGGCCGAGTTGGAAGGTTTTTACAAGGGGTCTCTCGACAGTTGATATTTTCGAGGTTTTATCCCTAGCATGGTAGTGTTAGGAGACTATGAAAGCTTTAAGAGGTGAAGCCTCGGGGTAGGTCCTTAGGTATTTCCAGAGATCTCTCCAGAAGACATTAAGGTAGTTTTTGGGGGCCTTCATTTGGTTCTAATGAGAAAGTTATTATAAAACAAAGAAAGACAAATAAACAAAAAGAAAACCATAAAAGAACAAGTCTGGCCACTCTCCAGGCTCTTTCCCTTCCTGTCATATGAGTTCCTTACATTATGATGCCATCAGTCATGAACTTGATGTAGTCAACAGGGTCCTTGCTAGAGCCAGAGCCATGCCATTTGGACTTGCAGTCTTCAAAAATGCGAGCTCAATAAATTTATTTTCCCCATAAAGTTATCTAGGCTCAGTTATTTCATTATAGCAATTATAATCAGACTAACACATATAACTGGATTTTCAGTGAGAAGGCAAGGTAATGTTCTGAGGAAAGGAGCAACTTAAACTTGCTGAAATTGGATCAAGCTTAACTTTAGTGTGAGTAAAATGAATAGAGAAGTGGAGGATCTAAGTTAAGTAAGGACCAATAAAAAAGTTACCACAAAAAATCAAATAAAAAAGACATATTTGAGGAGGAATCATAAAAATTTACTTCATGTTGAATAGTAGAGGTGAAAAACACTACCAGTGAAATCTACCTGATGACTTTATATCCATACTGAGGTGCCAAAGATCCGAGTGTAACTGACTGTGATTAGTCATCATCAGATACATAGACATTAAAGACACATGTGCAAACATCTAAGCGTTAGTAGCATTAAAAATATAGGAAAAAGTATATTTTAAAATGAAATGGAGATCTTTAAAGTGTAAAAATAACTCATTCAATTTTATGTCTTACAGGCCTTTTACTGAGCTCAATATTGTATAACTGTATTAATTCAACTGTGAACCTAGAAACTTACAGCCACTTGTAAAAGAGATGTACTCTTGCTGTGGAGTATGTTACTGAATATGTTAAAGCTGTTTTATTTTCTGTACAATCATGTGGTTATTAAATTTTAAAAAATTAAAAGAATTTACAAAAAAATTAAAAAAGAAAAAAATATTTTTTTAAAAAGAAAAAAAGTTACCTTGAATCTTTTCTAGAATAACAGATTTTAATAGAAGGAATAATTACATATACACATATGTAACACTATATAACTGACCTTCAAAACAACCTTATAAGGTCTGTCATTACTTTCTCTTGCCCAGCTCATAATTGTACAGAAAATAAAACACTGAGAGATTGGGTAATTTTTCCAAGGTTAACAGCTGCATTGTTGAGCCAGACAGCTCTTTGCAGTGGCTTTCCTACCTCTTACACTATGCCACATAAGTACAAACAGTGGTAGCAATAGTACATTATTGTGTAAGGAAGAGGATGCCCTCTTCTTTATCATAGTGGATTCTGCTTCTAAATAATCCTGATAATGCAATTTGTGTTTCTGTGCATGCATCTGTGGGGGTGCACATGTGGATACATGTGCATGTTTGTACATATGTGAGAGGTGTTCAGAAGTCAGCCTCGGGTGTTGTTTCTCAGGCTCCATTTACTTTTTTTTTTTTGCTGGATTGAGACAGATTCTTTTACTGACCTAGGGCTGATCAGGCTAGGCTGCTTGGTTGGAAAGCTGCAGGAATCCACCTGTCTCCCAGCCACCATGCCTGGCTCTTTTTGTGGATTCTTGGGATAGAACTCAGGTCCCAATGCTTGCAGAGCAAGCACCTTACCTACTGACCTGTCTCCCTAACTCCTAGTAATGCAATTTTGATCATTTCCCCCCAAGCCAATCAATGGTCATATGCTTCCTAGCATATGCTGTTGTGTTTTCTTTCTTTCTTCCTTTTATTGAAACCTTCTTCCTCTGTGCTTGGTATAGAACCTAGGACCTTGTGCATTCTGGGCAAGTGCTCTACCACTGAGCCACACACTGATCCTTGGCCTCATCTTTTTACATGCTACCTTTGATGTTACCAAGGGCCATGCCTTAATCCTGATGACTTACGTGTTTCCCCAGCTCAGACCTTTCCCTTGAGGGTCATAATTGAACACACAACTCTACCCACAAGGGTTGACAAACTATGACCCAAGAGCTAGACTCTGTCCATCCTTATCTTGCTTTTGTGAACCACGTTTTACAAATCTATATACCTGATCATTCACACATTTTCTGGGACTGCTCTTGTGCCACTAGGGTAGAGTTGACGGGGAGGGTTTGAGATACCTTCTAAATGTAAATATTTCCTATTTGTCCATTTGGAGAAAAAAACTGAGCTTCTTCAATGTCCAATGAGAAGTCTTGATGTCTCCCTCTCTCTCTCAAAACCCTGCACACATGGTGTATGTAACCACCATTCTGTTGATCAAGTCCAAAATGTGTGACTCACCCTCCACTCTGAATTCCCTGCCCCTTTCCAATCCTCTTCCAAGGCTGTTGATTCTGTCTTCCACATATGGACTTCAAATTTGCCCTCTTCTCCATCTCTACAACCATTGGCCAACTGCTCTTGTCCATGGGCCTCCTCAGGATATCGTTCCCAAGACCTTTGCCTCCCCTCACTCCTTTCCACACAATAGTCAGAATGATGAGCTAAAAAGAAAACATAGGCAGTAAGTCACCCTTCTACTTTAAAACTGGCGGTGGCTTTCTATTATGTTTGAATATTGTCTCGCTTAACCCTCCAACATCTTGTGACCTTCCTCCACTGCTCTTCAGCTCCTTTAATCTCCTTTATAAAATATGCACACTCTCTCTGGCCAGGAACCCTCATTTCTGTGCTTTCTTCTCACTGGTTGCTCTACATCGTTTGATCTTGTTGCTGGTCTTATAAATGTCACATCTCTCCTTTCCCTACACACAGCGATTACCTATTCTCCCCATTCCCGCCCTAGCTTTTCCTTATCTCATTGTTCTGTGTGCTGATTGCCTTTGTAATATTTATCTTATCACTCTGTTGTCTTTAGTTGCATATTGACTATCTTCTCCATTGTGAATATAGTGAAAGTACCATTAGGACAGAGATTGGGTCTGGCTGGAACACAGTTTTATCTTCAAAGTCACACACATGTTGGTAAGACAGTTAATATGCTCAGTTTTTCAGACTTCAGGGTCTCTTGCAATTATTCAAGTCTGAAGCCTCAGTGCAAATGAACGAATAGGTGTGACTATGTTCCAATAAGACATTATTTATGGATACCCGAATTTCAATTTCATTTCATTTTAATGTCTCACAAAATCTTGTTCTTATTAGTTTTCATATATTATTCCTTTGTGTTTTTTTTCTTAAACCATTTAAAAAGCTGAAATATTTTCTTAGCTTGAAGCTTGCATGATAGTTGAACACACAGGATTTGTCCAATAATCCATAAGTAGTTTTCTGGTCTCTCACCTAGCACATAGTTCGGGAGATTTGTATGAAGTGATTTCTCTTTTGAATACAGAAGGTATGCAAAGCTGCTCAGGGTAGCACATATGCCTACAATCTCTGCATTTGGGAGGGTGACGGAAGAAGATTTTGAATTTTAGGGCAGCCCCAGCTACATAGCTACATCCTGTCTTTAAATAAGTAAATTAATAAATATGAAAAATAAAGAAGATTAGCAGGCAAGAACTTAAAACTTAGAAATGTAAGCCAGGCATGGTGGTGCATGCTTTTAATCCCAGAGCTCAGGAGGCAGAGGCAGGTGTATCCCTTTGAGATTGAGACCTGCCTGGTTTACAGTGGTGAGTTCTAGGCCTGCTGGTGCTACAGGAAGACCCTGTCTCAAAAAGACCAAAAAAAAAAAATAAAGAGAAATGTTTTCCATTTGATTTTCTTAAATTTGTTTTGCAGAAAAAGCACATTACATGGTTAAGTGAAAATATGGCTATTTTGCAACTGTTCTGCTGTAGATAGCAACCACAAATTCTTTAAGTATTTGGCATCATCCTAAAACCCACTCCTCTTTATGTTTTGCAGACATAGCCACTCTCGTGAATATTTAATTGTAAAACAGCACTTAGTACTAAGTGATCCCTAGAATCTTCTTAGAGCAATAGGAATGAACGCCAACCAAAACAATGGCTACCTGTCCCAGTTATATCATGGGCGTTTTGTCTTTCAAGATTCTGAATTGCCAAATCCTTGTCTTCTTATCCCTCAAATACTCAGGGACATTTCCATGGAGGAAATGGTGATGAGTCATTGAGCACCAGCCCGTTTAGCTGTGTGTGAGTTCTTCATTGTTGAGGTTTTATTAGAGACTTAGATGTGTAGACGACCACTGTCTCTTCCTCCCATAATCAGGTTTTTGGGTTGTGATTCTGTCTGAGATTGTTTCTCCTTATTCACTCTTGTTTAGTATCTTTTGCAACTCAAAAATTAGAGATGTCAACTTAAAAAGAGATCAACTATAGCCAGAGGTGGTGATGCATGCCCTAAATCACAGAATTCAGGAGGGCAAGGCAGGAAGATCCTGACTTCAAAGGTAGCCTGAGTTATATAGTGAGACCCTGCCTCAAAGAAAAGAGCAATCATTTATCCTAATAAATTTTGCCAAGGTACTGAGGAAACATTAAAATTGTCTTTCTTCACATTTTAAAACTCTTCATGTAAAAAATGACACCGATTTTTTTAAAGAGAAGACAGATGGGCGAGATGGCACACAACTTTAATCCCAGCACCCAGGAGGCAGAGGCAGGTGGGTCAGGAGGCAGAGGCAGGTGGGTCACTGTGAGCTGAAGGCTAGCCTGGTTTACATAGTGAGTCCCAGGCCAGCTGGGACTACAGGGAGACCTTGTCTCAAAAAGGCCAGAGAAAAAACAAAGAGAAAGAGAGCAAAGACAAATATTTTTAGAAATTTTCCTCTGAAACAGTGCTCTAAAGGAGGAGATGGAATTCAGTGTGTTATTTCTGAAAGTTTATCATCATACAATAATTGAATTGCAGCCACAGTTTGTAAATAACAAAAAATATTCTTTCCTATGACTGCCAGCTTATGATAACAGCTATATCTCCAAATCGATTCTGAAAAGCATGATGCGATTTGTTTTAGACAATTTTAAAGAAGGATCATGTGACCCTATTCAGGCTTGAAAAAACCTGAGCTCAAGTGTCTTTGGGGAAAAAGCCATGCTTAATAAATGATTAACTTCTCTGACATGGCTTCAAGGTCACCCTCTCACAAGTAAGAGATGAAGTGGCCAGCCACTACCAGGGGCTTTTCAGTCCAGTGCCCTTCTCTCTGCTACACAGACCCTCAATGCCAGATGCTTCAGATGAAGTCAATGAAGTGTATTGTGTGAAACACAAAACAAGAAACCCTGTCAATCTAATATAGTGAAATGATGCTGGTTCATTCATTCATTCATTCATTCATTGATGAGACCCTAAGAAGGGATCATATGTCCATATGGTGTGCCAAGCTCCTACTCATAGTCAGCTGATTGTCAGTCTTACCACAACCTTGTCTTCACTAGTACAGATAAGGAAACTGGACTACTGTCATAGAGAAGTCCAAGGTTGCCCAAAAGTAATGGTAGGCAAGAAGTGCAACTCTCCTATTTTATGCTTCAAAGGGTGACTTTTATATTGAAACATCTGATGATTGTTCAATCTTCAGTACTGGAGTGGACTAGCAGGGCTTTGGGAACCAGAGGGATTCTAGGCGTAATCATACTTTACTTGGATTTCACTACTTTATCACTATGGGCTCTTCTCTGTTCCAGGATTCAATCCAGGGTACCATGGCACACACATGGAGGTCAGAAGACAAGTGGGAGTGAATTCTCTCTTTCTACCATGTGGGTTCTGGGGATCAAACTTAGATTGTCTGGCTTGGCAGTAAGAGCCTTTACCCACCAAGCTATCTTATCTGCCCTATTGCAGTCAAAACTACCCTCCAACTCATCTTTTTGGCATACCCCACGCAAGGAGTTTTTGGTTTGTGCTTGCTTGTTTCTTTCTTTTTTTTTTTTAAATTGAAGCAGTCTCATGTAGTCCAAGCTGGCCTGGAACCTATTATATATCTGGGAATAACCTAGAATTCTTGATCCTCTGGCCTCCACTTCCCAAATGCTAGGATTACAGGCCTGAAGTATTACATTTTGGTTTTTGTGAAAGCATTTTTTGAGGTTGGGTCTCATATGTTCTAGACTGGCCTAGAACTCACTATAGAGTTAAGGATAACCTTAAATTCTTGATGCTTCTATGTAGATGAAGATAACCTTGTATACTTTTATCACTTTTAATTAAATTATTTTATGTGTTTGAGTGTTTTGCCTGTGCGTATGTAGTTGTACCACATCTGTGCAATGCCTGTGGAGGCCAGAAGAGGGGGCATTGTAGCCCCTGAAGTTGATTTTTGGATAGTTATTAGCCACCATGTAGGTGCTAGGAACAGAACCCAGGTCCATTGCAAGAAAAAACAGTGCTTTCAACTGCTGAGCCATCTCTCCAGCCCTGAACCTCAAACTCTTTTTTTTTTTTTGCTGTTTTTGTTTTTGAGACAACGTCTCTCTGTAGCTCCAGCTGGCTTATAACTCAGTGTGTAGATCAGGCTGGCCTTAATTTCATTGAGATCTACCTGCCTCTGCCTACAGCTTGTTGGGACTAAAGGCATGGACCACCATACCAAGCTATCCTGGAACTCTTAATCCTAAAACTTCCATCTCTCCTCTCCAGTGCTGAGATTATAGAGTTGTGTACAACACCTAACCAGAATTTTTTTCTCTAATATTTACCTCAGAGGTGAATTTTCAAAAGCACAGCATTTCTCTCAGGTGTAGTTTATGAAGCAATGCAACCTTAAAGAAAATGTCTTCCTCTAAGCCACATCTAGGAAACCAAAGTTCTATACTTCTCTCTTCTTTGCTTTGCATAGAGTGATGTACCAGAATGTATTGCCAAATTTTAAAATGTGGAAGATTGCATATGAACACCAAATCTGTGACTTCTCTTGAAAATCTGAGCACTGGCAGCCCACACCCTACTTTCCTGCCCAGCCGCCACAGTCTGCCAGTCCCAAACCTGGGACTGACACCTTTGCCCAGGGTAGCATGTTTCCCTCTAACATCTGCCCCAGAAATCTTTTTTAACTCCAGGAAGGCCAGATGTCCATTGTTCTTTTCTGGCTCCACTGTTCTTGTGTTCGCTATCACTCCCGGGGCCTCTCACCCTCTCCACGGTTCCTTAGCTCTTACAGCGTCTGGTTTTGCTTGTGTATGTCTAAGCCTTAGGACCTGCCTAAATTAGAGGGCAAATAGCTGCCTGTCTCCAATTACCCTGGGCCTGCAATGCGTCTCAGGACGTGCACAGGGCTGGAGAATGTAATTATACTCCTGGAAGAGGGGTGCTTTCACTGTGCAAGGAAAAAAAAAAACACATGGAGCATATCAAAGAGGTCTGCATAGCTGTTGCCTTAACAAAGAGGCTACGCCAAAACTCCTGATTCTGAGCTAGCCGAATCAGAGCATTGTAGAGAAGATCAAGGTCAGGGATAGAGTTCTACACTGCACAGGACTGGGTCTTCCTCATGGGAAGGAATCTGGTGCCTGGCTTGTCAAATAAAGTTCCCATTTTAAAATGAATAGTGTTGCCCCAAGAAAACAGGTAACAGCAAAATCATCTAAATTTAGATTTCTCTTTCACATGCTACTGGTTGGCAATTTTCTTTTCTATAGGAATTATAGCCATCTGTAGCTGGAGATTTGCAGGTTTAACTTAACACTCGAAAATAATTATACTTATTTTAGACCATATGTATATTTTCATTTTATTTCAGAGAAAGAGTTTATTGCATCATTGTGGCTTGGGGCATACTTTTAATCTCTATTGAATACATTCTGTATGATTTGGAAAAATTAAAGCATGGATGTAGGACTTATGCTAAAATCTTCATATAGATAAGGATTACAACTCACTATTTTAACTTTCTGGAATAAACTCCCAGCAAATTTGTTTTTTGAAAAGCAAAGGAAATTAAGAACATATGGCCTCTTGGTCATGTGAACTCATGTATTATTAACTTTTGTTTTTGAAAGCAAACGAAAAACAACAAAAAAGACATGCTGTCTTGAATTAAGCACTATATTTTGCAAATGAAGCATTCAACTATCCTAATAAATTAGTGTTTTCAGGCAGCTACTCTTCAAAAACATATATGTACATATGGAGATAAATATGTACATATTTTTAAGTGAGTCAACTTTTGAAAAGGGAAATAAGTTTTTCCTAGATGTTGTTCTTTCCACAATCCCCAAACTTTTCCATAAAAGAGAAGAATTTGAATTCTGTCTATTATTTAGAATGATGAATAATAAAATACCCCATCATATATTGTTATCCAATTTTCTTCTTGAATTAGATCATTGAACTATATTTTATTTGGCTATATAAATAGAGAGCCCATACTATGTATTTTTCAAGCATCACAGAACTCCTGAACCTACTACACCTGCTTATTTTGATGGCTTTATGGCTTGCGATTCCTCTGTGTTAAAAAAAAAATGTCTCTAGCCACCATTGCCTTAAGGCAAAGAAACTGAGCTCAGGACTCACTGGGCCCCTGGTTTTATTAGTGCATGCTTCCGGAGCAGGTCTTAAAGACCTGGAGTTGTAGTTTTGAGTGTGTGTGTGTGTGTGTGTGTGTGTGTGTGTGTGTTTTAATTTTATTCCCATTCCTAAAGGGATTTGGACCAGCTTCAAGACAAAAAGCACAGAAATAACCAGTCTACTAACACAAGATTAAAAATGACCAAGTAGATTTGGAAGAATTATGTTAGAAAGCCAAGTTAGAAGAGAACATTTGAAATGCCAAGCAGCTCTGAGCTTCCAAGCAGCCAAAGGAGGCCTGGAAGAAAACAATAATTTCAACGATGCCTGCTGGTGGTTCAGAGAAGAGTCCACAGACTCTGGGACATCCAAAGATGGCTTGGGCAAGGTTTATTTGAGTGAAGAAAGGAAAGGCCTACAAGCTATGATGAATTTAGCACCTATGTTCTTAACACATGTATTCTATGAGTGCTATAGTCGTTTGGAGGACAAGTCACGTCAAGCAAACAGGCAAGGCTGGGTCCTTTCTTTTACGGAAGCCAAAGAGAGATTTAAACCCCGAAGTCAATCCTCTAAAGGCGCTTGGAAACAGACTGATTAGGTATTTGAAGAAATCAAATTCATATTTGAATACAAGGGAAAAATGTTTTTGCTGAGAACAATGGCAAAGAAGACACTGGAGGTCAATGATGGGTCATAGCATACAGTCAAGTAAGCACACAGTACTAATAAGTGGAACGCTTCAGATTTGGGAACAAGCAAGGCATGAAGTTCTCATTAATATGGATGAGCTGCAAGAAATATTTAAAAAATGTTCTCCGAGGAATTCAATTTATTTATTTATTTGTTTGTTTATTTATTTATTTGTTTATTTATTATTTAGAGACAGTGTCTCCATGTAATCCCAGCTAGTCTGTAACTAGCTATGTAGACCAGGTTGGTCTAGTGCTTGGATTAAAGGTGTGTGCCACGCCCAACAGGGATTCATTTTAAAAAGAAAAGAAAGAGATGCTCTTTATACAACTAAAAAATTGATGTAGGACCAGAAAGAAGCTCCCTTAGGCTACTCCCAGAGACTGTGATTTAATTTGTCAGAAATGGGGGTAGGAGCTGGAAGTTTTAAAAGCCCCCCCAGGTGATTATAGTATGGAGATACATTTTGGAACCACTGCTCTAGTCCCCTTCTACCTCATTTTCAGGACAAACCTAGTTTTGATCTCCTTTGTTTGTATGAAAAAGATGTTGATGAAGATAATGAATATAGGAAAAGTCATGATACTTGCCCTCAGAAGATGTCTGTTAGACGAGATCCTTACTGGATCTTCATGACTTAAGAAAAGAATTTGGCCATCAATGTCATCAGAGGCCTACTTTCTTAAATTTCCTCCTTGTGTGTGCCACATACCATATCTTGAATCTTTTGGTTGGACCGCATGTCACTTTTGCATCAAATATTTCTTTAACAAACTCTCTGCATTAGACATTTTAAAAGGTATGTTTTACTGATTCAATAATTACATACAGTGTATTCTGATCATATTCATTCCTCTCTACCTCTTCACTCCCCACCCTAGCCCCCAACTTCAAATCTTTTAGCATTGTCTTTATTTTTTATTGAATTTTTAAGAACGTTATACAACATATTTTGATCAGACTTAGGCCCCGTCCCTTGTCTCTAACCCACCCCCCACAATAGTCTAGGCATTTTTAAAAGCTCACATTGAAAGGAAAAGAAAAATACTGGCAAGTTCAAAGGCGATACTATTAATTTGGCCACTAGATGGCAGGGCTTTGTAAATGAAAATGAACTTAAACCCAAAGCCCATAATAAACCGAGCATTCTTACTACAAAACCAAATAAATGGCTTACAGGTGAGGATGAGATTAACTTAGGTAGTATTTTAAGGGGAATTCTGTTCATCTTTGATGCTTGTAGAGTCCCACCCCCATCCATTCTGGTATCTCTACTGGGAAAGGCAGATGCATGCTCCCTTCCACTCCTTCCCCTGGCAATTTCAGTACTCCTGGGAGCCAGCAAGATCCTGGAGAACAAATGAAATAGCTGGCCATACAAACTGTGTCAGTTCAAGGCCATTTTATGCAAGGCTTAACCATTCTTTGATCCATTGCTTCTTCCAAGCAACAATGCAACTAGTCTCACCAGGAAAGGAAGATAGAGTTGCATCTACACAGGTTCATGCTCACCTGTTGGTGGAGGAAGCCAGAGGCTTGTGGGATGAAAGTCCAGCAGATGCACTGGTTGGAGTTGCATAGACCACATTAGGTGGGATTGGAATTCCCTTCAGGTTTGAACATTACAGAAATGGAAAGTAAAGGTATTTCGACTATTCCTAGACTTTGTCTGTGCTTGCAGCTGAATGAAGCTTTTTATGCTTCTTCAAAAAATTATACGGCTGGAGAGATGGCTCAGGGGTTGAGAGCGCTGGCTGCTCTTGCAGAGGTCTCAGGTTCGATTTCCAGCAGCTGAAGACCCTTAACTCCAGTTCCAGGGGAATATGATGCTCTCTTCTGACCTCCGTGGTCATTGCCTGACAAGGCCGCACTTACATGCATTCAGGCAATACACTCATACACATAAAGTGAAAATAAATAAAATATTTAAAAAACATTTTCTACCTGATCATATGGTAGATTCCGCTTTGGTTTTTTGAGAGTTCTTCACACTCCTTTCCATTATGGTTGCACATGCTTGCAATCCCACCAGCAGTGAATGAGCATTCCCCTTTCTCCACATCCTCGCTGGCATTTGGTATTTTTCATTCCCCTTATCGTTTCCAGTCTGGCTGGGTTAAGATGGAATCTTAAAGTGACTTTTACCTGCATTTCTCTAATTATTGAGGATGCTGAGCATTTTTAAGGTGTTTCTTAGCCATTTTTACTTCTTAGTTTGAGAACTCTCTCTTCGGGTCTATAGACCATCTTTTTATTTGGTCATTTATTTTCTTGTTTCTCTGTTTTTTGAGTTCTTTGTATATTCTGGATATTAATCCCAGGTCAGATGTGCAGCTGGAAAAGATTTTCTTCCACTTAATGGGTTTCTTCTTCACTTCCTTGATTGTTTCTTTTGCTGTACAAAAGCTTTGTAACTTAATGAGGTCCCACTTACTGATTATTGACCTTAATGCCTGAGCAGCTGACTTGCAATTTAAAAAGTCTTTTCCTATGTTTATTTCTTGGAGGGCACTGCTGGTGTTTTCTTCTAGCTGTTTCAGGGTTTCAGGTTCCTCCTTGGCTTATACTCAAAAGACTCATCCTACTGTAGAGATACCTGTACATCTATGTTTGTTGCTTCTCTCTTCACAATAGCTAAGAAATGGAAACAACCTAAATGTCCCTCACCTGACGAATGATTAATGCAAATGTGGTACATCTACTCAATGGAGTTCTATTCAGCAGTAAGAAAAGATGAAATTATGAAATTTGCAGGTAAGTGGATGGAACTAGAGAGTGTGATAGTAAATGAAGTAACCCAAACGCAGAAAAGCAGGTGACTTATGATCTCCCTCATTTGTGAATTATAGCACCAATCGCTTATATGTGAGTATATTCATTCTGATGTAACACCAAGAACCAGGAAAATGGAAAGGATACATGGTAAAGGAAAAGAAAGAGGGAGTAGTAAGGAACAGATGTTAGGAGGGAGTGTTTGGCTGGGAGGGAGGAGGGAGGGACAAGCAGGGGCCACGGTGGAGGAGGAGGGAACTCAGGAGACAGGGGATGGAGGGAGGCGGGTGTTATTGGTGGGAGGGAGGAGATAATGGGGATGCTTGGACTGACGAGGGAGGTCAGATGGCAGGAGAGAGAGTAGAGATGAATGGATCTTGAGGGGCTAGGGAAGCCAAAGGGAAAGGTGTTGCCTCGGAAACCCCCTGAGAAATGCACCTAGGGCACCTGACGCACTTGGGGACTGTATGGCAAGGAACACAGTGCCAGACAGGAGAGATTTCCCTTCGAGTGGTTTGTGAGAGTGTTTCAAGAGACTCCCAAAATAACACAGGCAATTTTCAGAGCTCTTGGTTATCTCCCAGAACTGAAGGTAAGACTACTGCTAAAGATAGGACATACTTCAGACACAGGACTTGGAGCCATGGAGCAGGAACTGACCTGGAAGCCTTCTACCTGAAGTTTAGCTCTCATAGTTCTAGAGGATACTATGCAAACTGCTGAGGGAGAAAATCAATCAATGATCCAACCCAGCCCTAAAGCCTAATAACCATAATGATCAGCCAAGCAAATTACCTCTATCGGTGCAGTAGTGGCTCTGTTACGGCAGGGGGTGGGGGTGGGGATCACCTGCTATCTAATTGGACTTAAAGCCTTCTCAATGAGAATGAACTCATGGGTGGCATTGTAAACACAGCCAAATGCACATGGTTGGAGGGGTTGTAGATTCTAAAGAAAACCCTATCTCTGTCATATCTCTAGACAAACAAGATTTCTTACCATATGCTAAATATGGATTCTTATATTTGCAGACAAGTATACTGTACACCACTCATAAAAGAAGCTTCTTTTTGCAACAGCTGGAGGCTACTACAGAATCCCACAACTGATCAGACACCAAGAATATACATCTGAGAGATGTCCAGTCTTAGGTGACATATCTACAGTGGAACCTCTATACCTCACAATCATGGAACACAGCAGAATGAGGGAACAGGTAGAGAGAAAACTACTGCATTCCTCAACTCTCACCAGTGAAGCTTCCTTATACAATAGAGTTTGATGCACACAAATGGCTACAACTGGCTAAGTTTTAAAAAATAAGAGACTACAGAGTGTGTGTCCCTGGATAGGACTCCTATATCAAACCTCTCTCACCCACAGCTCAGGGCAGGGGGTGGGGAGATTATAAGAGCCAGGGCTGGTTCATGAACACAAGGAAGCAGACGCTTTCAGGCCACTGGAAGCTTGCACATGTAAACTTGTGGCAATGGCGGCATCGAGCACAGGACCCGTGCCAACGCAATCAGACAAGGGCCCACCCAGAGTAGAGCTAAGGAAATAGGTGTAGGGTTCGCTGTAGTCTGGGAACTACTGGAGACTGATCACTACTGAGTGAGGGAGAGTAGGCTTTACCAATGATCTCTAGACAGACTAGACTCCAATGGATGAAACTGCACCAAAGGACAACTGGGTACAAATGATTGACTGGATAAGACTTAACATGTATGGTGGAATACATGAGGTCTGGTGGGGAGGTGAGCATGGCTAGGGGAGGGAGTCTTAATTTGATTAAGAACTGTTATATGAAATATACAAAAGCTCAATAAAAATTTTAAAAATATTTTCTAGCCAAGTCAAGTAAGTTCTATCTATAAGTGTGAGTTCTTAGGGGCATTATGCCTTGTTTTTAGTGCCTTGTCTGCAATTCATATCTACCCCCAACCTATTTGCAGTCCAGCAAGATATAAATTGAAACATGTTTTCAGTAGCAATGACTTAAAGTTATTTGGAGACCATATAGTGGAGCAAAGGACTGATGGACTACTCCTGTCTCATTGCCACTTGCCAGTGGAGAAAAGATGGAAGTGATAACAACAGAATGTTAAACGATGCAATCATTTTTGGCTATAAACTTCTGTAGCAATAAAGATGACAAAGGTCACCAGAATCCATCTACTCTTACCCCAGGCACAAAGCCAGCCCAGGAAAACGCATTTGTAAATGGATGAAAGTCTGATGAGCGTGTTACTTTATGGTACATAAAATGTAGTTTTAAAATAAGAAGTTCATCATATGTTTCTCGATTTTTCCAGAAACTTTTGTATTTCCCAGTTACCTCTGCAGTGACTGAGTTTTGACTAATGGAACTTGAGGAAGTAGCTTTGGCTCTAAATCTCACAGACCCTATAGACATTCCTGCTTCTAGGTGGTTGCAATGTTGATGGGTACAGTGTTCTTTGAAGTCAAATGTTGAAGATGGTACAGCTACCAACAGCCTGGGCTTCTGAGTGACTGTGTGGAACCGAGCCCCTCCCTTGCTCTCCCCCGTCCTTGAATACCACATACCTTTCTTATCTCTTCAAATTGCTGTGTGGATCAGAAACTTCTTCATATGTGATCTGTCACATTGTTGATTCTCCTTGTTACAGCACTTAGACTGTAATGAAGGACATGAAGGACTTGTATTCCAATTCTCAGTGTAGAAGCTGGAAAATGTCTTCAGCATACATACATTTGGTGGTCTCGAGTCAGGCGTGGTGGCACATGCCTTTAATCCCAGCACTGAGGAGGCAGAAGGAGGCAGATCTCTGTGAGTTTGAGGCCAGCCTAGTCTACATAGTAAGTTCCAGGCCAGCTGGGGCTGCAGGGAGACCCTTTCTCAAAAAGACCAAATAAGCAAACAAAAATTTTGGTAGTCTCTAGGATTCTTGAGTGGAAATTATTTTTTCCTCAAAATTATATACTTATACCTTCCATTGTGTCTGTTGAGAAGTTCCAATTTAATTTTGTTTGCCATTTGCTGTCTTAGAATTGTCTATGAGTTTCTTTTTGGCCATACTATGTGCCTTAATGTGGTCCTGATCTCTCCAGGGACCCTTCTGTTATGATCTTCAATTGCGGAATGATTTCTTGAATGACTTCCATGATGTATTGTTCCCTCCATTTTTTTCCTGTTGTTTCTTTCTTGAACTTCTTTTATTTAGTAGTTCAACCTCTTAGGGAGATGGTCTTATATTGTTTATATTATTCATTTATTCATATTTTCCTTCAACTTTCCAAGAAATTTCCTCCATTTGTGTGTCTGTGTCTGTGTGTGTTTGTGTTTGTGTGTGTGTGTATGTGTGTGTGTGTGTGTGTGTACCTGTGTGTGTGTGCATGTGGCAATGCATGTGAGTGTAGAGGCCAAAAGTTGACATCAGGTATTTGGAGAAGTTAATCTTAAAAACAACACGTTCATATACTTCAGATTTGTCTTTTAATTCATAAAAGCATGCTCCTGCTTTCTGATGTTCTTCTCTTTTGACAGCATCCCTGTTCTCATGTCATGGATGGAATATCTTCTCTTATTTCTCTGAGAAGATAGTAATGGAAGATGTTTTAGTCTATTTTCATCTTTGTTATCGGTTTCATTTTCCTGCCTAATTGTTTTGTACTCTTTCCTCAGATGATGATCATAACACTTTATTGTCTGGCAAGAAACTCTTAAGTGTTTTCTGTATATTAAATCACTTCATCTTAACAATAATCCTGTGTGGTAGGGATTGTTACAGATGAGGGAAACTTAGGCTCATATATATAAGCTGTCTTCCAATGGTTTAGAAATGGCACAAAAGAGAATGGGACTTGTCAACTGTGAAGGTGTGAAGAGTCAGGAAGGTGCCTCTGCAGGATTATGACCCCAGGGATGTTCACACCCTGATGTTTGGAACTTTTGAAAATGTTACCTCTTGTGGCCTAAGGACTTTGAGATGGGGAGAATTTCTTGTATTACTTGCATAAATCCAATATAATCAAAAGCACCCTCTAAAGTGAAAGAGTCCATCAGGAGAGTGAGTCGAGGAAGATGTGGTAATAGAAACAGAGGTTGAGGTGATGTAGATCCAGGAGCAATGAATAGAAGGAGCCTGTAGAGTGGAAAGAGAAAGAAAAAGAAAGAAAAATTCTTCCTATCTTAGTTTTGGGTGGATATGACAAAACATCCGAAATTATGCACCTATAAAGAAAAGAAGTTTATGTCATAGTTCAAGAGCATCATGCTGGCCTCTGCTGTGCTCTGACGAGGATGTCCTAGAGGATGGCATTACTACACCAAGAGTGTGTGAGGAAGAGATCACATGGCAAGTCAGGAAGTAAGATACTGGGGAGAGGCCAGGCTCTCTCTTTCTCTAATAATCTGTTCTCCTACAGGAGTAAGAACACAGTACTACAAGAAAGGCATCAATACCTCTTATAGGCTTGATCACCCCTCTGGTCTGGGGTTGTGGGTCACTGGGAGAAATTTGAATTAGCATGCTCCAAGCCTTGGGTTCCAGTCACAGCAGTGCAAAACAAAGACCCAATCACTTCCTCCTAGGCTCCACCTCTTAAAAGTTTTGGTACCTTTCAACACTGTCCCACTGGGGACTAAGCTTTAAACACAGGAGCCTTTGGAGCAATCTACATTCAAATCACAGCATCTAGCCCCACTGATATCTTGATCTTAGTCCAAAGAGACCCATTTTGAACTTCTGGCTTTCAGAACTGGAAGACAATAAAATTGTGTTAATTCAAACCATTAATTTTTTGATTATAGAGATAATTAAGAACTAATATGTGGTGCATTCTGTCACAAAAGCTCCAATGATATTACTTTTTACTCCCTTTTAAAATTATTTTGGAGAAAGGGTCTGGTTACATAGTCCAGGCTGACCTTGAACTGATGATGCTCCTGTCCCTGCCTCCCAAAAGCTGGGATCACTGACATCAATATTGTTACATAGGTTGGTAGGATTTTCCAGGGAAGGATTTTCTAATTTCCTGTCTGCATAGATATACAAATTTAACTTAATTCTCCTGTTGTTGGTCATAGTGCCTTGGCATTAACCACAACTTTTTTCTGTAAAGGCTCAGGACTTACTATTTTACAAGTCAAAGACATAGAACTTGTTCTTCTCCCAAGGTAGGAGACAGGATGTTTCATGCCTCAGTGATCAAAGAAGTGGTCTTTGGGGAATCATTTGCTTCAAACAAACATTTCTGTTTTTCAAATCTATCTGACACCAATCTGCTAGGATTGCTGTAATAAAGTATCATAGACTTGGTAGCTTACCCAGCAGAAGTCTGGGATCAAGGTGTTGGTATCTTGATGCAGATGTTCCTTCTGAGCTTTATAAAGGCAAGTTTAATTACAGGCCTTTCTTCATGCTTAAAGTCTTTTTCTTCACATTGTCTTCCCTCTGTCCATGTCTATGCCCAACTCATCTCCGTGTAAACACTGCAATTATACAATCAACTTAATCATCCCTTTAAAGACCCTCACTCTAAATATTAGCATCATCTCAGAGACAAGGGGTCAAGTCCTTAACATAAAAATTGGGGGACATAATCCACCCTTTACCCCTACTTTATTTCTGCTTCCACATGTAAGTGGAATTACCAATTCCTGAGACTTCTCAGGGGACCCACTGCTAGACACCTGCTCTGTAAAGTTAGAATTTGGCTGACTCCAGCTACCATGTCTGTTACTACTTGTCTTACTATTTTCTCACCTCCAACGTTGTTGTTTGATTGTATCCTTTTCTCCCATTTCTTGTGTGTGGGTGGGTACATGCCTTAACAATGCATCCCAATCTTTTTCTTGAGGAGACTTCTGAATGGAACAGAAATAATTGTTTCATTTTAATGGCCTGTTTTTCACCGGAAAGCTCTGTTATTAAATTGGTATTTGTGTGCCTTGACAGAAGCCAAAAGAAACTGAAAATTAGATTCTCAAAACTCATGTGGAATCCATTGAAAACAAGCCAAATTAGCTAATTATTGACTGTTTTGACTGCACTTCCTTCCCTCTCTCCCTCTCTTCTTCCCTCCCTCCTTCCCTCCCTTCCTTCTTTCCTTTACATTTATCTGTTTTTCTCTGTATCTTTCAAGACCGAGGCTTACTGTGTAGCTTTGGATGGCCTCAAACTCTGGGTAATCCTTCTGTCTCAGTACTCCCAGTACTTAGATGACAGTCATGTGCTACCACTCCTGGTTTTCCATTTAATTTAATTATTTTAATAAACATCACAGAACAGCTTTGAATTAGCCTCATATTTCTGTATCATATGACTTTCATTGAGAATATCTACTTTTTTAGACCACTGTTAGAATAGTGGACTATTAAGTGTGTCCCAGGACCAGCAGCTTTGATGTCACCTGGAACTTGTTAGAAATACAAATTTTCCTCCTCTGCCTGAGGCAGACAGTGAGATTGTGGTGAGAGTTTGAACAAGCTCTCTAAGGAATTCTGACAATACTGAAGATGCTCAATAAATTCTTCAAAGAGGAACCCTAAGAAACAGTCACCGGAGACACATACTGTTAGAACAGACAACCTATTGTTGTATTTAATCTTCATGCAGGATCAGTAAAAACTCGCTCATGCATATAGTCAATGAGTCAGTCTTGCCTAAGCATAGTTAAAGATATCGTATCTACTTTGCTTATTCAGTGCCCTGTTGTGATAAATGAGTTGATTTTGAAGAAAAAGTTTGTCTCTGAAGAATCAAAAAAAAAATGTATAACCCAAGATTTACTTTTCTGGCTTCATTGCCAGGAAATTTAGAGCTGTGTAATAATTTTCTACTGCCTTTGTCCTCTTCACATGGGTCTCTTTATTCTCTAAATACTGTATTGTGCCAGAACATATGAATAGCCTCAAAGGCCTTGGAAAGAAGGAGGGTACAGATTTTAGATAAGAGGTTGCACAGAGGGCTGCAGGCAGCTGTGAAGGTCAAGCCTGCAAGCAGAAGTTGAGGCTGGAAAAAAATGACCTTTGATCACTCAGGCTCACACATGCAGAAAAACATAACGCCTAGGGTTGTGGACAGAGTAGGTCAGTTTGGACAGTGATCCAGACATTGCCTGAGATGAGGGTATGTGATAGAAAAATTAGCAACAAACCAAAATACTAACAACCCTGAAGGAACAGAAACAATGAGCTTCTGGAAAGGTCTTAAGGAAGCTCTCATGTATCCTAAGATAAGGCCTTGTACAAGAACTAGAATCACCTAGGAGACAAACTTCTGGGAATGACACTGACAGAGTTTCTAGATTGGGTTAATCGAGATGAGAATATTCATAGTAAATATGGGTGGTGTCATTCCATGGGCTGAGGTCCTGCTCTGAGTAGAAAGGAGAAAGTAGCTGAGCACAAGCATTCTTCTCTCTCTGCTTCCTGACTGACTTTGCATACAGTGTCATAAGCTGCATCAATCCTTTCCACCGTGGCTTCCCATCACTATGATAGACAAAATAAGCCCTTACCCCCCTTAAATTGTTTGTTAGGTATTTGGTTACAACAAGAAAAAAGACTAATAAGTGGGAGAAAATTAAACCCCATATAAATGCCACAATGTTTCATCCAAATTTCTGTGGCTGTGGTTTAAGGATGCCGAAAGTTTCTTTTCCAATTTTGGTGCATTTTACTTCTGAATTTTCATGCTTGTGACCTTCTTTGACGGTCTGTCATTGGTCCCATATGGTTCTTGAGGCACAGCAGCCAGACTGCAAAATCCATCACAACATCCATTTTCCTTGAACAGAAGTGGTGACAGGCTGATGGGGGAGGAGGAGGAGTGCCTGGCTCCTTTCTCAAAAGTGGAACAGGTCTGAAGTTGAAATTTGCATACCAGAACCCCCATATGAGCACTCAGCTACTAAATACCTAGGAGAATGGAAGCAGGTAGGTTGTGTCCGGGGTTGAAATTCTGTGAGTTTTATACTTTTGGTTGCAGACAATATATGGAAATAAAAGTAATCTAAGAATAAGATTGTTTGGCAATTCACCAAGATTGCATTCATGCTTTCAGATGTCCTACCATCTTTGGGTTCTTGTCATTATTATGATTCAATTTTTATATACTCGCAATAAACTTCACTATGGAATTTTATGCTTGCTATTTCTTGTGTATGTTATAAAGTGCTCTTTCTTTCACCTGTTGGTTTTCTATTCCCAATCCTTCCAGCTTTGAAAGTCAGACTTCTCCATCACTATCCTTTCTAAAGGCAGCTAATTCTAAGAACAGGGTGATGGTGTAAGAATGTAACTGCCAGAATTTGAATTTTGGCTCTTCTGAACTGTATAATTACTTAAATTCTTTAGTAATTGAATTTCTCTGTCACACCTCATGAACTGTAATTTTGGGATCATAATAAAAGTATTGGCCTCATGTGATTGTTGTGAGGCTGAAATGAATATAATCTATACTGTCCATGGTAGAGAGCCTATAACATAATAAATGCTTAATATATTATTAAGAACATTTTGTTTTGCCCCGATTTCTCAATGCTGTCTTGGCTGGATAAGGTTTTTCATCTGTAATTATTTTCAAAGCTTATGGAGATTATTTCACTTCTTTCTGTATTGTGTGAGGCAAACATGTAAACCACTACACTATGGAAATTGGTCACTTCCTTTTATAGTGTAACATTTATCATTGTTCATAAAAATTCTGATGCCAACTGATTATTCTGCCATTGTAATATTTTTGTCCTGTTTTAGGCTTGTTTATAAAAATTCTGATGCCAACTAATTATTCTGCCTTTGTAATGTTTTTGTGTTTTAGACTTTTGTATATGTATATATTTTATGTTAAACATCTTCCCTCCCTTAGCGCCTACCCTCCCTGTTTCCTTCCCTTTCTCCTTCCATTAGTCCCCTTGCCATCCTAGACGGTTTTATTTCTACTTCTATGTCATATACACATGACTTTACTTATTCATATAAAATATGGGGAGCAGAAATGAGAGGAAAATATAATATTTACCCTTCTCTGATTGATTTAATTCACTAAATCTGGTCACCTCCCATTACATTCATTTTCCTCTTTATGGCTGAAAAGTCCATTGCTTTTGGGAAACGTGTATATATCACATTTCCAGTTCCATGCATCTGTTTTTGGACATTTATTAATGCTTTATTTCATTCTAATAATGCTTGTAAGCATCCCTCTTGTGCTTCCAGAACTCAGGGATATTACCCAAATGCTGGTAGATAAATCCGTTTGATTATCTAGATTTCCCTTAACTCTTTTAATCTGTAGACTTGTCTTTCTTTAGCACAGAAAAATCATCCTTCTGCTATTTCTTTAATTGGTCATTTCCCTCTAGGCCTTTTCTTTTCCAGGTCTCCACTTCTGTACATGCTGCATTTCCCCAGTCTGTCTTCTTGTTACTTGTGCATTCTGTTTTGGCATCTTTTCTCCAGAACTTTTCATCTATCCAAACTGAATCTCTATACCTATTAAGTGATCGCCCTTCTTCCTTCGCCCCTGGAAATTATCTTCCTACTTTCAGTCTTTGTGAATATCAGCACTCCAGGTAACTAATACAAGTGGAATTGTATAGTATTTGTTCTTTTATGTCTGTCACATTTTCCCTTGAGTAATGTCATCAGAATTCAGTCCTGTGGCAACATGTGTTAGAATTTCTGTCTTCTTAATATATTCCTCTGTATGTGTACATTATATCAGCTTTATCCTTTGTCAGTGGAAATTTGAGTTACTTCCACCCTTTACTTGTAAACAACATTGCTATGATACTGATCTCTGTATATCTGTTCAAGTCTCTGACTTTGATTTGTTTTGAGCATATGCCAGAAGTGGAATCACTGGACAATAATGTAATTCCATGTTTACTATTTCAGGAACTGTCATACTATTTTGTACAATGGCTGCAAGATTTTAGATTCTCACCAGCAATGCCAAAGATTCTGAGTTCTCCACATTCTTATCAAAATTTGTTATTATCTGGGATTTTTGATGTTATTTTTGTTTGATTTGTGGTTTTAGATAACAGGCATTCTAATGGATGTGGTATCTTCTTGTGGAGTAGACACCAATTTTCTTAATTGTATGGCATCATTAGTCTACTTGCTTCAGAGATGACTACATTGTTGAGCTAAAACTGGCCTTAAAGTCACTATATAACCGAGAATGACCTTCAAATTCTGATCCTCCTGCCTCTGCCTTCTCAGTGCAGGGATTATAGGTATGTGCCTCTACATCTGGTTTATGTGGTACTGGGGATTGAATCCAGGGCTTCATGTATAATAGGTAAACATTTTATCAACTGACCTGCATCTGCAGCCTGTGAGGCAACTATTTGGTAGTTCAAATTGTCTCTTCATTTCTATCACATTTTATTAATTTAGTCATTGAATATTTGTATTATTTACTACGTGTAATGAACAAGAGCCAAGGGAAGGGAAAAAAAAGTAACAACAAACATAAATCCACTTTTAAAACTTGTAAATAGGGGCTGAAGAGATGACTCACCAGTAAAGACCACTGGTTAATCTTGCAGAGGACCCAGGTTCAGTTCCTAGCACCCACATGGCAGCTAACTACCCTCTATAGCTCCAGTTCCAGGGGATGTGATGCCCTCTTCTGACCTCCACAGGCATTGCACAACATGGGTGTACTTACATACATACATTCATACACATAAAATAAACACAGTAAATAAAAAAATTTAAAACCTTGTAAATAATTTGTTTTTAGTTTCAAAAAGTCTTTTCTTAGGGGATTGGGGTGATGGCTCCATTGGTAATGCGCTTGCCTCTGGAGTGAAGGCTTAGGTTTAGATTCATAGCATTCACATTAAATGCTGGAACTGCTGACTTAGGCTTGTAATCCAACTGAAAGTGAGATGGGAAGCAGAGACAGGCAGATCCCTGGAGCTCACTGGTCAGCTAGCCAAGGCTACTTAGTGAAGTTTCAGGTCGATGAGAGATTGGTACCTGAGGAACAACACTCAGAATGTCCTCTAATCACCACACAAAGACATACATACACACATGTGTATGCAAACACACTTGCACATGCACCCCTCCATACATGAACACACACACACACACACACACACACACACACACAAGGAAGTCTTCGCTTAGTGCTAGAATTGAATTTCTTCAAGTATCGTTTTTGGGGAGCAGTCATGATATGCGAAATTAGGATAAATAATGGCTAATAATAAATATGCTATTTACCGTTGTTTACTAGAAACTGTTTTAGGGCTTCTGATTTAACTCTCTATCTCTGGGTGTTGGGATCCAGAGTTGATTTTCTGCAGGCAAGTGAATTGGGGGGGTAACCTTCTAGTTCAGGCAAAACTCAATTTCGACCCACGTGGTCAAGTTGAGACGTCAGGTAGATGAGAGATAAAGTATTTCAGTTCCCATGTCTTCCTAGTTGTATCTTTAAAGCTCTTTTGCTTGTTGTTTCTTTGCTTTTCTTTATCTCAGGGATAGGCATAACTGGGTCCATCTGAGCAGGCAGCACTCAACTGAACCAGTGGGCTCTCATAGATTCCTAGATTCATAGGCAGATAAGACACTTCCCTGGGGGTGGGGCGGGGGGAGTAATTAATGCATCAGCAGCTCCAGAAGATTGGGCTCCTTTTATTGCCTGTACTCGCTTTATTAGAAAATATTGTGTGTGCCGTGTATCTGATAAAACATATTTGTGAGATAAGTTTGCAAAATTTCCTTTAAAACTGAAACCACTGGTAATTTGAAAATTTAACCCAGTGTTTATCTACAAGCTCTGTACTTTTATTTTTCAATGACAAGGGTGGGAGTGGGCCTTGAAGTATGGCCACTGATGACGTAGAAACAAGCAGTGGAAATAGCAATAGCAATAAGAGCAGTTGAAAATGGCTAATGTTGAGGGTGAAGAGATGGCTCAACAGTTAAGTTCACTAGCCGCTCTTGTAGAGGACTTTGTTCCCAGCACCCACATGGTGGCTAACAACTGTACATAGCTCCAGTTACAGGGGATCTGATGCGATCTTCTGGTCCCCACAAGAATTACACACATGTGGTACACTTAAATACATGCAATCAAAACACTCATACACATAAAATAAAATAAAAAAATAAAACAAATGGAAAAAAAAGAAAAGAAAATAGGTAGTGCAGTCCAGGTATGTTATAATTAAGTGTAGTATAACTACAAAGATGTCCATTTGAAGGAGAGCATAAAAATGCACTTAATATTGTGAAGCTGCAGTGTATACTTGTAGGAGCCTATGATGGTTAATTTTATATAGGAACTAGACTGGGTCACAGGGTGCATAGATATTTGTTCAAATATTATTTTGGGACTGACTGTGAGAACTTTTGTGGATGAAGCTAACATTGAAATGCTCTTTATAATGTTGATGGACCTCATCCAGTTAGCTGAGGACCTAACTAGAACCAAAGGACTGACCCTCCTTTGAATTCACTAGAGAATTCTACTGCCTGACAGCCTTCAGATTAGAATATTGGTTCTTCTATTCCATCCTGATAGCTATTGGACTAAAAGTCATACATCAGGGACTGGAAAGATGGCGATTAAGAGCACCAGTTTCTCTTGCAGAGGACCTGAGTTCAATTCCCAGCACCCAAATGGTGGCTAACAACCATCTGTATCTCCAGTTCCAGGGATCTGATGCCCTCTTTTGACCTCTGAGGGCATTACACGACACAGGTGCACTTACACACATGCAGGCAATACACTCAAACACATAAAATAAAAATATAAATAATATATATATATTAAAAATAAAACATCCCACACTTCTTTTTAATGTAATG
>NW_008355477.1:1516160-1517334 GCF_000622305.1 Nannospalax galili
GTCTGCCCTTCTGGTAAATCTAGTCAGCCAGAGGTCCCTGTTCCAGGAGGATCAGCTGTTCCTCATCTTCGGCAATCCGTTGTTAGTATTCCTTTGGATAGAATTGGGGTCTGCTGTTCATTTTTCCAGTAGTATATTGGGTTACTGTCTGGAAGAGCCTTTATCTATCCTGGCCAACATCTCGACTGAAGGTGTCGCCTGTCTGGCTTTGCTGTTTGTCAAGTAACTTTTAGCTATATATATGTATGCTCTTAAGAAATTATATTGGCCCCTTTAATCTTTGGTTATACTTCCCTTTTGGGTGTTTAAGGACATACCATTGGACCAGATAAACTGATTTGTTTTTACTCTTGAGGTCGTTTGAGGATCTGTTCCTCAGGGGTCCCATGGGCTTGGGAGGAGCCAAGTCATACTATGGAGCATGGTGGTGCTCACCTTTTATTCTAGCAATCAGGATGCAGAGGCAGGCAGATTTCTGTGAGTTCAACGCCAGCCTGGTCTACATACAGGGTTCCAGGTCAGCTGGGGCAATAGAGAGACTGTGTCTCAAAAAGACCAAAAAGGAAAAGTCATACATCAACTCTACAGATTCTTCACCTGCTATCCTTTCTAATCACATGAGCCAACTGCACATAGCAAAACTTTGGTATAGATATTCACACATCCTGTCGGTTCTGTTGCTGTAAAGCACATCCTACCTAGTGCATATCTTCTCCATAGATATCTGAAATTTGGTATTAAGCTAGACAACTCCATCTTTTTTTTTATAAATTTAATAACCACATGATTAGAAGAAGCATTTCATTACAGCTTTAACACATTCAGTAACAATTTGCAGAGCAAGGATACATCTCTTTCAAAAGTGGTTGTAAATTTTTAGTTTCACAATTGAATTAATACAGTTATACAATATTGAACTCAGTATAAACCCTGTAAGACATAAAATTGAATGAGTTTTTACCTTTTAAAGAAGATCTCCATTTCATTTTAAAATATGCTGTTTCCTACATTTTTAATGCTACTAACGCTTAGATGTTTGCACATGTGTCTTTAATCTCTATGTATCTGATTTTTACTAGTCACAGTCAGTTACACTCAGATCTTTGGCACCTGAGTATATATATATATAAAGTCATCAGGTAGATTTCAATGGTAATGTTTATCACCTCTACTA
>NW_008355477.1:1517534-1518383 GCF_000622305.1 Nannospalax galili
TACAATTTTTTAAGAGTCTGTGTGTATAGCTAAAGGCTGCATACCAAGAAACAATGCCAGACAGGAGATACCTTCCTTTGAGTTTTTGGCCAGGGTGGCCCAAAAGACTCACAGACAGCAACCCAGCATAAAACTGGGAAAATGAATGGCAACTCTATCTTTTATTTTTTGGTTTACTGGGGAAAACAAGTTCTATGCCTATTATTTACTCTAGGACAGTAGACTGTACCTCCTTTTGAAAAATGAGTTCAACATCGCTTTCAGTTGAAGGAAGGAAAAAAAGGAAGGAAGGAAAAGATTTACTATTGGAAAGAACGTTTTCCAGACAGCAGGGTGGCTACTCATATGAAGTCATAGCAATAGAGACAATGCACAAAGCATACATAACTTCAAGCTAGATAAATTCCCAGCATAGAGAGGGGAGGTGTGTAAGAAGCCCCAATACCTGCTGAGGAACTGTTGGCAACTGATAGCTGCTAGGAGAGAGAGAGTCCATTTTCCTTAAGGGTATGACACTTGAGTAGGTTGACTATATTTCAGGGGGTGAACTCTCACTGAAGGGTATTTAGGGTTACAAATGAGACTCAATAGGCCTTACCAAAATGAGGACAGGGCTGGAGAGATGGCTCAGTGGTTAAGAACACGAGCTGCTCTTGCAGAGGGCCCGGGTTCAATTCCCAACACCCACAAGGCAGCTAACAACAGTTTGTAACTCCAGTTCCAGGGGACTCTGTTGCATACTTCTGATATCTGCGGGCACTGTACGACATAGGTGTACTTACATGCATGCATGCAGTACATTCATGGACATAAAATAAAAATAATAAAGTTTTTAAAAAGAGAACATGA
>NW_008355477.1:1518682-1553495 GCF_000622305.1 Nannospalax galili
TTGTTCCAGGGGCATCCTTTTTTTTTTTTTTAAGAAGCTACTGAAGTTTTCTGACTTTCATGCAATATATTTTGCCCTTCACCCAATTTAATACTATATAGTATACATATGTATACACACACACACACGCACACACACAAGAAAGCCTATAGAGTCTAATTTGTGTCTCCATAGGTCCTTCAGTGTGGATCCATTCATTGGAGCCTGGTCAAGGGTCACAACCTCCCAAGAGTCACATTCTTGAAAATGATTGACTCTTTCTTGTCCCAGAAGCCATCAATTGCCAATATTTCCTCTCTCTTTTTTTTTAAGGCTTTCCATGACTAGATCTTTATATAATGTTACTAAAACTGGGTATAAACAGATTATATGATTGCTTTGAAAATGGTTTTTCTTATAAAGTTTCACTATTTGGAGCATAGCACCACATACACATGGCCCACATACATACTTTCCATCAACAGAAGACAGAATTATCTACCTAGTAGCTGCCCTCTGTTTCCCAAAACAAAAGAACTGGGAAATTAATTACCTGGAGTAACAATCTCCAGTTTTAGGGGTGAGAATTTCTTGTTTTATTTGCTTTGCCTTATATCAGTTAAATAAGAAACATGTGCCTTGGTAAATGTATATTTTAATAAACAAATCCATGGAGTATTATTTTAATATATCATGCACACTGTAAAGTAAATTAAAATGTTATTTTTGTGAAAAATCATATTCATGAGCCACTCCATTAGTAAATCAAATACATACATTTACTTCCACTTAAATAATTGGATCATGTTGTTAATACAGCAAAAGTATTATAGAAAGATGAAAAGAACATAAATACAGTTTTTTAAAAAAATTCCATTAACTGTCTTGCATAATTTCTGGGGTGCTTGCAGCCCACGTTGCAGACCACTGGTTTAGAGTGCTATGTTTAGCTTTACAGGACTTTACAGGTTCCAGGCTCTGCCTATAGGCTACCTAGATCTAGGGAGGAAACTGAGTGGGAATTGAGAGGGGGGGGCATCATGTTCTCCATTTGAATATGTCATGTTATTACTTCACAGTCTTTATTAGAGCAGACAAGTGTTTGCTGGTATAGCTGAATGAAAAATTCCTCTCTCTCTCTTTCTTTCTCTTTCTCTCTCCCTCTATCTCTCCCTCTCCCTCTCCTTCTCCTTCCATTTTTTTCCATCTTTCTTTCTGGCCCCTTTTGCTTTTCCCTCTCCCTTTATTTCTCTTCCTTCTTCCATCTCTTCTTTTTTTGTGATTATGGTGTTCATTTATTTTAAACTACTGGACTTGACCAGGTTGTTTTTGTGAACTTTAGTCAATATCATGGCTTAACAGTAATGAACAACAAAGTGTACTTCTTAAAGAAAGGTTAAAAATAAAACCAGAAACTAAAGCTAATGTGTGTCCCCAAAAGACATGTGAAGAAATAATTTTATAAGTGATACAGGGCATATTTTTCTCATACACCTTTTGCTTCTTTCTAGATTGCACACTACAAATCTCCAAAATTTTATGGAGAGGAGCCTTTTGCACCTTCCCAGCTGTTTATGGAAAAGGTGAACTGGGATTAAATTACCCAGTCAGTTTGGCCATGGGACTGAGTGTGTGTATGGCATATTTTTTCTAATGTTGGGTATCTCTACATTGCCACAAAAGGTAAGCAACATTTCTATTTATAATTTATAAGGTAGATATAATTCATTTCTATATTTATTATGACAATCACCTAGCATACATTAATATATTGTATTGGCCTAAAAATTTTAGCATAGCTCAGTGATTATCCAACATGTAAATAATGTGTGTTGAGGAAAAAAACACAACTTTTTCACAGAGGCGATACAGAATAATGGCAAGTCTAGTGGTGACAGGGTTATTTAAGTGGCTATGCTTTAGCTACTTCTGCTATTGACTTCTAAGCTCTTGTTTCTGGAACATTCCCCCAATGCAATATTCCCGTGAAGGAGTACACCGACAAGACCCATTAATCCATTTGACAACCATTTATGGAGCTTCTCCTTGAGGTTGGCCCACTGTTCTACTGGGTGGGCCTTGTGTGGTCTGGAAGGAAAAACCAAATGTGTCTGTCAGGATCCACTGCAAATCTACTGCCACTCACCCAGGACTAAGTTGCACCCTGACAGATGTCTTCCTGCTCTTCCTCCTCTGTAGTCATTCAACCTCATGGAAATAAATGTCATGAGAGAGTGGATTTAAAGTACTGCTGTTGCATGATTTCTACTTTTTGTTATTATATCCATTCAGTCACATAGACATTTTGTCATCGTGGTAATCTACTCATGTGCTCATCTTGATCTGAAGTTTAAAATTTAGGAAGCTGAGGATCTGAAACGTGAGCACATTCTGAAACAGCATAACTGAGAGACTGGGGTAGAGAGCTCAGTTAGTAAAGTACTTATCTTGCAACCATGAGGAATGGAGTTTGATCCCCAGAAACTATGTTTATAAAAGCTATATGTGTTCGTGACGTAAGGTAATGTGTGTTGGTGCCCACTTTTAATGCCAGCACTGGGGAGACAGAGACAGGTGGATCCCTGGGGCTCACTGGCCTGTTGGCCCAGCTTATTTGGTGAATACTGGGTAAAAGAGACATACTTTCTATAAAATGGGTGATACTGTAATGGCCCCCAAATGAAGTCCCCCAAAATTGTAATGGCCAAAGTAACTTCATTTTGAACAAAGCAGCCACTTTAAACATCAGAAGCTAGAGAGATGGATGGTTCAAGGTTAGAAGAGTGTTTTCTTTGAAGAAGCAGACTGCAGAAAGGGGAGTGTCACCACCCAGACTCTACAGCTGCGGTTCTTGTCTAGCCAAGGGAACTAACCAAAATATCCTGTCTTTCTTGGTAAAATGCTAAAATAATAGTAACAATCAGAAAGTTTCTTACTGTCAAGGTCTATATACATCTGTTAAGAAAAGTGCTAACAAATGCTTATTTTGGCTTCTGTAGCTTTCTTATTCTGCTAACTTGGGACGTCCTGACCCTACTCAGGAACACCTAGTATTACTCATGTCTAAAGAAAGTCTTACAGTTTTATAGTTTTTACCTTTATAATCTGGTTCCTGCCTCCCCCTGGGGCCATGTGTCTTGAATCTGTCTAAGAGCACAGATGGTTATATCCCTAATAAATCTAACAGGGATGACAGAGTATATAGGGTCCAGTTGGGGGAGGGGAGGCTATGGGAGGGTACCAGTGGGCATGGGGGTATAAAGATGATTAAGATTGTTTGAGATGTTCTGTATGAAATACACACAAAAAATTGATAAAAAATTTTAAATTAGGTCCGATGGTTTTTATCCCAATGGTTTCAAACTTCATAACAATACCTGAGCATCAATACCTGAGGTTGTCATCAGGCCTCCATACACACGTGCCCTCCACCACAAAAATACACACACAACTTTATTTATTTCTTTGTTTTTATTTTATATGTATTAATGTATTGTTTGCATCTATGTAAGTGCACTCGTGTAGTTCAATGCCTATGGAGGTCAGAAGATGGTGTTGGATCCCCTGGATCTGGAGATATGGATGGTTGTTAGCTGCCTTGTGGGTGCTGGGAATCGAACCCAGGCCCTCTCCAAGAGAAGCCAGTGCTCTTAACCACTGAGTCATCTCCCTAGACCCCCCCCCATTTTATAAATAAAATAATCAAATAGAAGAAGAAAATAGCATGATTGGGATTTGATTCTAAGTCTCTGTGTCTTCTGAGACTACACTTCCAGGGTCCGCTGTTCCCCAACAAGGAACAGCTCTCTGTCTATTGCATGTCTCAACTCAAGTGTTTAGGTTTCTCACATTTTATTAAGTATCAGAACTGACTACCTAGAGTTGTTTTATCCATTAGCTATTAACTACTATTCATATACTGCATATGAAGACACATAGAACTAGGGGTATTTTTAAAAATAATTTATTGAGAATTTCATACAAGGATATAAGCATATAAGGTGTTTTGATCAAATCCATGCCCACTCCCTCCTCTCCAACTCCTCCCATAGCATCCCTTTTTTTTCTGATAACTTCATGTACTCTTTCTTATCTTTTTATGGGACTTTTTGCTACTCTAATATTCCCCCCTCTGAAGAAGTAGCCCTAAAATCTTTTAAGGATTAGATAAGAGCTCCCAAATACTTTGGACATTTTTGGCCTTTGGAATGGAATATGTTGCTAAGAGGCCCAAGGACATTTTGACTTTTAGCCAAGAAACTGGCTACTTTTCTTTGGGGTTTTTTAAAACATAACTGCCTAGCCAATTCCTACCTCTTATTTTTATCACACCATCCTCTGAAGGAGTTACCCAAATTGTCAATAGGGAATAGGGACGCAGACCACTCTGATCATCAATGAGAGAGAACTGTCTAAATAACTTTTTATATGGACTTAACCCTAATGTCTGAGAAGTGTAATCCCTTGAACTCTTAAAGAAATATACTGATCACTTTATTCTTTGATTATACTTTCCTTTTGGGTGTTTAAGACCACACAGTTGGCCCAAATAAACCAATTTATATTTACACTTAAGGTTGTTTGAGGATCTGTTCCTCAGGCATCACATGGGCTTGGGAGGAGGCCCTGTATCCTTTCTTTTACAAGTTCCATCTATGTGAAGATAAGTCAAAGGTCCTGCTTGAGCATGAGTGGCTTCACTTGGAAGCATGGAAAAAATGTGTCCTCTGAGTTGACTCTCCTCTTGTAGACTAGATACTGGTTCAAGTCCATTTGGTGGGGTCGCCATGGCCTCCACGAACAAGAGGACAGGTGACTCACCACAGTTACAAGACATTTTGAGAGATGTTCCATAGTACCCTGGGATTTAGTCAACCTTGGAAGGCAAGGGGCAAAAACTGTCCTTTAAGTCCCTCTGACCATTTTAGTATAAGCCTCAAAGTATGGCTGTTAAATATCCAATAAGGTTAGTTCCACCAGTCTGGTACTTTTAATTACCATGTGCTATATAGATAAAGCTTGGGTAAAAAAACAAATAGAACTAGGAGTAAATTATTGGTCCCAAGAAACAAAATAAAACTAGCACATCAAGCTTAACTAATGTGTTCAATTAAATGACTACATGATCTAATGTGCCAAGTCTATGCATTGTTAAATTTGATAAGCATACATGTGGTGCCTAGAAATTCATAAATTGGCTAGAAATTTCTGCATATTTTGACACAACTTATAAATTGGAATTTGTTCTTCATGAAATACCTGTGTGTTTATGAGAAGAGCTGAGAAATTATTGTCAAAGTTTAATTGGATGATTACTCACAACTAAATATTTTCAAAAGCAAATTATAGAAACCTCTCATTTTAGAATAGGAATACATGTTTATTATAAGATATAGGTGATTTTTAAAATTTTACTTTCCAACTCTTTACTATTAATTTTCAAATGTATAAATGTTGAAAAAATAGTGCAATGATATCCCATATATTCATCACCTAGGCTGAACTATTGGAAATATTCTCTCATAGTTTTCTCAGTCTATCAGGTCATTTTATATATAATTTATGCCAAATCTTGTCATAAAATTTCAGTGATTATAACATATTACCCCTCATCTCCTGAAAATAAGGACATAAATTTGAAATAATATTTTTATTTATTCTTTGAAAATTTCACATATGACACAATATATTTTTATCATATCCACCTTCCATTCCCTGCCTCCAACTCTCCCAGGTTCCCCAAGACATCTCTTTCCCAACTTCATGTCCTTTTAAAGAATACCTTACTGCTTAATGATGGACCCCCACATGGTGCACTATTGACATGCCAATCCAGATGTGCCTGCTGGTAAAATAGTGGCTTGCGTCGTAGTTGTACCACCAACAAATTTCCAATTGAATTTAAGGCCTGCCCCTCTGGAAGAAACACACATCTGTTACCTCAAGCCTGGCTAACCCCCAATGGCAGGGAAAGTTATAGGCCCCAGTGGGGAAGCCACTACAATTGTTTTGTTAGATGGACATGATGCATCTGCTAAGGTACCTTTCAGACATTTGTGTTTACACCTATAGGCTAAGCTATTACAGCAATCAGTGTCCCTTTAGATGTTCCTGCTTCTTTCCATTTGTCTTTTTTTATTTTTATTATTTTTTTCTTTTTTGGTCTTTTTGAGACAGGGTCTCCCTGTAGCTTCATCTGGCTGGGAACTCCCTATGTAGAACAGGTTGGCCTTGAACTCATAGATATCCACCTGCCTCTGCCTCCCAAGTGCTGGGATTAAAGGCATGTGCCACCAAGTCCAGCTCCCATTTGTCTTTATAGTAGGAGGAATACTACTGAGATCGACCAAAAGCCACATCTTGGAAACAGATGATGAAATGGCCCAAGAGTTCAGTATCCTGCTGTAGTGGAGGGAGGATCATCTTATATTAATGTAGCCCCCTCCAAGGCTTAGGTACTCTTGTGGAAGAGGTTGGTGAAAATAATGTAAGAACTGGAGGAAGGGGTGGAGTGTAGCGTACAACTGTCCTTGGCATATCAAGATTCCCAAGCTTGGTTGCCCCCACTTGCCTAAGATCACCACAAAGAAACCTCACTGCTGATGCTCCAGAAGAAAGAAGCCACACCTCCTAATGAATCAGCCAGTCTGAGTTGCACCAGGGAGAGGGACTAAGCATACCTAAGCAGAAAACACCACAAGGCATGTGTTCTTGCCATTTTGCACGGCTGCTGGAAAGTCACAATATGGAGACTTTTCAATGTGGCCTTGGGGTGAGAGATCCCCCACACTCCTGTAAGTAATCCCTTGCACACTACTCTGTAAGTAACCACAATAAACTCCTTAGTCCCTCCCCAAAATAACTTACTGAGTCCAGTTAGTGCTCCTCTTATGTACTTGGGTGTGGGGACATTCCCTGGGGCAAGTACAACCTACCAGTGGCCACACATCCAAAGAAAACTGATTCTCTCTCAGTAGCCATTAACTCCAATAGCTCTTCAACTAGTGATGGGGTCTTGGGAGCCCCTCCTCCATCCATGTTAGAATTTTTTTTAAAAAAGATTAATTTGGTTTTTTTTTATGTGTGTGTGTTTATCTGCATCTCTGTATGTATACTGCATGTGTGCCTGGTTCCCTGTGCCCACAAAGGCCAGAAGAGCATGAAAGAACCCTTGGAACTGGAGTTACAGACTGTTGTGAATCAACATGTGAGTACTGGGATCTGAACCCAGGTCTTCCGCAAGAACAGCAAGTGCTTTTAACCACTGAGCCATCTCTCCAGCCACTCTCTCCCCCCATGTTGGAATTTTGACTGGCTTGATCTTATACAGGTCTTGTGCAAATGACCACAGCTGCTTTTCATGTTTGTAATAAGTATGCCATGTCCAGAATACAGCATTTCCCAGCTCTCCTCCTCATTGTTTGGCTTTTACATTCATTCCATGCCCTCTTCTACAATGTTCCCTGAACAATGGAGGTTGACATATATTTCTGATCTATGGTTGAGTACTAACAGTCCCTGATTCTCAGCACCTTGACCAAGTATGAATATTTGCATTAACCTCTACCCACTTCAATAAGGAAGCTTCTCTAAACAAGTTTGAGAGCAGCACAGACCTATGTGTATAAACATAAATATTTAGAAGACAATTTGAAAATATGATCATTTAGAAAAACAACAATAGTATGTTACCACTTAGGGCCTATGGCTTCCATAACCATTGGCTTCTAAAGAGGTTTACAGTGTCAGTTATTCCCCATAACGGTCATACCACTAGTGCACCAGTGGGCACACCTTGCCTAGCGATTGTAGCATGCAGGATTCAGTACTGGGAAAGACTATTGATGTCTTTTCTCTTCCTTATGATGCTATGAAAGCTAGGCAGCAGAATGTTTCATAATCTATGTGAAATAAATTTTCCTACGTCCTGTAACCAAAGTGTGAGTTTTGTTTAGAAAAACAGGACTTACCATCTCATTCTGATGGGCAACCAAGAACAAAGGCAATAGCCTGTATTGTTTTGGGTATCCCTGGTGAGCTTCCATGACCAAAAAATTGTGGAGGCATGTCTCATGCCTGGCCCTGAGATTTTCTTTTAATAGCCCATGTCTTCTTGAGCAGCATTAAAAGACATATTTTTCCATAATGTCAATAACATTATAGTGCTTAATGAAAGTAACAATGACCTGATAATATATACTACATAGTACAAATATGAAATATCACATTATTCCCTATATCCATTATCTATTTCTGTGTAACAAACACCCCAAAACTTAGTGACTTCATACATTACCCATTCACATAGCTGGAGGCAGTTTACCTCTACAGTATAGCAATATAATCTGAACTTGGCTGGGTTTTTCTGTTTGCCTTTGGGCTCTCATACAGGTATGTCCAGCTGTAAGTCAGCTAGGCCATTTTGTTTCTGGAAGTTGCCTTGTTACCAGAGAAAGTATCAGTCATTAATTCTCTCCTCCACCAACAAGCTTATATGAAATTCACCAAACCTAACTGTATAGCCTATGGACCAGGCTTCTCTTTTATCACAGTTCTCTCCTGGGCCTCTAGCCCTGTTTTACTATTAGCATTGTTTTTCCTTTATTACCTCAGTTACCCACATGACAGCCCCTTGATCCTGAGAAGCAAGACTGTTTCACTCATCATGGACTTTTCTGGGAATTTTTACAGCTTGCTGATTTTCCTTCCTTTGTTTACCTTTGTGTCTTTTGGTTGTTGTTTCTGGTCTTAAGTCACCCAACATCACAAAGAGAATGACAAGCACTAACCTCCTATATGAACACAGGATAGTAAAACCTCAACTTGCTAGTATCCAGGCCATCTAGTACCCCTTCATTCCTGGGACTCAGTTCATGATGGTGAGGGTAACTGAATGTGTCCCCCTAGGCTTCCATTACTCTCCACCATGGCATCCTGATCTTTCTTTCCCTTCTTCCTCCTTTCTGTAGAAAACTCTGGACACAGCCGACAGCCGCTATCAGTGAGGAACGAGTCAGCAGAGGGACTTCTTGGAGACTCAAATGAAATACATTAATAAATAATTGAGTTGATCTGCTGGAAAAAGATGAATTCCCAACCTGCATATATCCACACATTATAACTAGTAGTAGAATATGACATCAAAGACCTGAACCATATTCCTTCCCTGCAGCTTCCTGTTTCAAAGACTGGCTCACCTCTCCCACATGAGAAGTGGAAAGGACTACAGAATTCTTTGCAGGATTAAAGAAGCACAAGTGAAATGTCAACACTGTGTAAGCTTCTGGAATCATTGTTAAGACAAGTTGAATTAAGAAACAGAACAAAGCCTGGAGATCTGTGTTCTGAGTCACCTATTGAATTGCATGACGAAAAGCCCCTCTTTCCACATGCTCATGAGAACCTCCCTCCCACCAAGACTGTTGAGTATCTCAGAGTCTGGGTGAGAGAAAAGTGCCTTTCTGGTGATGAATAGAAGCCACAGTCTCTTGGAAGTAATTTCACTCAACCCCAAAGTAATAATTTTTCTTCGTTAGAGCTTATTATATATATCAAATGTTTAAAAAAACTATGAATAAAGTTCAGCATATGTAATCTATAAAATAGTAATTGCTTTATCTCTATATTATAAATAAGGAAACTGAGGCACATGCAATGAGATGCCTCACCCAAGGTGAAAGCTGGAAAACAAATAAGACAAATATGGACTTGTTAGTCCACCAACCAGCAAGGTGATTCTAACCACTAAGTAACTTAAAATCTAAAAACCAAAACCCAAGTATAGAAATGTTGTTTTCATTAGTGAAAATTCCTATAACAACAAAAATCTATTTATTTATAAAAGGGAGTCCCATTAGGAATACTCTCCTTAATAAAGCTTGCACTAAAGAGCGGTAGTAAAAATACCTGCAAAAATAATTCTAAGTATCATTAAATCTGAAAATTAAAAAAAAATCATTTGTAGTTCAGTAGCCTAACCATGTATTTCTCTCTGGAGAATTGTATTAAGCTTTGAATTATGTATCATTCATTCCCAGCACTGTGTGGTAGGACATTCTAGCCTAATGATACATCAAAGCATCTGAAATGAACACATTTGCATAAAATCAGGTGCTAAAGGGCTATCAGGGCCCAGGGCTTATTACTTTTATTCATTCAACAGTAAACTTTAATGAGTACCTGCTATTTGCTGTTTACTAGGGATATCTCTAGTTGTTTGAGAATGTATATAATTAAAACTCCTGTCTGACCACAAGGAATGCATTACCCAAGAGTTAAGGTCCAGTGAAGTGGGAGGTCAGGACAGCCTGGGGAGGTGCTCACAATAGAGTGCAGAACAGGGCCAACATCAGCTGAGTCTCTAAAGTGTAGATGTTGTATAAATGGAAAATTTGAGAGCTGAGGAGTTTCAGTAATTTTCATTTGGGCATAAATTTCAAGATTGAGGATTGAAAGCCAGGCTTTTATGTTCTGGATCCAGGGCCCTTTCCTCCTTATAATCTGGGGAAGTATCAATCTTAACATAATGGGCCTCTCTCAAGTGATAGATGGTCCAAAGTCATTCTGATGTTTTTACCTGGTGTCACATGTACAAAGACTTGGATTGCGATATTAAGGGAGTCCACTGATCATCAAGTACAGTGGCTTCTAGTGACTCTCGGAGTAGTGATACCCAAAGTATGTTCAGTAGCAGCAATGTCATTTGAGAACTTGCTAGAGATGCAGATTTCTCTGCCCCAGACCACTGGGCATGGACCCGACCAACTGTGCTTTCCCAAGTCCTTATTCTGTATTTTAAAATTGACACGTATTTTGGTGCTTGCCCATGTGTCAGATATTGCCTGCAGTGCTAGTAATACACATGTGAGTAGGATGCAGGTGCTTTACTAAGCAAAGCAGATTTTTTTGTTTTGTTTTTTTTTTAATTTTTATTGAATTTTTATGTATTTCATAAAGAACATCTTAATCATCTTTATACCTCCCTTCCCCACTGACACATTCCCATAGCCCCCCCCCCCACTGGAATTCATACATTCTGTCATTTGCATCAGGTTAATGTCCTCAGATGTCCCTGCAGTGCAAGTTCATTCACTGGGGTCTAGTCAGCCTATCTAGAGTCCTTCCCTTTAAGAAGATCAGGTTTTCCTTACTCAGCAGCAATCAGCTACCAATAATTTTTTCAACTAAGATTAGGGCCTTCTGTGCTGGGCTTTTGTCTGCTTGAGTTTGCCTGGGTCTTTTACAGGCTGACACCACGCTGTAGACTCATATGAGCAAGGTCCCAGCAGCTTGTAGGACTCTATTTCCATATGGTCATGCACCTCATCTCTGGCACTTACAATCTTTCTGCCCTCTCTTCTGCAATGGTCCCTGAGCCCTGGGTAGGTGGAGTTTAATATAGGAGTCCTGTCCAAGGACCCAAACTCTGCAGACTCTTACTCTCTTCGCTTTGACCATTTGTGACCTTTTGTGTTCTTGGCCTTCTGTTGCACGAGGGAGCTTCATTGATGAGAAATGAGAGATGCATTAATGTTCTCTGCAACACTTGTTCTATGTTCTGGGAGCCTCAGGTGTAGTGGTTGCATTGTATATGTCCTACTTGGGCTTGGGAAATTCAGACAATGTCTGTATATGACCAGTTGTGGAACTCTGTAATAATCTGACTGTTGCAAAAGAAGTTTCTTTGATGAGTGATGACTGGGATACTTGTCTGTAGATATAAGAATCCATATTTTTCATATAGTAAGAAATTACATATATCTAGGGATATGACAGCCTTGGGGTTGTCTCTAAGCAGTATAATATCCTTAATCATGTGTATTTGACTATACTTACCAGTACCACACATGAGTTTCTTCCCACTGAGTGAGCTTTAAGTCTAGTTAGGTAGCTGTTGATCACCCCCAAGATAAATGTTCCACTACTGCACCAATGTCATTTGCTGATGTGCTTATTAGACCTTGAAGCTGGTGTTGGACTAGCAATTAATGTTCTCCCTTAGCAACTCGCATAGTGCTCTCCAAACCTATGAGAGATACATTTGTAAAGAAGAAATAACTCTTGCTCTCTGACAAGTGGGAGATAGAAGCCTGAAAGAAAGAAGGAAGGAGGACAGGATGGAGTTTATTTTTGGTGTGTATGTGTGCATATTAGCATGCATGCCTATGTGGGTTAGAGGTGAATGTAAGGTGCTTCTTCAATTGCTTTCCACCTTATTTTTCTGAGAGAGTGTTTCACTGAACCCAGAGCTCACTGACTGACTAGACTGACTGACTAGTGAACTCTGGAAGATCCATGGATCTCCATCTCCCTTGTGCTATGATCATAGATGTATGCTCAAGTACCTGGATTTTTATGTAAGTACTGAAGTTCTGAATTCAGGTCCTTATGCTCATGCAGCAGGTATTTAATCAACTGAGCATCTCTCCAGACCCAAGGGAATTGCTTTTGGTGTTTTGAAACTTTATACGTCACCAAATACATGTAAGTGGATGCTTATCAAAAACATACTTTATGTGTAAATTTACCCAAAGTATACATTTGAATAGTATGTTCATAGAGTTGTACTTCTACTCCCACATTCAATTTTAAGGTATGTTATTACTCCAAAAGAGACCCCACCTTCCTTAACTTTCATTCACCATTTTTCTCATCACCCCTATCCCCTAGATCTCTATAGATTTCCCTCTTCTGGACATTTCATATATATGTGTGACTTGTTCTTGAACTTAGTATTATGTTTTCATCATTAGAGCATGTAACTATATCTTCAGTTGGTTTTAAGACTGCATAATGCTCTATTTCTTGATAGATCTCTCTTATGATTTGGACAAGTGTCTCCAAAGATCCATGTATCAAAGGTTTTGTCCTTACCCTGTGGTACTATAAGAAAGTGGTAGAGTCTTTAGGAGTTTGGATCTAGTAGGCAGTTTATGTCACTGGGGATGCTCTTGAAGTAGATTAGGATACCCTGGCATTTTTCTACTGTCTTTCACGTCCCAGCTATGAGGTGAATAGGTTTTAGCCACCATGCTCTCCTGTTGTGATATACTGTCCCTTTACCAGCTGAAAAGCAATGGGGCTACAACATAAGCATGGACTGAAACCACCCAAACTATGAGCCAAATCTTTGTTCTTGCACTGTGAAAGGTTGACTAATACAACCACATTAAAAATTCCCTTTATCAGTTCACTTTGACTTTTTTGCTGCTATAACTAGTGCTACCATAAGCATTTATATTCAAGTTTCTGTGTAGTTATATATATTTTTTTCTTTTGGGTATATATCTATAAGTAGAATTGCTGGTCACCTAGTACCTATGCTTAATCATTTGAGGAACTGCCAGAACTTGGTCTCTCTATTTTTTAAATATTATTTTTATTTTATGTTTATGAGTGTTTTGCCTGTGTGTAGATAAGTGTACCTATGTTGTGCAATGCCTATGGAACTGGAGTTTCCGACAGTTGTTAGCTGCCACGTGGGTGCTGGGAATTGAACTTGGGTCCTCTATAAGAGCAGTCAGTGCTCTTAATCATTGACCCATCTCTCCAGCCCACCTGGTCTCTATCTTTAAAGGCATGTGAAAACATTGAGTTATATGTAAAGTTTGTTTCTGACTTTTGTAGCCCTACAAACCTTAGACATATAGGAGCAGGGTTTCCTAAAGCATAATATATTCACATTTACCTTTCTAATATGCACAATCAAGTTGGAATGGTTTTAAGACCAGCTCAGATCATGCATATAGGAAATAGAGATTGTTGTCCTCAAATGGCAGATAAATTATTTGACTTTGGTTGTTTTAAAACAGAGTTAAAGAATTTTTTTCATTCACCAAGACATTATAGAGCAGTGATCTCTAATATAGAAACCTGTGGTGACTTACCTTTACACAAAACTAAACAAGATAAAAAAAACTAGTTCCAAGCTGCACTAGCCACATTTGAAATGCTTCATAGCCACATATGCTCAGCAGCTATAAGTGTACAGTGTAGTTATAGAAAGTTTCATTGTTATAGCAGAAAGTTCTCTTAGAACTTTCATCATGAATTGTGCACACGTCCTATCATATTCAACATGGGCATCAGGTCCTGAAAGACCTCAGTATTGTGGACTGTGTCTAGATTCCTGTTTTCTTATAGAATGACAAGAAGGCAAGAAGCTTCAGACAAGGTCTTTTGTAAAACAAGAGAACTGGTTTTAGTATATCACTCAGCAAAAATAATCAGCAAAAGTTATCGAGCCAGAACTTTTAGCTCATCTGAAGCGTGTTGGTAGGCAAGTTTCTGTGGGCTTCTTAATTGCATCGTTAAAATGGCAAGCAGGTGCACTTTCTAGAGAGATTTCTCACAGAATATATGATGCCTACAGAAATATGTATGTATGTAGAAATTGAAAAACATGCATAATATGCACAAATTATCTTCCATACAAATCTTAGCATAACTAGAGCTCATTAGAGAGTCTCAGTTTGTTAATCACACTTGTATACATGAAAAAGGGAGATTAATGCTTTCTGTTCAATGCTCAAGGACTTTCAGGTCTATAAGAGGAATTTGGCTAACGGGCTTTCTCAGTCTCAGCACTACTGATATTTGGGGCTAGATATATTTTGTTGGTATGTGAGGTGTGGGGGCATCATATGCATTGCAAGATTTTTAATTGTGTGTGTGTGTGTGTATGTGTGTGTGTGTGTGGTGTTTGTTCATGCACATCTATATGGAGATCAGGGGTCAATGATGGGTATCATCGTCTATTACTTAAGTTTTTGAGAAAGATTCTATCACTGAACCTAGAACTCATCAATTTGGCTGGCCAGCAAGTCCTAGGAGTTCATCTGTCTCAATTCCCCCAGTGCTTGGAATATAGATGTGTGCCGCCATAACCAGTTTTTACATGGGTACTAGGGATTTAAACTCAGGTCATTATGCTTGTGCAGCAAGCACCTCATCTACTGAGCCATTTCCCCCAGCCTTGTAAGATTTTTTAGCAGCATCACTGGCACCTACCCAGTAGATGCCAGTGGCATCTCTTCAGTTCCTGACAATAAGAAATGCCTCTACATAGTTCCAAAGTTGCTCCTAATAAACAGTTGTCTCCAGTTATCAGAAACTGTGGCGTATGGCTTTCCTAGTTTAAAGTAGTAATCTTTTCTATTTCTATCTAAATCAGAGGGGATGGTTGCCTGTTGGGTGATCAGAATCTATTTGGAAAGAAATTACAAGAGAGGATGGAAGATCTGAGGAGAGCAATGGATTTGTCTAATTAAAAATAATATTTTTAATGATATTAAAACTAAGATGCATCATAACTAGCATTGTATGCCACATTTTTATTTTTCCCTTCTCTTGGCGGATTGTTCACAAAATCTGGCCCTTTGTGGCAGAATCATGGGTCAGGATTCCTTTGTGTGTGTGTGTGTGTGTGTGTGTGTGTGTGTGTGTGTGTGTATGGCTGAAAGTTAACTTCAGGTATCAATATGAAGATACTATCCACCTCGTGTTTTGAGACAGGGTGACCTAGAGCCTGCTTATTAGGCTAGGCTGGAACTGGAACAACCAGCACATGCCACCACGCCTGACCTTTTTCGAGGGGTTTTGGGGCCCAAAATCAGATCCTGATGCTTGCACAGCAAGTACTTTAATACTGATCAAGCTCCCAAGCCCCAGAATCTCTTTCCTAAAGCTGAAAGCAGACTGCATGCACTGTAGTATATAAGAATATCCATGTGTAGGCGATGAGTATTGAGGGAAGTTTGTATGACAGCTTCTTGGGTCAATAACTTTTTAAAAAAATTATTATTTTTATTTTATGTATATGAGTGTGTTGCCTGCATGTGTGTGAGTGCACCCGTGTCATGCAATGTCACGGAGGTCAGAAGAGGGCTTCGGATTCCCCTGGAACTGGAGTTAAGGATGGTTTGTAGCCACCATGTGGGTGCTGGAAATCGAACCCAGGTCGTCTGCAAGAGCAGTCAGTGCTCTTAACCACTGAGCCATCTCTCCAGCCCCTAAGTCAGAGAACTTTTATTTGAGTCATTGAAGTAAGCTGCAAAGATATTAAACCGTGCCTAAAGTCACTGTCCCAGGATTCGTGCCTGGACATCTAGGTTCAGAGACCAATTCTTTGTTGGGAGACTACTGCCCATCTGGGATACTCCTTTGCTGGTCCATGCAGAAATATACTAATAAGCCCATTACTTTGTGAAATAATACAGTTTTCTTTTGGCTGACTGCAAGATTGATTCATTTTTGCAGGCTCATTTCTAAGTGTGGACTCTGTCAGGTGGTAGCCTCCCAAAACAATTTCTCCTCACAAAGATAAAATTAGTGTCTCCTAAGGTGCTCTTGGTAGCCATTTTGAAATATTTCAAAAGCATTCTTTCTACTGCCTGCTGCACGAGAGTCTTTCAAGGAAAGATTACAACCTACTGGAGAGCAACTTGGGAACTGTCCTTATAAGCTTCAGTCTAATTGACCTGCTGGCAAGCCTTTCCCCAATATATTTGCTTAACTTGCAATTTTAAATTATAAGCAATAACTTACATATAAAATTGTGACTGAAATACATACCTGTGTAACCACCAACAAGGTCATGAATTGGACATATTTCATAGCCATAGAAACCCTTCCACCACCTTTCTGACCACATGACCTTGCTCCATTGCAGAGGTAACTGTTTACCTAAACTTTTTGTTTATTTATTTATTATTTATTTATATTTATTTTGTTGCATCATCACATGGCATGGGGCCAAAGAGCAAGAGGGTGGACAAGATGGGGCAGAATAAGTAAATAACTACTGAGACAACAAATTTACCCAGATACCAACATTAATCTATCCATGAGGGCAAAATATGCATGACCCAAACACCTCTTTAATGCCCTACCTCTGAATGCCTTTGGCATTGGTCAAGTTTCAAACACATGAATTCTGGAAGACACATTGAAATCATAGCACTAGCATAGCCAAATATGAAGATCTGCAAAAGTAATAAAGATTATGTCTCAGGTGCCCTTACTTCCGTCTATCTCTTGTAAACCATTGTATTTGAATGATCATGAACTTTTGTTTGAAATATACTGCAAGTGGCATCTACTTTAACTGGGATTAGTTAAGGTGGCCTTCTCTTCCTACTCTGACATGGTTTTTGTTGCTCTTGCCCTCATTTTATATAGCAGAATGGCTGCTGTGAGCATTTATTTTGGAAATGTTTAAGTGGAAGTTAAATAAGGAATACATTTAGCCTGGACATGTGGGCTGTAGATACATGATTCATAGCTGCTTCTGTGTGCAGTTATGTTACTACTTGCCATCTTGGTGTAGGAAGAGCTTCTAAGAATACCACAATCTTCTACTGAGTTGACTTGCCTGGTGGTTTGACAAGAAATTGTTAGACCCAAAGTTCCATCTCGGTATAGATATGTGCTATAGCATCTGCAATTCAAAGTAGATAAATAGTAAAGAGAAATAATCTTGAAATATCTAAAGTAAGAATCCAGTCTGTGGAAAATCCTTTCAATCATTCAAATGTGCTAATTTTTAAGCAGAGGATTTAGTTATTACTTTCAAATATGTAAAGAAGAAGTTCTCTCTCAACAGAAATAAACTCTACATTTCACAATTTTATTTCTCAGTTATTTGATAGGAAATATTGTGAGAGGAACTAAAACCTATACTACCACAATTAAGGAATCAACAACTACCATTCAATAACTGTTGTCAGTACAAAAAATGACTAAGACCCATCATTGCAGAAGAACCTTTGAACACCTCTAACAGTTATAGTTTATGTAGAAATAAGCTTGATAAATGTTTTCATAAATTTGACAATTCCAAAATGTACATGATCTTATTAGTGATGTATTACCCATGTGAGAGAAACTTTTCTAACCTTAGGAGAGGCAATTAAAGACTGTAAAGTGAAAAGACCATGGCCTAAGATAACATTTTAGCAATTGGACATTTTGTGGAGTTTCATGATGCTTATAATATTTACGAACTTCTTGGGTGAAGTTTGCTGTAATTTTTACTAATAAATAGATATGCATATTTGTATCTACTTTATTTCTTTTTCCATTTCATCAAACTTAATTTTTTTATTTATTTGATTTTATGTGTATGAGCATTTTGCCTACATGTATGTAAGTGCACCTGTGTCATGCAATGCCTGCAGAGGCCAGAAGGAGGGTGTTGGATCCCCTGGAACTGGAGTTAGTGACAGTTGTTAGCCACTATGTGGGTGCTGAGAACCAAACACAGGTCCTCCATAAGAGAAGCTAGTGCACTTAACTGCTGAACCATCTCACCAGCTCCTCATCATACTTTCAAAACAATGATTTATCATGCTGGCTGTGGTGGTGCACACCTTTACTCCCAACAACTTGGGAGGCAGAGGCAGGCAGATCTCTATGAGATCAAGGCCAGTCTGGTCTACATAGTTTCAGGCCAGTTGGGGTCTAAAAAATGATTTATTTATTTTTATTTGTACAATGTTTTGATTGCCAGTATGTATATGGCTATGTGTGTAGTGCCTGTGCCTATGAAGGCTGGAAGAGGATGACAGAGCTGCTATGTGGGTGCTGGGAATTGAACGCAGGTCTTCTGGAAGAACAGCAAGTATTATTAATTCCTGAGCAAACTCTCCATCAGCAATTCCATCATAGTTTTAACAAGGAGTACCCATTATATTACTTTTCTCATTGCTGTGATGCAATGCTTGGCAAAAGCAACTTATGAGGGAAAAGGTTTACTTTGACTCACAGTTTGAAGGTACAGTCCATCATGGGGGAGAAAGCATTGTAGCAGAGGTATGAAGCAGCTGGTCACATTGCATCCACAGTCAGTAAGTAGAGAGAGATGAATGCTGCTGCTCAGCTCAATTTTTCCTTTTTATTCTGTTCAGGACCCCAGCCAAGGGGACAGGGCTGCCCACATTCTGAGCATATTTTCCTACCTCAGTAAACTCAATACACAGACATACCATTCACAGACATACCCAGATACATGTTTCTTAAGTGATTAACAATCCAGTCATGTTCACATGAAGAATAACCACCATATCATCAAGTCTCATAAAACGGGATGGACCAGTTACAGACCAGATCAACAGGGAAGACTATTTGAAGATAAGCTTCCTCAGTTCTAGCCTAGTGAAGGCCACAGACACAAAAGCTTTTGCAGAGCAAAATATCTTCATAAACCTCCTTACCACTTTTTTCCTTCTTCTTCTCCCAACCAGCTTACCTAACCTACTAGATCCTGAATAAGTCATATTAGAAAAATAGTCAGTGTCCAAGACAGTGGTTAGGCAGCTTAACAGTCTGATTAGGATGTTCTTTGGAAGGAGTAAGAAAGACATTTAGAATGGTCATTTTGGGCCATAGAGTGGAAAATATTGAGGACTTTGGACTGTATCCTATGTGGGAAGGTAAAATATCCCACTCCACATGTTTCTCTGGTATGCTTCATGTTGGCTATTAAGAGAAGCTACAGACATCAAAGACAAGGGGATGGTTCTAAAAAGCTGTCCTTTTGTAAAAAGAAATGTGCATCTATCTCTACAGTAGTAAAATAGTAAGTGTAGATAAAAACTTTTTTCTCTACTTTCCCCACTTCCTGCCTAGAAGACATTGGAAGTCTGACATCTGTTCAGATAGAAATGACCACAGGTAGATGCTACCTACCTGGAAGACTTCATCTACATCACAGCAAACTCTTGATTAATGTATAAATTCTTCCCCAACTTTCCATACCCACCTTGATTCATTCCAGAATCCCAAGGTCTACATGATGATGAACTTGGGTTGGGAATATAGCTTAGTGTAGAATCCTTGCCTTGGAAGCTGAGGTTCTGGGTGTGACCCTTAATACCACATAAAAGTGGGACAATTATTTTGACCCTTCTGAATCTAATATTCTCATACCTTATGGATGTAATAAAATTTGTGTGTTCTTTCTCTTGTGTTATTCCTATTGTCACTTTATTTCATAGATAAACATGATTGAAACATCAGAAGAAATGTGTAAGCTTAAAATAGTTCACACAGAGAAAGGAAATATTACAGTCAAGAGTTTTAATTATGCCAAATTTTTCACTATTGTCTAGGGTGGTACTATTTTACCTTAGCTATTATACTATAATTTTTAAAAATTATCTGGATTATGTTCTATTAATTCTATTATATGTTTAAAAAATTAAGTAATTTTGACTGAATATTATGGGAGCTTGCTTGATTAGTTTGGCTGTTCTCTGATAGTTTTTATATTTGGCAAATATAATTAATAAATAAAATGACTCAAGGGATTATATGATTATAAGGCTCTAACAGTATGTAGTTATATCAAATTAAATCTGAAAATTAAGTTTTATAAGACTGAACACTGATGTATAATGAACTGGGTGTATGCTCTATCCAGTGAGTGATATAAAACACTTCCTGAGGAATTTTGTATCTTCCTAGCAGAAGGCCTCTTAAATTTGAAGTTAAAAATTCAAGAAGTGGTGATCCAAAACCTCAATTGTTTTGGCAATTTTATCTTGTATGTTGCTGAAGCAGGGCAGAAATATAACAAAACGTTCAAGAGATGGAGGAAAGGGAAAGTGCCCTCCCTCATCCTAACCCTCACCCATATGGACCTTATTTATGTCTCTTGTCTTCTGCTTACTGTGTCAAGAATCTTAACATATCTGGCAGGAGACTGGTCTATATGAAAACTGTATACAGAAATTGTACTCACCTCCTGAAAATATCACAAAGAACACTATTATGATGGGTAGTGAACCATGATCATTATCAAAACATATATAGTAACCACTTAGTTTGGCTTGTGTAAAGCGATATTACTTGGATATTTTCATTTTGATCTATGTTTATAAATTTTAAAATATTTCATTTATTTTATTTTATGTACTTGCATGTATGTAAGTACATCCGTGTCATTCAATGCCTGTGCGGGTCAGAAGAGGGTGTCAAATTTCCCTGGAACAGGAGTTACGGATGGTTGTTAGCTGCCGTGGGGTTGCTGCGAATTGATCACAGGTCCTCTGCAAGAGCAGTCAGTATTCTTAAGCACTGAGCCATCTTTCCAACCCTCTTATGCTTATATCTTAAACACACTTCTTCCTCATATGGAAGCTTTCCTAGTATTTCCATAAATCACCTTATAACTTTTGATAAGGAAATGAGTAGACAAAGACATCTTTGTCTTCTCCTTCAATGTTTTAGATTAATTCCTTTGAACAACTTAACTCCAAAAGCCCCATATCACTTCTATAGCTTGTGCTGAAGAACTTAAATGCCTGTTCCTCTCCTAAAGCCCACACTTGGCTTTCCTTAAGGGCATCTGTCCTTTTCCCTCATCAATAAACTCACTCACTTTGCTTTACTCTGATTTCTAAAATTTGAGTAGAAGTCCTTGAGGCCCTGAGAGTAATTCCTTAGGTTGTTCTACTTGCATAGAAATGTGTTCCCCACCACAGGTGATACTGTTTCAGGAACTTGTGAACTTCCCTTTGCCTTCAAATTCAGACAAAAATGTAGAACAAGCACAGATATGGTGGTGCGTATCAGTAATCCATAGGTATGTGGGAAACTGAGTCAGGATGACTATGTATTTGAAGTCATCCTGGGCTACATAGTGTATACAAGGCTATGCAGAGATCAAAACAAGTTCACTTTCAGCATGGGCTATGCAGAAGTTCAATACCAGCCTGGGCTACATAGCATAACATTATCTTTTGCTTTTCTTTTTCAGTACTAGATATTGAACCAAGAGCCTCAACCATACTAGGCATGCCCTCTGCTAGTGAGTTATAATACAAACACATGAGGTTCTATCTTGAATAAAACAAACCAACAAGCAGAACAAGATCAATTAAACAGATCTTGACATCTCAGTTGCAGTTTTTTGAACAGGGGTATCCCAAGAGAAGAGAACCACAAGGAGGATACTTTAGGAGGAAGGGGAAGAAATGGAAAATTTTTTCTGTGTTTACTTATTACTTCCATTATGCCATTTATTTAAGATGCTTTCCTATGTGATTTAGTGATATTTGTATATGTTTAGCTACATAATTATAGTGTCTTATTTCTTATCCATTTATATTGTACAATGAAAAAATAATTCTAAAATACGTGCAACGTTTTACTCATAACAACATGACTGGGCAACACAATTTTTTTTCAAACTGAAATTTAGTTCTAGAAATATAATTATTATAATACACATCTGAAAATGAAATTGCAGTCTTACTCCATTATAACTAATTTCACTTAAGTTTATGAGTTTTAAAATCCTTAAAATTACTTTCTCCTCTCCCATGCAATCTTACCCTTTAAGCTATTTCTCAGTCCCATAGTGAGTGTGGAAACTGGAATAACCTCCAAGCCCTAGCCCTGGGCACCAGAGGGATAGATCAGAAGGACAGAAACAGGAATTGTATGACTTGTCTGTCAGCGGCACTTATGGAGCCCCACAGCTGAATCATACATAAACAGGCTTCCAGCCTTTTGTTTTAGCTTCATTAGAAATTGTTTGCCTATGGATGCCTCCCCAGTTCTGGCTAAACTGTAAGTAAATCCATTTTTCCATTTTACATATTTTATATAATTTTCTCTTATTACTGATGTGGGTAAGGGAATGGACTCAACTAGGATTGAAGCCTCTGGCTGGGACCCCCAGGAACATTGTCACATATTAGAGAACGCAACTGATGTATATCACTCTATTTCTGTTGACCCCTTAATCTTTGCTGCAGGTTTTGTAACCAAGTATAATGGGTTTGCATCTTGGCAAGTGAAAAGCCAGAGCAATTCCAGTCAATACATACAAGAATAGAGAAAGGTTCATTCATCACCTCTAGGAGGTATGGAAAGACCAAGAGTTATTTTCAAGGTAATATCCTTCCTCAAAGAAACATGCAGATTTCATTTAGAGAACCTATACATATTCACATAAAACAGCAATTTGGCGGGTAGGCACATTCCTGAACATGCTCAGTTAAGGAGTACATTTATTTTATTAATCATTGTTGTTAAAACATTTTATTATTTTTATTTTATACATATGAGTGTATTCATTCCATGAGGTAGGTACACCACCCAACGGTTGTGGAAGGTCAGAAGAGGGTGTCAGATTCCCTGGAACTGGAGTTATGGATGGTTGCTACCTGCCATGTAGGTGCTGGGAATTGATCCTGGGTCCTCAGCAAGAGCAGCCAGTACTCTTAACTGCTGAGCCATCTTGCCAGACCCATATTTTATGAATTGTTTTATTATTATTATTATTATTATTATTATTATTATTTGTGCATGAGTGGATTGCCTGCATGCATATAAGTGCACCAGTGTTGTGTAGTACCTGAGGAGGACAGAAGTGGGAGTCAGATCCCCTGGAACTGGAGTTATGAATGGTTGGTAGCTGCCATGTGGGTGCTGGGATTTGAACCTGGGCCTTCTTCAAGAACAGCCAGTGCTCTTAAACACTGAGCCATCTCTCCAGCCCATGAGTACATTCTTGGGAATATTCAGTTTAAGGTCATAGTCAAAGAAGGAATGATGATGGGCACATCTTTGGGCATGAAAGCTCAAGCTCATGGAGTACATGTTTGAAAGGTTAAAATATGGGCCAGGAAAACTTTGGGGCATACTCAGTTTGCCTCACAGATATGGCTTAAAGAAGCACCTCTGCTCAGGTTGCCATAAAGTTTTAAGTAAAAGAAAATGTAAACTTAGAACATGTAGTTAATACAGGAGTTTAAACCTAAAGGTGCCTGACTCACTTAATGGCTGCTCTAGTTTTATTTTGTTGCTGTGATATCATTTATATTGCCAGGTCACACTCCATCACTGAGGGAAATCAGAGCAGGAATTCAAGCAGGAACTTGAAAGAGAACTCATGGAGGAATGCTGCTTGCTGGCTCACTCTCTGACTTCCTTACAGACATCGTGCTAGCTTCCTTATGTAACCCAGGGCCACTTGCCCAGGATAGGTGCTTCCCACAGTGGGATGGGCCCTCCTACATCTAATAACAAGACAAAAACCCACAGATATACCCACAGGTCAATCTGATGGAGAAAATTCCTCAATTGAGGTTCCTTCTTCTCAGGTGACTCTATTTCGTGTTAAGTTGACAATAAAAACCAACAAACATAATCTACCCCCTGCCAGCTTTACACATAAACATACCACCATAAACTTTCCTTTGTTGTTCCCAAAGGTCTCCTATTAATATCATAATAAAAAAACCACAGTACAACCTTAAAAGTCCCAAAGTCTTTAATTTTTTTCAATACCTTAAATGTTCCATTCGATGCCTCTAAAAATCCCAAATCTTTTAATTGTGGGATCCTGTAAAACCCAAAAGAAGTTACATTTTTTCTTATTCCAAGAGGGAAGAACCAAGGCATAGTCATAATTAGATCAAAGCAAACCTAAAATTCATTAGCGTAAACAACTCTGTCTGACATCTGGGACACACTCATGAACTTTGGGCAGCCTCTTTCCTCCATTTCTGCCATTCATAGAGCACACAGCTTATTTTGTAGAGTCAGGCTGGCTCCCCTTCACACCTGTCAAGATCTTTGGAGGACATCCCATGGCTGTACCTACATCAATGGCCTCTTTTGGCCTCTCTTCAGGAACTCCAACCATGCCACATGGTGCCAAGCCTCAGCTGCTTTCTCTGATACTTTTATGCCTGCGAAACCAGTATGACCAGGGAAAATCTTACGTGCTATCTACAGCATTCTGCTGTGATCTAGAAGTGAAACTGGGCCCCTTTGGACCAGCTCTGTGTGTTGACTCTGAGGACTGTTCACAGAAAGATTCTTTACTGTTCCAATAGAGCCAAAAGATTTTACTCAATGGCACTGATCTCATTTTAATCATAGGTCATTCTTTAACCACAGCTGACCAGCATTCATTGTCCCAGTCAAGCACAGGTTTCATTTCACTGGTTCTGGTCTCCTGTTAAACGCACATGATTCCTGAGCACCATCTGATTAGCACACGCACATATTTTTAATCCAAAATATCACACAAGTAGCCAGTTCTTAAGACTTTGCTACCTTCTTAAACCTCATGATCCAGGCCTCCAGAGTTCACATTTCTCTCAAAATTACTGTCTTCCAAACTCCCCCTAGATCTGCTCATTAAGCTGCGAGCACTCAATGACTTTTCCAGCTCAAAGTTACAAATTCTTCTACATTCATTCCTCCCCCCAAACTAACATAGTTCAGGCTCATCACAGCAATACCCTACTTCTCCCGATACCAATTTCTGTTACAGTTTCATTCTGTTATTGTGATAAAACACTCTGGTTAAAAGCAATTAAGGGAGGAAAGAGTTTACTTGGCTTACACTTCCAAGTCACAACCCATCATTAAAGGAAATCAGGGCAGAAACTCAAGTAAGAACTCACAGGAAAAGCCATGGAGAAATGCTGTTAGTTGGCTCATTCTGTCTTGTTTAGGCTCATGGCTTCCTGGCTTCTTTATATAGCTCAGGTCAACTTTCCCAAGCAAGGACTCTTCTCATAGTGGGCTGGGCCCTCCTAAACCGATTAAGAATCAAGGCAGTGGGTAAATCCCCGGCACACACGCCTTAACTCCCCCAGCCTAATTCACCCTCCCAGCTCCCCCGCCCCATCTCTTCTCCTAGCCTGGGTACTGGCCTATTTCTTGTGTGGCACCCCAGACTCCTACTCACTATTCATGATCCTTTGCATCCAGATCAACCCAATTCCTTCCTGTACTCCCCAGGAGCCCTCTGGGCCTCTTCCTGCTCCCACCTCCTCTTGCATCCCTGGGTGGCACAGCTACCAGCTTCCTGGGGCGAGCATCTTTTCTGTGCCCTCATCCCAGGCCAGCCCGGAACCCAAATTCCCGAGGCCAGCATCTTTCCTGGAGGTATCCAGACCTTAGGAAAAAGCCTGAGAGCACCTGATCCTCAACAGACGTGGGTCTCTGTAGGAACTCCTAAGCAGCAAGATGAAAGCAATTTGGCCATTCCAATACAAAATCAAAAGGGAGAACCTGAAGCCTAGACCAACCAGCTTTTCATGCCCAACAAGTAAACCACAAAGGCACATAAAGTTTACAAAACAAGCAGACGTAAACTCAACAAAGGAAGGCTTGGGTCTTACACAAGAATCAGAACTACAAAAGAAATCCACATGTCGAAGTCCAGAGAAAAAATAATGACATGAAAAACCAAAATAATATATCCTCAACCAAGTACCAACAGTCTGCTAGAGGAGTACAATGAGAACACAGGACTTGGAACTCAAAAGAACAATTGTAAACATGGTAAAAGAATTCAATGAATTTAAAGAATACACAAAGAAATCAAAGAACTGAAGGAAGACAGGGATAAACTTCTGAATGAATTCAGAAGAGATAGAAATATTGAACATAGAAATAAGAAAAGATCAACAGCTTAAACATACCCATAACACGTAAGAAAATTGAAACAGTAATACAAAGCCTCCTCACTAGGAAAAGCCCATGACCAGATAGATTTACAGCAAAATTCTACCAGACATTTAAAGAGGATCTACATCTAATACTACTTAATTTATTCAAAAAGATAGAAATGGAGGGAGAATTTCCAAATTCCTTCTATGAAGCCAGCATCACTCTAATACCAAAGCCAGGTAAAGACACAACCAAAAAAGAAAACTATAGACCCATATCCTTAATGAACATAGATGCAAAAATTCTCAACAAAATACTTGTAAACTGCATACATACACATATCAGAAAGATCATCCACCATGATCAAGTGGGTTTTATTACAGAGATGCAGGGATGGTTCAATATATGTAAGTCAATAAAAGGTCATAAATCATATAAATGGACTCAAAGACAAGAGTCACATGGTCATCTCAATAAATGCAGAAAAGGGCTTTGACAAAATTCAACATGAATTTTTGTTCAAAGTCCTAGAGGGAATTGGACTGGATGGAGCATATCTCAACATAATTAAAACTATATGCAACAAACCCAGAGCCAACATCATTCTAAATAGAGAAAAACTGGAAGCATTCCCATTAAAATAAGGAATTAGACAAGGCTGTCCACTATCCTTTTTTTTTTTGGTCTTTTTGAGACAGGGTCTCCCTGTAGCCACAGCTGGCCTGCAACTCACTATGGAGACCAGGCTGGCCTTGAACTCACAGATATTCACCTACCTCTATCTCCCGAGTGCTGGGATTAAAGGCATGTGCCACCAAGCCCAGCTTCTCTCCACTCCTTTGTAACATAGTGCTTGAAACTCTTGCAAGAGCAATAAGACAAGATAAGGAAATTAAAGGAGTAATAATTGGAAAATAAGAGATCACGTTATCCCTTTTTGCAGATGATATGATATTATATCTAAGAAACACCCAAAATTCCACCAGAAAACTTCTTGAAATGATCGACACTTTCAATAAAGTGGCAGGTTACAAAATTAATCTACAAAAGTCTTTCTATACACCAATAACAAGCAATCAGAGAAAGAGTACATGGAAATACTCCCTTTCACAATAGCTGCAAAAAACATAAAATATCTCGAAATAAACCTGACCAAAGACATTAAATACCTCTACTATGAAAATTTTAAATCTTTAAAGAAAGACATTGAAGAAGACATCAGAAGATGGAAGGACCTCATATGCTCACGGATTGGAAGAATTAATATTGCGAAAATGTCCATCCTACCAAAAGCTGTTTATAGATTCACTGCAATGCCAATCAAAATCCCCATGACATTCTTCACAGAATTGGAAAAAAAAATCCTAAGATTCATGTGTAAGCACAAAAGACCTCGGATAGCCAAAGCAACCCTGAGCACTAAGAGCAATTCTCAGGGCAATTACTATAACAGATTTTTAACTATATACAGAGCTGTAGTCATAAAAACAACATGGTCCTGGCACAAAATAGACCCATAGATCAATGGAACAAAATTGAAGACCCAAATATGAGTACACGCAATTTCAACCACCTGATATTTGACAAAGGGGCCAAGAACATTCACTGGTGGAAAGACAGTATGTTCAACAAATGGTGCAGGCAAAACTAGATCTCCACATGTATAAGAATGAAACTAAACCCACATCTTTCACCTTGCACAAAAGTCAACTCCAAAATGATCAAAGAACTCAATGTGAAGACTGAAACTCTGAAACTGTTAGAAGAAAACTTTAGCAATAACCTTAAAGATATAGGTGTAGGAAAGGATTTTCTAAACCGGACATCAACTGCCCAGGAAACAAGGTCAAGAATCAACAAATGGGACCTCATTAAACTAAAAAGCTTCTTTACATCAAAATAAGCAACCAAGGAAGTGAAGAGAAAACTCACAGAATAGGAGAAAATCTTCAACAGCGACACATGTGACAGAGGTTTAGTATCCAGAATATACAACAAACTCAAAAAACAAAGAATTAAGAAAGGAAGTAACGCAATTAAAAGATGGGCTAAGGAGCTGAATAGAGAGTTCTTTAAAGAAGAAATAAAGATGGATAAGATGCATCTTAAAGGTGTTCAATATCACTAGCAATTAGGGAAATGAAAATTAAAACCACTTTATGATTTCATCACAGACTAGCTAAAATCAAGAGAACAAATGATACCAAATGTTGGAGAGGATGTGGGGAAAGGGGAACACTCATCCACTGCTGGTGGGGCTGCAAACTTGTTTAGCCCCTATGGAAAGCAGTGTGGAGAACTCTTAAAGAACTACAAATGAACCTACCATTTGACCCAGTTATACCACTCCGTGGTATATACCCAAAGAACTCACCCTATTGCAGAGACACTTGTACATCCATGTTTGCTGCTGCTCTTTTCACAGTAGCTAAGAGATGGAAGCAATGTAAGTGTCCTTGAACTGACAAGTAGATAATGAAAATGTGGTTCATTTATTTGATGGAATTTTACTCAGCAGTAAGGAAAGATGAAATCATGAAATTTGTAGGTAAATGGATGGAATTAGAAACTGTTATATTAAGTGAAGTAACAGACTCAGAAAAAAAATCGACATATATTCTCCCTCATATGTGGATCCTATCACCAAATCCTTATAAGTAAGTATGTCTCCAGACATAAATACAGGAACCAGGATAATGAAAAGGAACCAGGGAGGTAAAGGAAAAAAAGAATCTGAAAGAGAAGAACAGTAAGAATCAGATGTTAATCAGGGAGATATGGATATGGAGTTATTTTAAGAGGAGGGGGGAGGGAATGAACCTAGGGCATAAAGGGAAAGGAGCTCAAGAGTGATAGAAACATAGGAGAAGGGCATTATTAAGGGAGAAATGGGTAAAACGGTGGCACCTTAAATAGGGAAACCATGGTAGAAGTGTTAGACAATGCAAGAGATAAATAATGTCTAGCTAGTTTAAAAAAGCCAGGGGGAACCATATTAGTCCAACAACCTACTGACAAATTATACATACAAGCAGATCAAAGAATGTAACATATGTCTAAGCAAGGCTTATGTGCGAGCATTTGGTCTTTGCCCAAGCTTTACCTACATGGCACATGGTAATTAAAATTACCAGACTGGTGGAACTAACCTTCTTGGATGTTTAACAGACATACTTTGAGGCCTATACTAATTTGTTCAGAGGGACATAAAGGACAGTTTTTGCTATTTGCCCTCCTAAGTCAACTAAGTTCCAGGGGACTATGAGCATCTCTCAAAATATCCTGTAACTGGTGAGCCACCTGTCCTCTTGATCAAGGAGGCCATGGAAACCCCACCAGATGGATCTGAACCAGTGTCTAGTCTACAAATAGGAGGGTCACCACTGAGGAATCATTTCCTCCATGATTCCAAGTGAAGTCAGCAATGTTAGAACATGACCTTTGACTTATCTTCACATTGACGGAACTGGTAAAAGAATGGAGTCAGAGGGTCCTCCCAAGCCCATGTTATCCCCGAGGAACAGATCCTCAAAAGGCCTTAAGAATAAAAATAAATTGGTTTATCAGGGTCAATTGCAGGGTCTTAAACACCCAAAAGGAAAGTATAACCAAAGATTAATGGGGTCAATATAATTTTTTAAGAGTAGCTAAAGGCTACATAACAAGAAACAATGCCAGACACGAGATACCTTCCTTTGAGTTATTGGCAAGGGTGGCCCAAAAGATTCCTAGACAGTAACCCAGCATAGAACTGGGAAAATGAACAGTAGCCATCAATCTTATCTAAAGGAATATTGACAACTAATTGCTGCTAGAAGAGGAACAGCTGATCTTCCTAAAACAAGCATCTCTAGATAGACTGACTAGATTCAGCAGACAGACAAGCACTGGGGAATGCTTGGGGGCACCGACAACACAGTGGACACTAACAGGAATGACAGAGTATATGGACTCCTGGGGGGGGGGGTAGCCTACGGGAGGGTGCCATTTGGGAAGTGAGTATATAGAAGAATAAGATTGTGTGGGATGATCTGTATGAGATACACACACACACACACACACACACACACATCAACAAATGTAAAAAAAAGACTCATAATTCAAGAGGAAGCATAAGATTTTACTTCATGTTAATTAGTAGAGGTGATAAACATTACCATTGAAATCTACCTGATGACGTTATATCCGTCCTCAAGTGAGTATATAGAAGAATAAGATTGTGTGGGATGATCTGTATGAGATACACACACACACACACACACACACACACATCAACAAATGTAAAAAAAAGACTCATAATTCAGGAGGAAGCATAAGATTTTACTTCATGTTAATTAGTAGAGGTGATAAACATTACCATTGAAATCTACCTGATGACGTTATATCCGTCCTCAGGTGCAAAGGATCCAAGTGTAACCGACTGTGACTAGTAAAAATCAGATACATAGAGATTAAAAACACATGTGCAAACATCTAAGCGTTAGTAGCACTAAAAATGTAAGAAACAGCATATTTTAAAATGAAATGGAGATCGTTTTTTAAAGGTTAAAACCTCATTCAGTATAATGTCTTATAGAGTTTATACTGAGTTCAGTATTGTACAACTGTATTAATTCAACTATGAACCTAAAAATTTACAGCCAATTTTGAAAGAGCTGTATCTTTGCTCTGGAAACTGTTATTGAATATGTTGATACTGTAATGAGATGCTTCTTCTAAGCATGTGGTTATTAAAAAAAAAGATTTTCACAGACAAAAAAAGAAAAACAAGAACAGGATATTTCCATTTCTCTCCTGTGTGTCTTTGTGGTGCTGTGGTCACACACATACTTGTATTCATGTTATGAACACAGTAACAAAATATTATCTTTATTTTAAAAGTCATTATCTTTTATAAATTGCCTTTTAAAAATATATACTCATGTAGTTACTAGTTCTGGTTCTATTCACTCAATCTTGTGGCATCTCACTTTTTTGATGATTTTCCTTATTATTAATTGAACTGTAGGATGGTCTGGGAGTAATTCTTTTGTTTTTGTGTGTCTGAATAAGTATTTCACTTACATCGTTGAACAATATTTTCCATGGTTATAAAATTCTAGATGGATTGTCTACACTATACAATATCATTGTTCAAGGCTATCTTTAAATGCTTCACCTCTTTTATTAACTCTGCTTTTCATATTATCCTGCTATAAAAGTCACTTTCATGTTCTGAGTACACATACTTTTTCAGACACGTTTTAAAAATATTTTATCCCATTGTTTGACAATTCTTACCTTATAAATATCTTTTAAATGAATTGTATTTTAAATTTTGAGGAAAAAAAGAATGAAGACACTCTTCCATAGACATGCTCACAGGTCAATATGATCTAAGAACTTCCTCAGTTGAGGGTCTACTTCCCAGATGACTCTAGTTTGTGTCAATTTGACAATATAAACTAATCAGCAGAGTGGCTAACAATTATACAAAAGATCAACTCAACTGGGACTTGGCTTCTCTGGGTGTCAAGATGGTAATGTGGACTTTTGTTTTCCATTAATTTCAATGCTCCCCCCTCCCAGGAGTTACTAATGATGTTTCATAAGAGTTCTTCAAGAGTTTTGCCCAGAGTATGTGATATCTACCCCTTTAACACATTTAAATTCTGGTGAATTTCATAACATGAAATTTTTTTTTGGTCTTTTTGAGACAGGGTCTCCCTGTAGCCCCAGATGTCCTTGAACTCACTATGTGGACCAGGCTGGCCTTGAAATCACAGAAATCCTCCTGCCTCTGCCTCCCGAGTGCTGGGATTAAAGGCGTGCACCAACACGCCTGGCCATAACATGTATTTTGACTGAGTTTAGATACCCTCCCCCATCTGCACACCTTGCCCAATTTCATTTCATATATATATATATATATGTGTGTGTGTGTGTGTGTGTGTGTATGTGTTAAGGCCAATAGAGTCCAACCTGTGTTCCCACTTCCCCTTTGTTGTACATACATCCACTGGAGCCTGGTCAACCTACCAAGAGTCTCCCCTTAAGAATGACTCTCCGGGGCTGGAGAGATGGCTCAGTGGTTAAGAGCACTGACTGCTCTTGCAGAGGACCCGGGTTCGATTCCCAGCACCCACATGGATACTACAAACCATCCTTGATTCCAGTTCCAGGGGAATCCGAAGCCCTCCTCTGACCTCCACAGCAAGACAGGACGTGGTTGCACTCAAATACATTCAGGCAATACACATAAAATAAAAATAATAAATAAAATATTTTTTTTTAAAGAGAAGGACTCTCCCCTTTCCAGCAGCCATCAATTGCCAATATTTCCTCAGGTAGGGTTGGGGTTTTTCACCCACCTCCCCACATCCATGCTGAGATTTTTTTTTCTGGCTTGAGATTATGTGGTACTTGTTCAAGCAGTCAAAATTTCTGTGAGTTCATATGAGTAACTGACCAGCTGTCTGAAATATTCAGTTTCTTTTAGGTGATGCACCCCTTTTGGCTCTTAAAATTTTCTGTCCCCTCTTCCACAGTGATCCCTGAGACTTTGGAGGTAAAAGTTTGATATAGGTGTCCCAGTCAAGGCTAATCACTCTGTGGTCTTGTATTCTCTGCACATTGGCCAGTTCTATGTCTCTGTGCTAATCACCATCATAAGGAAGCTTCTCTGATGAGAGTAGAGAGGGATTAATATATGGGTATTACAAAAAGTCATAGGAGTCAGTTTAATAGAATAGCTAGTAGAAAACTAATAGTACATTCTCCCCTATACCATATGACTTGTCTAGCCTCAGGTTCTTAGGTCTGATATGAATGTCAGGTGTGGGCTCCATTGTATGAAGTGTATCTTAAATTCCATTAGAAAGAGATTGGTTACTCCAATAAAATTCATACCACTATTACATCAGTGGGCATATCTTACCAGGGCAGTTGCAATTGTAACTGACAGTATTCACAACTTGGTAAGGTTAATAATTAATTTTTTCTTTAGGTAGCATGCATATCACTTTCCAGCACTATGTAAGCTATCCAGTAGAGATGGGTATTTGTAGTCAGTTTGACTTCCCCTTGTTGTGCTCTACAGCTCATATATGTGGTATCTTCAGCACTAGGGTCTTACTGTGAAGTTTTGTTGGGTCAAGTGTAGGGTCAATGGCTATTATTGCCTAAGCATCTAAGGGACTCCCTTGTCAACAGCTTCAGAAGATGGGGGGTATTCCTGGTGATGGCCTTTCAATTTGCTAGCCTATGGTGTCTACTAGTGATCTTCCCCTTTAAGGGGAAAACATCTCTACCTTTTCCTCAGGTCTACATCACAATGGAATCTATGTCACAACAAAGGGCATTCCCTCAATGCAACATGCATATAACTGAAGAGTGATACAAATCACGATACCCAAACTGTGCCACCCTTTGTCATCTTAAATCTCAATATATGTTTCTTCTTCTACAGAATCTGGTCAAGTACTGAAGATTTGCGTTCATTAATAGATAAAATAAAAAACTCTGCCATATGACAAAAAGTAAGTTTTACTTGGATTAATGAGCTATATAAAAATGGTGAAACTCTAATGCAAATAGAAGAGACTGTAGAAGAATGTATTCCTCATAATGAATTGAAAAAAAAATGACTTTTTAAAAGACATCTTTAAAAATCATTTTTCTTTTATGTGTATGAAGGTATTGCTTGCATGTTTGTAAGTGCACCCTTGTAGTACAATGCCTGTGGACTTCAGAAGAAGGCATAGGATTCCTGAGAACTGGAATTACTGATGGTTGTTAGCTGCCATATGGATGTGAGGAACCCGGGTCCTCTGCAAGAGCACTCAGTGGTCTTAACCGCTGAACTATCTCTCCATCCCCTGAAAAATGAGGGTTTTTTTAGTATAAGAACATATTTTTTAAAAACATAAATATATTTTAATTTCAATTCTACAATTAGACCAAAATGATAAATACATACATAACAAAAGAAAAAAGTAACACTAAAAGAAAGATATATACCTAATAATTATTGAAAGAATTTATTATTATTATTGGCTGCATATTCTCTTATTATATCTTTTAAAAATCTTTTAAAATTTAATAACCACTTGATTAGAAGAAGCACTTCTTTACAGCTTTAACAGATTCAGTAATACATTCCAGTGCAAAGATACATCTCTTTCAAAGGTGGCTGTAAATTTTTAGGTTCACAATTGAATTAATACAGTCATACAGTAATGAACTCAGTAAAAGCCCTGTAGGACATAAAATTGGCTGAGTTTTTACCCTTTAAAGAAGATCTCCACTTCATTTTAAGATATGTTGTTTCCTACATTTTTTTTTCAATAAAATATTTTTTTTTTCAATTAGAAGAAGCATTTCATTACAACAGCATTAACCTATTCAATAACATTTTTCTGAGCTAGGGTACATCTCT
>NW_008355477.1:1553514-1557647 GCF_000622305.1 Nannospalax galili
GGTAGATTTCACTGGTAATGTTTATCACCTCTACTATTTAACATGAAGTAAAGTTTTATTAAAAAATTTTTAATAACTGCATGATTAGAAGAAGCATTTCATTACAGTTTTAACATACTCAGTAACACACTCCAGAACAAGAGTACATCTCTTTCACAATTGGCTGTCTAGGTTCACAGTTGAATTAATACAGTTATACAGTATTGAACTCAGTATAAGCCCTGTAAGTAATAACATTGAATGTTTTTAACCTTTAAAAAAGATCTCCACTTCATTTCAGAATATATTGTTCCTCGAGGAAACACTCATCGTTTTTGTTACTAACAATGAGATGCTGGCGCATGCATCTCAAATCTGTATGTATCTGATTATTACTAGTCATAACTGGTTGCACTTGGATCCTTGGTGCCTGTGTATGTCTATAAAGTCATTGGGTTCCTTCTCAAATATAATACATTTTTAAACATTTGTTGATTTTCTGTGCATGTGTGTCTATCACACAGAACATCCCAAACTATCTTATTCAACTATACACCCACTTCCCAGATGGCACACTCCCATAGCCTCCCTTCCCCTCACTAGAATCCTTATACTTTGATATCCCTGCTACTGTCTGCTGTGTTGTCAGTACCCCCAGCCATTCCCCACGACTTGTCCATCTGGTGAATCTAGTCAGCCTATCTAGAGGTCTTTGTTTTAGGAGGGTCAGCTGTTCCTCATCTAGCAGCAATCAGTTGTCAATATTCCTGTAGATAAGACTGGGGTCTGCTGTTCATTTTTCCAGTTCTATGCTGGGTTACTATCTGGAAGTCCCTTTGGCCACCCTGGCCAACAACTCAAAAGGTATCTCCTATCTGACGTTGTTGCTTGTTATGTAGCTTTTAGCTATACATATGGGCTCTTAAAAATTATATTGGCCCCTTTACCTATACCTATATCTTCAAGGATTTTGCCAATGGTTTCTTCTACCAGTTTCAGAGTTTCAGGCTTTACATTGAGGTCTTTGATCCATTTGGAATTGACTTTTGTGCAAGGTGAAAGATAGGGGCTTAGTTTCATTCTTCTACAGGTGGAGATCCAGTTTTGCCAGCACCATTTGCTGAACATGCTGTCTTTCCTCCAGTGAATATTCTTGGCCCCTTTGTCAAATATCAGGTGGCTGAAATTGCATTTACTCACATTTGGGTCTTCAATTTTGTTCCATCGATCTATGGGTCTATATTTGAGCCAGTAACATGTTGTTCGTATGACTGTAGCTCTGTAATACAGCTTAAAATCTGGTATAAGTGCTCAGGGTTGCTTTGGCTATCCAAGGACTTTTGTGCTTCCATATGAATCTTAGGATTGTTTTTTTCTAATTCTGTGACAAGTGTCATGGGGATTTTGATTGGCATTGCATTGAATCTATAAATGGCTTTTGGTAGGATGGTCAGGATGTTCATTTTCACAATATTAATTCTTCCAACCCATGAGCATGGGAGGGCTGTTGGGGACTCCTGCTGTGTAAAGTAGCGGTTTCTCCATGTCCAGAAAGCCCACGGGCTTGGATTCAAATGCAGAGACTCCTTTTTCAGCAGGGTGCCTTCCTGGCATCTTCCTGACTCATCTTTTGAAGCAGCCATCACAGAAACATGGCCTCCAGCTCAGGAACTGCCAGCTTTTTCTGTGATTTTCAGGCAGTCTGGCAGCCTGGCAGGAGCCCACTTCCACATGTAAATAGGGGATCCCACAAAGTACCTATCAGCTAAGGTTTTCACCACTACCCCCACAGTATAAAATATCCTGGTTTCCCTTCAATAATCAGAGCTGGATTACTAAGACTTGGAGCCAAGCTGAGTCACTGAATAAAGAGCTGTAACACGGACTAAGCTGAGTCCCGTGTCTTATTGCCTAAGATCCAGTCTCTCCGGAGAAAGCTGTTTCTTCGTAAGCCACAACTCACCGAACCCTAGCTTTCGCTGTCCTGCACCTTCCCGCGTGATCCGGCAGCTGATGGATCTCGCATCTCGAGGAAGTGCACGGGTGAAATTAGGACAGGACCGACCGGGCCAGCCCCGGTAGCAGAAGCCTCAGCAGAACGGAGAGCCAGGGGCCCGCCAGCAGTGCGGAGATCAGGGACCCAAACGACAGACACTGCGGGACCCGCCGCACTCCCAGGTGCACTCAGGAGACCTGCACCACGTCGCACCCAGCGGCGCGAGGGAGACCGGCGCCACGCCCAGCAGCTGACGCTCCGTGGAACCCCGCACCCCCATAAGGGCCTTCCATCTTCTGATGTCTTCCTCAATCTCTTTCTTTAAATATTTAAAATTTTCAATGTAGAGGTCTTTTGTGGTCAGATTTATCCCGAGATATACATATTTTTTGCAGCGATTGTTAAGGGGAGTGTTTCCACGTGCTCTTTCTCTGATTACTTGTTATTGGTATATAGAAAGGCTACAGACTTTTGTAGGTTAATTTTGCAACCTACCATTTTACTGAACATGTTAATAATTTCTAGGAAGTTTCTGTTGGAATTTTTGTCATCTTTTAGATATAATATTATATCATCCTCAAAAGGGATAATTTGATCTCTACTTTTCCAATTATTAGTCCTTTAATTTCCTGCTCTTGTCTTATAGCTCTTGCCAGAGTTTCAAGCACTATGTTAATAGAAGTGGAGATAGTGGACAGCCTTGTCTAGTTCCTGATTTCAATGGGAATGCTTCCACTTTTTCTTCATTTAGAATGATGTTGGCTGTGGGTTTGTTATATATGGCTTTAATTATGTTGAGGTATGTTCCCTCCAGCCCAATTCCTTCTAGGACTTTAAACATAAATGCCTGTTGAATTTTGTCAAAGGCCATCTCTGCATGTATTGAGATGACCATGTGGTTCTTGTCTTTGAACCCATTTATGTGATTTATGACATTTATTGTGTTACGTATATTGAACCATCCCTACATCTCTGGGTTAAAGCTGACTTGATCATGGTGGATGATCTTTTTGATGTGTGTCCATATGTGGTTTGCAAGTATCTTGGTGAGAATTTTTGCATCTATGTTCATTAAGGATATGGGTCTATAGTTTTCTTTTTTGGTTGTATCTTTACCTGGCTTTGGTATTAGAGTGGTGTTTGCTTCATCGAAGGAATTTGGAAGTTCTCCTTCCATTTCTATCTTTTCGAATAAATTAAATAGTATTGGATGTAGATCTTCTTTAAATGTCTGATAGAATTCTGTTGTAAATCCATCTGGTCCTGGGCTTTTTTTAGTCAGGAGGCTTTGTATTACTGTTTCAATTTCTTTTTGTGTTATGGGTCTGTTTAAGGTGTTAATCTCTTCTTGGTTTGCTTTTGGTGGTTCCCATGTCTTTATATCTCTATCCATTTCTTTTAGGTTTTCAAATTTAGTAGCATAGAGGTTTTTAAAGTATTCCCATATAATGTTCTGTATCTTTCTGGTGTCTGTTGTGATGTTTCCCCTTTCATCTCTGATTTTGTTCATTTGGAAGTGCTCTTTCTCAGCTCTTCCAATCACTGATTTTCTTGAATTGTTTTCTTTGTTTCAATTTCATTAATTTCTGCCCTGATTTTTGTTATTTCTTCTTGTCTGCTGGGTTTGAGAGTCATTTGTTGTTGCTTTTTAAGTGTCTTGAGTTCCAATGTTAGTCATTTATTTGTGTTCTTTCTGATTTTTTGATGTAGGTACTTAGAGCTATAAACTTCCCTCTTGGGACTACTTTTAAAGAGTCCCAGAGGTTTTGTTGTGTTGTATTGTCCTTTCTGTTGAATTCCAGAAATTCTTTTATTTCTTTCTTAATTCCTCCTTTCACCCACTCATTGTTTAGGAGTGTGTTGTTCAATCGCCATGAGTTTAATTTCAGGAATAATTTTATTTCTTAATTTCTCTTTTGACCCATTCATCATTCAGGAGTCGGTTGTTTAATCTCCATGTGTTCATATGGTGATTAGAGGTTCTTCCGGTGTTGATTGTAAGCTTTATTGCATTGTGATCTGATAGAATGCATGGAATTATTTCAATCTTTTTGTATTTGTTGAGGTTTGTTTAAGGGCCCAATATGTGGTCAATTTTTGAAAAAATTCCATGGGGTGCTGACTAGAAAGTGTATTCTTTGGTGTTTGGGTGGAATAT